>NC_048224.1:110301552-110310204 GCF_002007445.2 Ailuropoda melanoleuca | reverse complement strand
AGAATATATTTGCAAATGACGCTACAGATAAAAGACTGGTATCCAAGATCTACAAAGAACTTCTCAAACTCGATACACAGGAAACAAAGAATCAAATCAAAAAATGGGCAGAAGATATGAACAGACAGTTTTCCAATGAAGACATACAAATAGCTAACAGNACATGAAAAAATGTTCAAAATCATTAGCCATCAGGGAAATTCAAATCAAAACCACACTGAGATACCACCTTACGCCAGTTAGAATGGCAAAAACAGACAAGGCAGGAAACAACAAAATTTGGAGAGGATGTGGAGAAAGGGGATCCCTCTTACACTGTTGGTGGGAATTCAAGTTGGTACAGCCACTTTGGAAAACAGTGTGGAGGTCCCTTAGAAAGTTAAAAATAGAGCTACCCTATGATCCAGCAACTGCACTACTGGGTATTTACCCCAAAGATAGAGACGTAGTGAAGAGAAGGGCCACATGCACCCCAATGTTCATAGCAGCATCGTCCACAATAGCTAAATCGTGGAAGGAGCCGAAATGCCCTTCAACAGATGACTGGATTAAGAAGATGTGGTCCACATATACAATGGAATATTACTCAGCCATCAAAAAGAACGATTTCGATGTGGGTTGCCTAATGGGCCTATTTGTATTGAACCAGGGCGTTGCTGTGGGATCTTCTACCTGACTCAGATTTCCATTGTTCAAGTTGATTGCATAAAAGAAGCCTCTACATTTATAATTGCATCCAAAAATAATAAAATACCTAGGAATAAACCTAACCAAAGAGGTGAGATATCTTACTCTGAAAACTATAAAACTATAAAACACTGATGAAAGAAATTGAAGACAATACAAAGAAATGGAAAGATATTCCATGCTCATGGATTAGGAGAACAAACACTGCTCATGGATTAGGAGAACAAACACTGTTAAAATGCCTATACTACCTAAAGCAATCCGCACATTTATAATGCAATCCCTATCAAAATACTAACAGCAGTTTTCGCAGAGCTAGAACAATCCTAAATGACCCCAAAGAGCCAAAGCAATCTTGAAAAAGAAAAGGAAAGCTGGAGGCATCACAATTCTGGACTTCCAAGTTATATTAAAAGCTGTAGTCATCAAAACAGTACAGTATCGGCACAAAAATGTTCACATAGATCAATGCAATAGCACAGAAAATCCAGAAATAAACCCACAATTATATGGTCAATTAATCCTTGACAAAGCAGGAAAGAATATCCAGTCAAAAAAAAGCCAGTCTCTTCGTTAAATGATGTTGGAAAAGCTGGATAGCAACATGTAAAAGAATGAAACTGGACCACTTTCGTACACCATACACAAAAATAAATTCAAAATGGATGAAAGACCTAAATTTGAGACCTGAAACCATAAAAATCCTAGAAGAGAGCATAGGCAGTAACTTCTTTGACATTGGCTGTAGCAACCTCTTTCTAGATTTGTCTCAAGGCAAGGAAACAAAAAAGCAAAAATACACTATTGGGACTTCATCAAAATAAAAAGCTTCTGCACAGCAAAGGAAATTATCAACAAAACTAAAAGGCAATATATGGAATGGGAGAAGATATATGCAAATGGTGTATCCAATAAAAAGTTAGTATCCAAAATATATAAAGAACTTACAAAATGCAACACCAGAAAAAAACCCTAAGTAATCCAATTTTAAAAATGTGCAGAAGACATGAACATACGTTTCTCCAGAGAAAGCATCCAGATGGCCAACAGACTCATGAAAAGATGCTCATTGTCACTTATCATCAGGAAAATGCAAATCAAAACTACAATGAGCTATCACTTTACACCTGTCAGAATGGCTAAAATCAAAAACACAAGAAACAACAGGTGTTAGCTGGCAAGTGTGGAGAAAAAACAACCTTCATGTACTGTTGGTGGGAATGCAAACTGATGCAGCCACAATGGAAAATGGTATGGAGGTTCCCCAGAAAGTTAAAATAGAACTAACCTACCATCCAACAATCACACTACTGGGTAGTTACCCAAAGAATACAAAAACACTAATTCAAAGGGATCCATACACCCTTATGTTTATAGCAGCATTATTTACAATAGCCAAACTATGGAAGTAGTCCAAGTTTTCATCAATTGATGAATGGCTAAAGAACAGATATATTGTAATATTATTCAGCCATAAAAAAAGAATGAAATTTTGCAATGTCAGGGATTCGAAAAAATATTAAGCAAAAGCAACAACTAATAATTTCCTAAAATTTAACACAAATTTTTTATGCACATATATGCAAAAAGTAAATTTACATACTTATATATGTATGTTCACATTTTAAATAAACTTACTTTTTTAGTAAGTAAATTATTATAAAGAATTATTATAAGGATTTACTATTTTCTCTTTTTTTAAGATTTTATTTATTTATTTGAGAGAGAGAGTGTGTGTACCCAAGCAGGCAGAGGGGCAGAGGGAGAGGGAGAGGCCGACTCCAGGCAGAGCAGGGAGCTGGATGCGGGGCTCGATCCCAGGACTCTGGGATCATGACCTGAGCCGAAGGCAGATGCTTAACTGACTGAGCCACTGAGGCACCCCAAAGTTTTACTATTTTCAACAAAAAATGTTAGCAATATTTTTTTTAAATAACAAAGTTGGTGGGGGAGCAGTATGACTGTCACTCTGATATACTCTGTGACGATAGTGTAAGTTTTCACAGTCTTTCTGGAAAATAATTAGTTGTGTTAAATCTTGAAATTTTCTGAGCTTTGATCCATAAAGTTCCCCTTTAGAAATTTATCCTAAAATACAGATAAAAGAACAATATAACTACCAAATTTAAGTTTAATATTACTAAAAATAAAGAACCCATATATTTATTATCAGGAAATGTCTAACTAAAACAAAGAATACCCATAGTATATTATATTATACTATTATTATAGTAATATTAGTAATATAGAAATATTATAAACCTTCTTTAAAAAGATTTTACCTATTTGAGACAGAAAGAGAGCACAAGTAGGGGGAGGGGCAGAGGGACAAGCAGAATCCCCACTGAGTGTGGAACCCCACGTGGGGCTCGATCCTGAGCCCTGAGATCATGACCTAAGCTGAAGTCAGATACTTAACCGACTGAGCCACCCAGGTGCCCCTGAAATATTATGAACCTTCAAATGATAGTGTCACAAAAATTTTAATGAAGTGGGGAAAATGCTCATTGTGTTGTATTGTGAACTAAGAAAGTAAGATATATATCTATTATATAAATATGTATTTATATATCTATATATATTTATATAAATATCTCTATATATCTATATATAAGATATATATCTATTATATAAACTATATATTAAATATATATAGCATTATTACTCAAATAGAATTTTTTTTCCTTTTTTTTTAAAGATTTTATTTTTAAGCAATCTATATGCCCAACGTGGGGCACAAACTCACAACCACAAGGTCAAGTCGTGTGCTTAACGGACTGAGCCAGCCAGGCGCCCCCCAAATAGAATTTTCTGCACTATATCTCTGCACCAAACTGTAAGTCACCTGAGCATAGCACGCATACAGACACACACATGCATATTATTCAGTCTTTTTCAAAATGTATAATAGCACGTTGTCCATGATTAATACATGTTTTTTAAGTCACTGAATAAACCAGGCCAATAAGTACATATACATACTTAAAGGATGAAATGAAATTTATCAAAGGGTTAACAATGGTGTGACAGGGACTTTTTCAAGTTTTTTACAATAAACATTCATTTTATAAAATATTAAAGAAAGAACTCAATTACGAACTGAAAAGGTATTTCCTAGCCAACTGTAAAAATTAGAGAAATTTGAGCAAGCTTTGCTTCTCTTAAATGTATGTAAGCCTGACATCACTGATGCAGTTCAAATTGACTTTTTTTTTTAAATGTCTGGGCAGCAAGTGAAAGGAAGGCTCCGTTTCCTCATTGTGTTCTGGCAGCAGTAACAGACAGAAGACAAGTAGTTTCAGTCACAGTTCTTTATATTAGGGCCAAAAGAAACCTACCGAATACCAAGAGACCCACAATGGGAAGCAGACTAACAAACATGAGGTTGAACAAATAATCCTCAGATTGAATCCCAGGCTCCCTGACTAACATGACTGCTGTTCACAAAGAGGAACCTAAGCTTTAGATGGGATAATTTCGTGTGTTAGAAAAGAATTAAGTCAGGAGATAAGTTTTCATGCCATTGTGCTATGATCTGTGTTGATATTTGCAAAGGACTCAGTTTGTAGCCTTGGATCCCTCTCCCTCCTCAGCCCCACAAAACTACTTAAACAGAGCCCAAAATTCTTGAAATATCCTCTAGCTACCTTACGGATTGGTTACAACACACGAGTGCCTTAATAAGCTTGTTAGGCTGAAACATTCACATCCAAATACAACTGCTCAAAATGCATTGTGATTAAAAGTCTTCCACTGAGGTGAAATGATGTCTTCATAAGCCAATGCATATTTCATGGGTGGTAGTGTACATTGTTTTGCACTAATATTAATATAATGAGCACTTCTGTTTGTTACAGATTGGCTAATACATTTTTTATTTCCTATACTTTGGGTCAGGCCCTTAAGTAATTGGCCCCAAGACAATTTCACATGCAATGCACAGTTTTTAATGGGGTTCTAAATAAAGCATGGAATTAAACAGTCTACTTACGAAAGAAAACTTCTAATCTGATATCTGCATCAGATGATGTACCCTGGAGGGTTGCCATCTGGTTCATGTATTTTTAATAATCTCAAGATTAGGTTGCAATAGTTCAGATCTACAGTGTTCTTGGTTTTATTTAGTTGTGAGTTAAAATGAGTCACTGTAAAACCAGAAGCAGCAATTCCATATGATTGAAAGGGATGTAGGGTAAAAACCCTCAATAACTTGTAATGTCCTTAAAAACAACATTTACATTTCAAATACGAGCTTATTTGGAAATCAACACAAAGTGATAAACCTTTTGCTTTAAGAATTTGACTACTTGTGAAATTTTACAAAATTGGGGCAGCTTTGATTGAAAATATTAGTTTAAAAATACTTAAAATTTATTTAAATATTTGGCTTTTAAAAATAAGGAAAAGCTGGGTCACCTGGCTGGCTCAGTCAGAAGAGTGCGCAACTCTTAATCTCATGGTCATGAGTTTGAGCCCCATGCTGGGGGTAGAGATTAGTTAAATAAATAAAACTTTAAAAAAATAACATGCAGGAGCTCCTGGGTGGCTCAGTGGGTTAAGCATCTGCCTTCGGCTCAGGTCATGATCCCAGGGCGCTGGGATGGAGCCCTATATCAGGCTGTCTGCTTGGCAGGGAGCCTGGTTCTCCCTCTCCCTCTGCCCCTCCAGCTCATGCTCTCTCTCTCTCTCCCTTTCTCTCAAATAAATAAATAAAATCTTTAAAAAAAATAACATGCAATAAGGAAAAGTTGACAGGCCCAAAATAATATTCCTGCTCCTCCTAAAAAACTATATAATGGAAATCAAACCTTCTTAGTGAGTATGACAGGCACAGTGGATACTACTTTGTCTCTTTAAGATCACTGGACCAGTATTTCACTAAAGGACAACGAAAGGTCATCCCAACTGATTTAGAGAATTAATGCCTGCTGATAAAATGATTCATTCACTCCCAGAGAGAAAACCATAACTGGGAAAATACACAGAGAATCTTTTTGTGAACTTTTCATTTGTTTTCTGAGTAGAAATAGCAATTTTTTTGTTTACTTTCCCCAGAATATCTTTTCTTAACTCATTATAATTGGTGGCAACAAACCACATTCTGTGTCAGTGCAGTTTGAATTTGGGAAATCATCTGACAGAATATGTTTAGTGAAATTATTAGGGACACCATAATTTGACATATTATGAATTTAAAAATCGCATTTAAAAATTCTGATTACTACTTTTTAGTGTATTTTAGTATTCTTATTGAAGAAGTTCATTTTTATTTCTACACTAAAGAACACAGAATGAAGTTAAAAGAGAAATGTGAAACATTTCTACATCCACTCTTCAGAGAAAATCACTTAACAGTGATTGATGTTGATGTATTATCTTCCATATATATATTTTATATATATTTTTATATATATAATTAAAATCATGATATGCTTTTGATGGACTCTACTATATAACTATTTTGTTCCGTTAACATTACTGATCTTTAATGTCATTTCAAATGACCATGTCGTATGGCATCCCATTGATACAATTTCTTTAACTCTCTCTGTTGCTGCCTATTTATGTTGCTTTCAGTATTTCACTCTTACTAATAACATATTTTTACAGAAATATTCATTCAGCTTTCTGAATGGACTCTTAATATAAATCCTAAATGGGAAAAACAATGGGCCCAAGAGACCCTCGTTACATATTACTAAATTATTTTCCATATGGATTCTAATAAATTACCCTGACTGGCAATATAAATCTCATCCCATCTCATCAGCATTAAGCATACTGTTCTTTCTTAAAATGCATGTTACTTTGATGCTTGAACTTATTTTATGAATTGGTATTACCACTGAGCTTTAACACATTCCCACATGTCTGCCCACGTATATTTATTCTTCTATAAATGTTTTTGTTCATGCCCTTTTCTTAGTCTTTAGAAAATTTGCTTTCTCATGTTTGTCTTTTCTTTACCTATGAGTATTTTTCTGTACAGCTTAAATGTGGAAAAAAATAAAAACAATGTCAGTTATATTGCAATGAACATAAAGGAAGGGCATGGAGAGGCTTCATACCCTCCCTCAGTTTAAACACTAAGCATTTCTGTGTAGTTCAAAGCTTATGTTCTATTTAAAAGAGAGAACAGGAAAAGGAAGCTAAAAGGAACTCACAAGTAAAATTACATTTTTGAGATGCTTTTTTATAATTTTTTTTACAGATAAATAAATTCAGGAATGTAAAAGCTGGTTGATGGTATGACCAAAACTAAAGACTGAAACCCAGGCTACTGGACTCAGATTAATATTAACTCACATTTGGAAAGACAGAATCTTCTAGATCCCTTTGGCACTGTGCCTCAGGCCTGTCCCAGTCAAGAACCAGAGAATATTGTTGGTTTGGGTAGGGTGCGGAAAAGGATGTTGAATCCATTGAGTAGAGAACATATTTTTTCCTCTCTTCTTTGCATTTAAGACTTCATTGGTGTGCAAAGTATAAATAATGTACTGAGAGATTCTGGTTGATTTTGTCCTAGGGCTTAAGATTTGGCCAACTCACTGCACCAGAAAGCAGCATGACAGAAACTGATTTGAATGGGACACTGCCGAAAATGGTGATGATACAAAGCTGATCAAAAAGATTCTGGCAAAACCCCAATGAACTTTCAATTCTAATGAGGTGATATTTAAAGAGGAGCACTTAATAGCAGAGAGATAAATTATAATAATTGAATCAAGGGCACAATCAGCAAATGCCTGCACTGGAAACTTACCTGGTTCTTGAATATTCCTGTTTTGATAAATCCAACGATGGCTTCCAAAGCTACTGGTATTCTTATGAGTTTGTGTTTTTTCTTGCACAGAGATATCTATAGGTTATATTATATGTTTCAATTCAAATCATCTTAATCTCTGTACATAGAAGAATTCTGAGTCAGCAATAGGAAACATCAGAGTTAAAATGATCATTAAGCTATGTCTGCCATCTGTCCAGGAGAGGAGAGCAATAGCCACACATTGGTCACATCTCTGTGCCATTACCAATAATCAGGAAATAGTGTTGATGGACACAAAAAGAGTAGAGACCAACCAGTTTCCCTGTATTGTGGGTGTAGTAGGCTTAGTGAACTACACACCACATCCTGATCCTGTTCAGGAACACCTTACAGAAAAATAAAAGCCATCTTGAAGCTTCCTTCCCAGGAATATAGGACTTATTTTTAAATCTCCTTTAAAAGAAGTACAATTTCTAATTTAACTTTTTAGTTATTTCCTTTGTAGATCTATTTCAAAACTGTCTCCCAACATTTTGTACATATGATGCCAGAAAGGCTTTTCTTGGTCCTCTCCAGTTCATAGTGAGTTCAACTGCCATGAACAATCAGCACAGTTGTAAATACAGCAGTTAATCCATTCCACTTACCAGAAGCACTAATAGTTATAAACTGTTAACTATCACTATCTGTTAAATGAAACAAAAATAAAACCCCAAAATAAGAGTTATATCTCTCAAGAAAAATAACTTATAAGTGAAATACAAATATAACCCTGAAATAACTTTCACATTTATCAAGAAAAAGTAATTCGTACTTTTTAAAATTTGCAATTTACTTACAGCTCCTATAATCACAGGAATTCTCACATGAGCATAGAGCACATGCTCGTAACTTTATACTCTGGCGGTTCATTGAACCAATCTTCTTGTTGTTGTTGCAACTTACATCTTGATTTTAACACTCATATATTCTAAAAGGACATGAGTGAATAAATTGAGTTTTATTCTTTAAGGTATCTTCATATTCAACTCATGTATCCCTTTTGAAGTAAAATCCATCCATATATTACTATTTCCAGCACACATACTAAAATTTTCAAGGCACATGTCAGATCCCTAGAAAAAAATAATTCATCATGATGCCTGTAAAAAATGCCTCCTGAATCCATTCACCCAGATCTCTTCTGAGTTTCATATGCA
>NC_048224.1:110300316-110301091 GCF_002007445.2 Ailuropoda melanoleuca | reverse complement strand
TTTAACTTCAAAAAGCACAGAGAGGAGTCAGAGACTTTCATCCCAAGTTGAATCAAGCTTTTGACTTGGAGTGACAGCTCGGAGTGATAGCAGAGGCAAATTGGCTTCCTGGTTTGTTCTAGCCAAGAAGTCATCTTCTTAGGACTAACTTTGTGGAGAAAAGTCCCAATAACAGGCAATGTGGGAAATGTAGGTGGAATACATATAGAGGTGATGTATAAACCCCCATTCCCCAAGCCTTAATCCGGCCCCTTTCAGCCCTCTGTACCATACATGCTTCTGACCTCAGCAGTAAACTACTTCTACATTATGCAAGATTCACGGAGAAACCCAAAGCAAATATGTGCCCATATGTGCATGCTCTGCCTTGAATAAACAACAGATCTAATAGTAACAAGAATAATTGTATTATGTTTCTAAAAATTTCATGAGGAAATGAGTCTCTGGTTCTTAACTAGATGTGTTTGCATCTTACAATGATGTTGCAATCCTCGCATCATATTTTCACAAGATTATATATTTTTTTTAGGTAGGGCCCACTTCAGAGTGTAGAGAGTGAGTAGCCCCTGAATGTTTAATGTCATTGAACAATGGAAGAGACAGAACCTCAGATAAATCAATCAATCAGTCAATCAATCAAGAGATCATCATCCTTATCCTCTCTCACCCATCTAGAAGTTGAGGAATGCAACTGTCTAAAGGGGAACTCTCATGGGATGGAGCTAGTGAGGTGGAGAACTTGTCAAGAGCTTATTTTGTTCATGGGAATGGACCA
>NC_048224.1:110261540-110300216 GCF_002007445.2 Ailuropoda melanoleuca | reverse complement strand
GCAATAAGGAAAAGTTGACAGGCCCAAAATAATATTCCTGCTCCTCCTAAAAAACTATATAATGGAAATCAAACCTTCTTAGTGAGTATGACAGGCACAGTGGATACTACTTTGTCTCTTTAAGATCACTGGACCAGTATTTCACTAAAGGACAACGAAAGGTCATCCCAACTGATTTAGAGAATTAATGCCTGCTGATAAAATGATTCATTCACTCCCAGAGAGAAAACCATAACTGGGAAAATACACAGAGAATCTTTTTGTGAACTTTTCATTTGTTTTCTGAGTAGAAATAGCAATTTTTTTGTTTACTTTTTAAATTTCCTCCTTTCCCCAGAATATCTTTTCTTAACTCATTATAATTGGTGGCAACAAACCACATTCTGTGTCAGTGCAGTTTGAATTTGGGAAATCATCTGACAGAATATGTTTAGTGAAATTATTAGGGACACCATAATTTGACATATTATGAATTTAAAAATCGCATTTAAAAATTCTGATTACTACTTTTTAGTGTATTTTAGTATTCTTATTGAAGAAGTTCATTTTTATTTCTACACTAAAGAACACAGAATGAAGTTAAAAGAGAAATGTGAAACATTTCTACATCCACTCTTCAGAGAAAATCACTTAACAGTGATTGATGTTGATGTATTATCTTCCATGTATATATATTTTATATATATTTTTATATTTATAATTAAAATCATGATATGCTTTTGATGGACTCTACTATATAACTATTTTGTTCCGTTAACATTACTGATCTTTAATGTCATTTCAAATGACCATGTCGTATGGCATCCCATTGATACAATTTCTTTAACTCTCTCTGTTGCTGCCTATTTATGTTGCTTTCAGTATTTCACTCTTACTAATAACATATTTTTACAGAAATATTCATTCAGCTTTCTGAATGGACTCTTAATATAAATCCTAAATGGGAAAAACAATGGGCCCAAGAGACCCTCGTTACATATTACTAAATTATTTTCCATATGGATTCTAATAAATTACCCTGACTGGCAATATAAATCTCATCCCATCTCATCAGCATTAAGCATACTGTTCTTTCTTAAAATGCATGTTACTTTGATGCTTGAACTTATTTTATGAATTGGTATTACCANACCCTCATTACATATTACTAAATTATTTTCCATATGGATTCTAATAAATTACCCTGACTGGCAATATAAATCTCATCTCATCTCATCAGCATTAAGCATACTGTTCTTTTTTAAAATGCATGTTACTTTGATGCTTGAACTTATTTTATGAATTGGTATTACCACTGAGCTTTAACACATTCCCACATGTCTGCCCACGTATATTTATTCTTCTATAAATGTTTTTGTTCATGCCCTTTTCTTAGTCTTTAGAAAATTTGCTTTCTCATGTTTGTCTTTTCTTTACCTATGAGTATTTTTCTGTACAGCTTAAATGTGGAAAAAAATAAAAACAATGTCAGTTATATTGCAATGAACATAAAGGAAGGGCATGGAGAGGCTTCATACCCTCCCTCAGTTTAAACACTAAGCATTTCTGTGTAGTTCAAAGCTTATGTTCTATTTAAAAGAGAGAACAGGAAAAGGAAGCTAAAAGGAACTCACAAGTAAAATTACATTTTTGAGATGCTTTTTTATAATTTTTTTTACAGATAAATAAATTCAGGCATGTAAAAGCTGGTTGATGGTATGACCAAAACTAAAGACTGAAACCCAGGCTACTGGACTCAGATTAATATTAACTCACATTTGGAAAGACAGAATCTTCTAGATCCCTTTGGCACTGTGCCTCAGGCCTGTCCCAGTCAAGAACCAGAGAATATTGTTGGTTTGGGTAGGGTGCGGAAAAGGATGTTGAATCCATTGAGTAGAGAACATATTTTTTCCTCTCTTCTTTGCATTTAAGACTTCATTGGTGTGCAAAGTATAAATAATGTACTGAGAGATTCTGGTTGATTTTGTCCTAGGGCTTAAGATTTGGCCAACTCACTGCACCAGAAAGCAGCATGACAGAAACTGATTTGAATGGGACACTGCCGAAAATGGTGATGATACAAAGCTGATCAAAAAGATTCTGGCAAAACCCCAATGAACTTTCAATTCTAATGAGGTGATATTTAAAGAGGAGCACTTAATAGCAGAGAGATAAATTATAATAATTGAATCAAGGGCACAATCAGCAAATGCTTGCACTGGAAACTTACCTGTTCTTGAATATTCCTGTTTTGATAAATCCAACGATGGCTTCCAAAGCTACTGGTATTCTTATGAGTTTGTGTTTTTTCTTGCACAGAGATAGCTATAGGTTATATTATATGTTTCAATTCAAATCATCTTAATCTCTGTACATAGAAGAATTCTGAGTCAGCAATAGGAAACATCAGAGTTAAAATGATCATTAAGCTATGTCTGCCATCTGTCCAGGAGAGGAGAGCAATAGCCACACATTGGTCACATCTCTGTGCCATTACCAATAATCAGGAAATAGTGTTGATGGACACAAAAAGAGTAGAGACCAACCAGTTTCCCTGTATTGTGGGTGTAGTAGGCTTAGTGAACTACACACCACATCCTGATCCTGTTCAGGAACACCTTACAGAAAAATAAAAGCCATCTTGAAGCTTCCTTCCCAGGAATATAGGACTTATTTTTAAATCTCCTTTAAAAGAAGTACAATTTCTAATTTAACTTTTTAGTTATTTCCTTTGTAGATCTATTTCAAAACTGTCTCCCAACATTTTGTACATATGATGCCAGAAAGGCTTTTCTTGGTCCTCTCCAGTTCATAGTGAGTTCAACTGCCATGAACAATCAGCACAGTTGTAAATACAGCAGTTAATCCATTCCACTTACCAGAAGCACTAATAGTTATAAACTGTTAACTATCACTATCTGTTAAATGAAACAAAAATAAAACCCCAAAATAAGAGTTATATCTCTCAAGAAAAATAACTTATAAGTGAAATACAAATATAACCCTGAAATAACTTTCACATTTATCAAGAAAAAGTAATTCGTACTTTTTAAAATTTGCAATTTACTTACAGCTCCTATAATCACAGGAATTCTCACATGAGCATAGAGCACATGCTCGTAACTTTATACTCTGGCGGTTCATTGAACCAATCTTCTTGTTGTTGTTGCAACTTACATCTTGATTTTAACACTCATATATTCTAAAAGGACATGAGTGAATAAATTGAGTTTTATTCTTTAAGGTATCTTCATATTCAACTCATGTATCCCTTTTGAAGTAAAATCCATCCATATATTACTATTTCCAGCACACATACTAAAATTTTCAAGGCACATGTCAGATCCCTAGAAAAAAATAATTCATCATGATGCCTGTAAAAAATGCCTCCTGAATCCATTCACCCAGATCTCTTCTGAGTTTCATATGCACATTCCAACCTTCTTATAGACACTTGTATCAATGCCTAAGGTTTCCCTTTTTACTGAAGTATCACTAACCACATTTAGTCAGAAAACTTCTGTTTTTCATTGTTTCCTTTTCCATTTACCCCACATAGCAAGTCATTAAGTCCTTTTCCATGATATTATTACACCCCTTATTCCTGTAAGGAATCACAACACTAAACACCAAATCAGGAAGCTGAATCCAATCTACACCCTCTCGAGTACAAAATGTACAGGACAGATATTCATATATAAAATCCTAGCTGGCTGCACTCAGCATCTCAGTTTAAAGACTCTGAGTCCAAGTGATCTCATGAAACTCTCTCATCATCCACTGCCACACCTGTGATCTTACTAAACTCAGAGGTCAGTGGAAGGAGCAGAGGGCAGAGATTGCAGGGTTACTGTCCTTCCTTCTTTTTCATTTACAGACAGCAATGAGAAATTTCATATGTCAAGGCCTTTCCTCAACACCAGTGGTGCCTCTCGGAAAACTCCTTAAAACTTGTGAGTACATATCTTCCTCCTACCACCAACCTCCACCCTAAACAAAGGTATTGGAAAGACAGTGCTCAACAGAAAGTTTCAGGAGGGAGCCCCCCCTCCATTTTTTAATCCTATGTGAAAACTATTTGTCACACCTTGCATCCAGAGCTTGTGAAATGCATCCGCATTCTCCAACGCAAGGAATCAGCATTCCTTGGAATGGAAAGGAAATAACTCTTCCAGGGCCTGGGACAGTAAATATACAAGATGAGCCTGAAGCCATCTTATAGTGCCAGAGAGTAAGAAGGTGCCCTCCCCCCAAATAACAATAATCACAATGATGGAGTTATGTCGAAGGGAGACATGGGGGTATCGGATGTGCAGAACCAGGAGATGAGAGGACATACAGATCCATGAGACCACACCTGATGTGCAGATCTAAGAAATGAAGTGGGCATACAACCTCCAGTGAGCTAACTCAACAACTGCTTGTCTGCAATAAGATGGGTACATGCACCAGCTGAAGGAACTGTCCTTAAATCTGTCAGGACGCCATCATTGTTAAGTCGGCTTTAACTTCAAAAAGCACAGAGAGGAGTCAGAGACTTTCATCCCAAGTTGACCCAAGCTTTTGACTTGGAGTGACAGCTCGGAGTGATAGCAGAGGCAGATTGGCTTCCTGGTTTGTTCTAGCAAAGAAGTCATCTTCTTAGGACTAACTTTGTGGAGAAAAGTCCCAATAACAGGCAATGTGGGAAATGTAGGTGGAATACATATAGAGGTGATGTATAAACCCCCATTCCTCAAGCCTTAATCTGGCCCCTTTCAGCCCTCTGTACCATACATGCTTCTGACCTCAGCAGTAAACTACTTCTACATTATGCAAGATTCACGGAGAAACCCAAAGCAAATATGTGCCCATATGTGCATGCTCTGCCTTGAATAAACAACAGATCTAATAGTAACAAGAATAATTGTATTATGTTTCTAAAAATTTCATGAGGAAATGAGTCTCTGGTTCTTAACTAGATGTGTTTGCATCTTACAATGATGTTGCAATCCTCGCATCATATTTTCACAAGATTATATATTTTTTTTAGGTAGGGCCCACTTCAGACTGTAGAGAGTGAGTAGCCCCTGAATGTTTAATGTCATTGAACAATGGAAGAGACAGAACCTCAGATAAATCAATCAATCAGTCAATCAATCAAGAGATCATCATCCTTATCCTCTCTCACCCATCTAGAAGTTGAGGAATGCAACTGTCTAAAGGGGAACTCTCATGGGATGGAGCTAGTGAGGTGGAGAACTTGTCAAGAGCTTATTTTGTTCATGGGAATGGACCAGGTCTAACAATCTAGAGCAGGGGGCAGCAAACCACAGCCTGAAGGCAAAATTTGGCCCTGCCCGATTTCCTAATACTTTGTTGGAACACAGTCCGTTTATTGATACATTGTCTATAGCTGCTTTCACTACAACTGCAAAGTTGAGCAGTTGCAAAAGAGACAGTAGGGACCACAAGCCTAATGTATTCACTACCTAGTCCTTTAAAGAAAAAGTGTGTCAATCTCTAATGTAGAGAAGAAGATGCAACATGTTGTTATCTAGAAGACTCATAGTGTTGTTCTAAGATTATTTTCCTTTTTATTCCTGATTTTTTCATAATCAATATTAAAAAATATTCTGCCATGTCTCGGTTAAGCTATAGTAAAGCAAGAGCAAGGTCCTTTCTCTAAATTGGGACCAGAAAGTTGAAGGACAAAATGTGCCCCTGGAGGTTATCATGGGGATAGCAAGTAATCCCAAGGGGATGGTGACAGCCTCAGAGTGCAACCATACCATGAGATTCTCCTCCAGTGTCAACGTCCAAAGTCAGTGTTTATTTTTTCTTATTTTTTTCCAAATAACAAAGATGTATTTATTTATTTGCTCTTTTACTTTTTTTCACCCTGTGTTGGGGTGAGATAATATATAATAAAACTCACTAACTTTATGTGTACTGCCTTAAATATGCATGGTGTCACCACCACCACAATCATAGTATCAAACATTTCCATCACTCCAGAAGTTCATTCATATACTTTGTAGTCCCTTCCTTCGCTTCCTGGCCCTGATGACCAGCGATCTGCTTTCTGTCATAGTTTTACCCCTTCTAGTTTTTTATATAAATGGAATCATAAAATACACCTTTTTAAAATAAAAAAATTGCATATTTTTAAGTCTGTACAACATGGTGAGCACACACACATACATGCAAGTGAAATGATTACTACAGTGTGCTAAGTGAAATAAACCACAGAAAGAAAAAAAACCAAAACAACTACCTGATCTCACTTGTATGTGGAATCTAAAAAAGTTGAATACATGGAAGCAGAGAGTAGAACCATGGTTACCAGAGAGAGGAGAGGTGGTGGAGATGGGGAGATGTTGGTCAAAGCTGCAGCTATACAGGATGAGTAAGTGTAGAGATTCAATACACAGCACGAGGACTACAGTTAATAATACTTATTAAATATTGAAAATCTGCTAATACAATAGATTTCAGATGCTCTCATAACACAAAAAAATGGTATCTAAAGTCAAGAGTTGGTATATTACTTAGCTTGACTGTAGTAATCATTTCACTAGGTAAAAGGCAATGTTTTAGTCTTCCTGTGTCTTTATTTACAGCATATTTCTAACCTACTTATGAAAAAAATAAAGACGTTTACAATAATAAAACACATAAAATAGAATTGCTTTAAAGGAAGACTGTAGAGGAGAACCAAAACTCACAGAATAGCCTTTCACTGAGAATCATATTCCCAGCTGAACACATGTTCAGAGCAAGCTCTATCTTCTAACCATTGCTGCTATAACTATATTAACATAATCAGGACATAGCCTGCCAGATGATAATAGTATTTACAATCCTAGATTTTGTTAAAAAACATGAATGGCCTTCCTGTGTGTTCAGTAGGGCTATCTCTCATTCTCATTCTTTATTCACTCATTCATTCATTCAAAAAACCTTCCCTGATCATTCCCGTTTGGGCACCTGCATTCTAGGAAGCACATCCAGCGCACAAGGCAAGCTCTTTCTGGAATTTTCCCAGGGCATGTAATGGGCTCCTATGACTGAGCTGAAGTTTTCCAAATGTACATAAGATAAAGCTATTTACAAAGTGCTGACTTGGTCAATATTGAAGAGCTCAAAGAACATTTCCCATGTTCTCTGCCTTTTAAAAATGAGCTTAGAGAGTAAATCAAACATGAGCAATCAAAAAAAAAAAAAAGGAAAACAGTAGATATTTGACATAGGAAACTTCTTCCATTTTTGAGAGGAATGGTGGTAGAAAGAGGCCTCAGTGAGGAAAGCAGAGGAAGTAGACATTGGCAAAAGGGACAAAAAATATTAGACAAGTTAATGAGAAAATAGTAATGAATCTACTCACTGTCCCTGGGGAAGCATTAATACAAACAGTCTGAACTTGTGCAGTGTCTCCTAGAAAACAAGAGGAAATACGTCAGTAAGTGAAGACTCTGCCAGCCAAGTGTCACCAGTCCTTCAACAACTATGGATAAAAGCATCATTGTTGCTGTACCAAACTGAACTGGCCCCAAACTGATCAGTTTCTCCAGAGCCTTGCTTATTCATCCTGGGAGTAGCTTCAACTCAGGTGCCCTAACCCGAAGGGTGGGTTCAGGGTGGCTGAGACACCCTGGGGCAAACTAGATGATGTTATTTCTCAAAACATTCAGGTAACATTTAATAATTTTAAAATGAAATACTTATACTTCATTTTTAAAAATCCNACCAAACTGAACTGGCCCCAAACTGATCAGTTTCTCCAGAGCCTTGCTTATTCATCCTGGGAGTAGCTTCAACTCAGGTGCCCTAACCCGAAGGGTGGGTTCAGGGTGGCTGAGACACCCTGGGGCAAACTAGATGATGTTATTTCTCTAAACATTCAGGTAACATTTAATAATTTTAAAATGAAATACTTATACTTCATTTTTAAAAATGCNATGAGCCTGCTTCTTCCTCTCCCACTCCCCCTGCTGTGTTCCCTCTCTCGCTGGCTGTCTCTATCTCTGTTTAATAAATAAATAAAATCTTTAAAAAATAAAAATAAAAAAATAAAAATCCTGGTGAATTTTAACATGAAAGCCCTTTACTATGAAGCAGAACACTTTCGGAGGTGCTACAATAAGGTCCTCGGCCACATTCAGCTTTGCAGGGAAAGAGAAACAGGAAGAGTTCATGAGAGTCAGAGCTGGTGTGTTAGCTTGAGTCTCCAAGACGATCAAGAAAGAAAACAGAAAACTGTGACCAGAGTGAATACTTTTGTAAGGAAAGAGAAAAGAATGAATGCCACTGAAATCATAAAAGCTGATTGTTTGTTTAGATAAAAGGAAAGAACGTCAAGTAGATTTCATTTTTTTTTCTTACTGTTATAACCCACACTTAGCTTTCTATTCAAAGCTTCTTAGTCTATACTTGTTCTATAGAATCAAATACATTTAAAGTTAAGTGGTTAGCTTTAATATAAAATTAGTCACTATGTAATTACTCAAAAGACATGTTCATAGCCATAAAGGAAACTACAAAACTCTCTAAAACTCCTTCCATGCTGAGAAAACATTTATTTCTTCCAGGGTATCATTTTTTCAAACTGCTTTCAGGCTTGCTAGATTTTCATGGAGATTTTCATAAACAAAGCAAAGTTTCAAATGGTTTTATGAAATTCTATAATTTGCTAGAGGATATATTTCTGATTTGTTCCTTTTTATTTTTCTGCTTCCAAATTACATTTTCATTTATACTTGTTGCTCTGCAGTTTTCCCCCAAAGCAAGTGATGACTGAACCATTTGTTTAGTAAATATTTATTGAATAGCTAGCGACCAACATAGTGTCTGACAAATAGCGCTCAATAAAAAAAAAAAAATTGAATGCAACTAGAATATGTGTCTATTTTGAGAGCACCCCATAGCCCTTTGGAGATAGAAAGTATATGAAATGCAAGTTCCATCTCTAGATCAGGTCTAGAAAATACAAAAATATCAAGAAAATGGTATAGAAAATTATCAAGTAAATTCAGAGTAGGCAGAACACTCCCTGATGGGGGTATCAGAGACACATTCTGACAAAGGAGGCCTTTCAGCTTGAACTAAAGATCTATTCAGAATTTGGGTGTGTGGAGACATAGGCTAAGGCCATCACAGGCTGAGAGGACACAGAAAAGCACAGAGTTGTGAATTGCGTTCAGGCAGTTCGGTGCCCAGCTAAAGACTAAGAATTCTATACAGAGACTGAAAGAAGGAATAAGATTAAGGCAGGAGAGAAAGCAATCAACTCAATGCTCAGTTTAGCACGTCTCAGTCCTGCAGATAGACTGTGTTGAGCCCCTTCTAGATAGATCCAAGAACTACTTATGCATAGACAAGTGAAATGGAATTTCTGCTCTTGAGTTTCTCCTAGTTAAGTGGTGGAGATCAACACATAATTCAATGTTTTTAATGTAAGTACTATGATAAAAAGATGGAACAGCTGACTCTGGGGAGAAAAGTCAAGGGAGGCTTCTTGGGAAGACAGAAACAAAACTCAACCTTGAAGGATAAATAAGAGGCTATAAGGCAAGTTGGGAGGCATGGGTCAGGGAGGCCCTTCTGATTCAAGCAAGAAGCTACATCTGCAGGTTGTGAAGTGAGGTTTCTTACAATTGTATTTCAGCACACTCCCCCAACATAGATTATTAATAACAGACCCATTTAAATTGTGCTTTATTAGCACTTACTTTATAAATAGGATATTAAATTTTCATTCACTCAACAAATATTTATTGAGCCAAGCTTGTCGCCACAGCTCTTTTAATTCCTCCCTGGCTTTACTTGCGTAGTTCTCTCTGCCTGCGTTTCAATCTTCATCATCTTTACCCATCAAACTTCTATTCGCCCGCCAAAGTCATCCACCCAGAGACCATCATTTTAATGAAACCTGTGCTAATACTTCAAACAAATTCCTCCACCTCTTTTAAGTACCCAAAGCACTTCCTTTGTATTACCTCATTATACCCACCCCATTCGCCCTATAGAATTGCATTTATACCAAAATTCTTATAGGAACAAATATTGCATTTTATTACTATTTTAATTCTATACAAAACTAGAACAGTGCTTTGCACCCACCAGCTTTTGCTGAAATGAGCTGACAAGACTGTTCCAAGAATAAATCAAACACATGTGTGAGTCAATATTGTCCCTATTTCCAGGTCTCTATATGTTCCATATATTTGTATATACAGATCCTTACATAAACATGTGTTCACTTATATAAAAACAGTATCTTCAGCAAAATTTCCTGTAGTATTATTTATATTACTTTTCTCCAAGGTATTTATCTGTAAAATGGAGATACTAGAGAAATGAAACCTTGGAAACCATGCTAGAACGGTGACGGAGCTTTATGACTCCAGTTATATGACACTATAGAAAAGATAAAATTATACTGAAAAAAAACGGTAGATCAGAGGTTCCAGGGTTTGTGCATCGGGGTGAACTTTGGTTGCAAAGGGAAAAGGGACTGCTTTAGGGGGTGATGAATGTGTTCTAAATCTTGATTGTGGTAGTAATTGCATGACTTTATATATTTACCAAAACCCACTGACTCTATTCTTAAAATGTGTGTATTTTACAATATGTAACTTAAACTTCAATAAAAATAGTTTTAAATATTTATTATACTAAAAAAGTCTTCAGCTTTAAGCCAGGTCCCCCAGAAACCAAATATTTTTATATGTTTTATAGATTTTAACAAATTAAGAAATTATAACTTTGATGAGGAAAGATGAACTTTACATCATGCAGAAACAATCCACAGACTCCCAAATGAAATAGTAAATATTTGATGGAAGTTGGAAATCTTATATGATATTTGTCAATTTTGCTGAAAATCCATATTCTTAAGACAGGAATAACATAAAGAGATAACACTTCAGCCATGACTTAGCGGGAGATAATGGAAAGAGGAAACAATCACTGCAACATCCCCATATGGGGAATTAGGCACAAGATAAACAGAGTGGAGCTGAGAATATTTATATACGAAGAAATTTTTAGCTCCTTAAAAAAAAAAAAAGAAGAGAGGAAATGAGGAAAGAAAGGCTAGTGGCCAGGAAATCAGAAAATTTGATCGTCTGATCATTGGAATTTAAATTACCCTGAAATTGACTTCAATTCTGCAGTCCTACATTACTGGTAAAAGAACACACATTGGAGGGAGTGTACAGGCAGAACAGCTACACAATGGAGCAGTGATGAAATTGACACACAGGAAATGACTTCAGGATATTAGAAATGGAAATATGCAAAAGAAGGAAGTTCTGGTGCTCCAAGCCACAAAGGTCAGATATTACGCAGTGATATTCTAATATTAGTCTCCAGTTAAAATTCTATTTTCAAATCTCATTACCAAAGAACTCCACAGTACATCCATTTTCTGTTGTCTAGAATTTCATTATCATGAATGTTCTATTCCCAGTCAAGACATCCTGGAAAGCAAAGGCCTCTCTAGTTCAATCAGGAGTTGCTATGAATTAAGAAGTAGGAAAAAAAAATCTTCGGAATCAGTTACTTAGTTTTAAGGAACTATTAAGTATGCACCTCACCCTTTCTTAGTCACAAAATCTTGTGTGTGTGTGTGTGTGTGTGTGTGTGTGTGTGTGTGTGTTGGAAGACTGGGCGGGTTTCCCTGAGCAGGTGACGATGACAACGAGGCCTAGAATTTGAAGTCAATTGTTTACTAGTATTGCTGCTAAGGGGTCCTGTTCTCTTGTCCCCCTTGCTCACTCCCCCATTTCATTTGGTAACCTCTTGTAGCCTTTTGGAGAAGTCCCTAAAACACCAAAACGCAACATTGTCGAGACCCAGCTCTTTTCTTAAGTTTAATTTCTCATATGTCATATTAACCTTTGTGAACGAACTTCCACCAGGTGTAAGATTGAATCAAAGATAAAGGAGATAAAGGCTGGCTAAGGTAGAACGAGCCTTGTACTTGGAACCATCCATGTAGCTGAAGTTCCACAGACTTCTGCACAACTGATAGAAATACACATCCCACATGTATTCACAGCACCCTGCACATGCATTACATACAATTCCATTCACTGTACTGTAATTTTCTTTTTATTTGTCCTCCCACCCACTCAGGACTGTAAGTTCTTTTCAGGCAATGATTGTCTCTTCCTACCCAGAAGAGAATCTGGCATGACTGTGAAATAAATGATAGTAAAGAAGTCATTTCACTTCCTGAAGTTTCATTTTCCCATATGTAAATTAAAACAAAAAAAAATAGCTTCTTTGGGGTTATTGTGAGGTTTAAGTGATATATACAAATATAATGAAAAAAATCTTCATAAAGTAGAAAGCTATATGACATCTCTTTATTTCTTAAATTCATCCAACAATTAAAAACAACTTAACTCTATCACAGAATAGCTCATTATTACAAGTACCACTGTAATGAAATTCTATGTTCAAGAAAATAATATCAAGCTCTTATTGACAATCTATATATCTAAGCAACAAGTTAGGCAGATAAATACAGAAAAAATAGAGTATGGATGATCCTTTCAAATTTGTAATAACAAATTGTCTGACAGTGAGATCTAAAAGAGGAAGTCGGCATTTATTGTAGCCCCATGCTTCTGAAACCAGGGAATAAAAGCCAAATATGAAGTACATGAGCCCCAAAAAACTATCAGGCTTTCTTTTTCTAAAGACACATGGTGAAGTATCAAATATCTTACAGAGTGTTGCATGTAAATACAGCCATCAATTCATGCATCCATTCTTCCTTACATTCCAGCCATTTAACTGACACTGAATATCCATTCAATAAACAACGTATTGTACAAATAAGTTTTGAGCATCTACTAGATGCCAAGTTGCCAGTGAAAAAAATGACAGGTGAGACATACTCCATGCCTTAAAGGCACCCACAAGTAGTATTGGGAAAATGTCACAAGTTTATGTGCACAGGAGCTATGCTATTTATTTTAGTATTCAGTATTGTGCTATGTATATTGGGGTAGCGAATTCTGAATAATATTATAATGCCTTATTTGCGAGTGTAGAAGTTTACTCTGACCAGATCATAAAAATATGCTTAATGTGGACCTTCAATGTCACTTAACAAGTTGTTTTCTTAGAGAAATAGTTCCTTTGTAAAGTATATGTCTAAAGGAGGTTTTTATCTTGTTCATTAAGTCATTAGCTAGTTATATAAAAAACAGTGGATATATTTTGTAAATGATTGAAGAATGCAAATATGTACACATTTTTATTGCCAGATATAAAATATTTCAGTTATTAGGGATGATAAATGGGAAGAATGAGTATTTCTATTAAGTGACAGTAAATGACTATGTCTTGTCTTTGTAGAACCATGTCTAGCACACTGCAGACACACAGAATATTAAATGAATGAATGAATGAGGAATGTTGGAATGGTGGCAGCCAAGATTTATAAGTGAGAACTAAATCAAATGAAAAAGAGATTATTATCAGTTTCATTAGTCTTCGTTTCTTGTGGGGCCCACTGCTTCTCACCTCATCTACAGAAGTATAGCAACATGAAGGGCAGCTGGGTGGCTCAGTCTGTTAAGTGTCTGCCTTTGGCTCAAGTCATGATCCCAGGGTCCTTGGGCACTGCGTCTAGTCCTGCGACAAACCCTGCATGGGGCTCCTCGCTCAGTTCTCTCTTTCTCTCTCTCTCAAGTAAATAAATAAATAAATCTTTAAAAAAAATTTTAGCAATACGAAACGGAATTCACATCCAGACTACTCCACACCTGGATAAGTAAGGGTAATATAACCCTTTGAGATTCCGTTTATAAAATGAGGATACAAATATGTAATATATGAAAACATCTGGTGCACTGAGTTACTGACACACAAGTGTCATACATTTTGATTGATATTTTAGAAACAACTGGGGGGAGGGGGTCAAAACTCTGCTACTATGCTAAAGCAATAATGTGGTAGTACTCAATCTGAAGTTGATTTTGTATCATTAATATTTTCAAAGACATGTAATTGTAGAAGAAAATATCCTCTGCTTCTCTCTCTCAAGTCAGGCAACTGCTCCCAAGCTCTCTTGATGATACTGGCAGATGCCTACATGATGTGATATGAAGGATGTAAAGTTACTCCTGGCTCAAAATATCTTCTCTATCAGTCTACCATGGAGACTTAAATGCCATCTTTGGAACTACTTGTTTGGATTGAAGCATTGCAGTTAAAGGTTATCACCAAAGGTGAATCCTTGATTTCCAATCCACATAGCTCTGAGTTCCTGCCTTAACCCAACTCTCCTGCTTGAAATAAAGACAGACAAAATATTAACAGATAAAAATAATGAGACAAAATTAGCCTCCAAATGTTTAACCTATCAGTGGATCAAATATAAAACAAAAACAGTGGCCCTTAAATCCAAGCTTCATGGACTACTGGACAGGAACTAGGTGTTAGTAAAGAGGAACTGATTTTCTGGGGGATGATGGGACTAAAAGATTTTTATATGAGACAGGGGACAATATTCATGCTAACTACCTAAAACCAGGGCTCACATAAGACTCTCCTCCATAAAGAGAGGCTGATCATTTATCATCCTGGAGCAATTATTTTCCTGGAAGTTCTGAATCTCAGGAGGTAGGGTGACACAGATACAGCCTCACAACCAGAAACTGAGAGAAGCCAATTGCTGGCTCTGTGACTAGATTCCTGATGTTCATCATGGAACAAAAGTAAAATATCATTCTAAAACAGGTCATGGACTAGTCCCCCAGAGGCCGATTGAAAGCAACAGAACACTTGTTAACTACAAAGAGAGAGAGGGAAAAAAATAGAATCCAACCTCACACTATATACACAAATTTCAGAAGTCCCAAAGACCTAAATTAAAAGGAAAAATTAAAACTCTAAGAATATAAACTATCTTAATGAATCTGGGATAATGTTGCACAAAGATAAATAAGTGAAACAGGTTGGGGTCAAGATATATTTTGAAAGTAGAGTAGATAGGTCTTGAAAATATATTGGGAAGAAAGGGTGGTCAAGATGGCCTAAATGGCCTGAGCAATAGAAACATCATGTGCTAAATACTAGGTTTGGGAAGATAGAGGAGGAGCAGGCTGGAAAAGAAATATTAGGGGTTATCTTTGCGCAAATTAGAATTAAAATATCTATGAGAGGTGTGGAATAGCAAGTTGACCATGCAAGTCTGAGCTCTGGGGAGAAATCTGGAGATAAAAATCTGGAAGTTGGAAGTTAATGGCTATTATCCAAGGCCATGGAAATTGATAAGATTGCCTAAGGAGTAAGAATGGTTAGGTAAGAAAGGGTGAAGAACTAAACCCTGAGAAATTCCATCGATTAGAAATTAGGAGGAATAGAAAGAACCAACACAGGAGATTGAGAATGAGTAGCCAGTAAGAGAAAAGGAACCCAGAAGATCTTGTTCTAAAAGCCACCTAAATATTCTGAGAAGGAAAAAAATATCTAGATCAGAAGTTTCTGAGAAATCAGCTAAGTAAGGCCTGAGAATTGATCAAAGGTTTGGCAATGTGGAGATTGGTAGTGACTGTGACAAAAGAAGTTTCAGTGGAGGGAGTGACAGAGATGTAAGTCTGAAAGGAATGGTATGAAGAGAGAAAAAGGATGGAGAAGTCGAGGTGGTGAGTCTAGGGAGCTCTCTCAGGAGTTTTCTTAGAGAACAGAAAAAGGAATCAATGGCTGAAAAGAAAGAAAAGGAAAAAAACTTTTTTCAAAGTTGGGAAGTATGGCATTTTTAGGTTAATAGAAATATTTCATTAGAGAAGAAACTGATGATGTAAGAGAGAGAAAGCAAAATTATGGAAGTCAAGTAGGCAAAGAGCGACTAGGATCCGGGCCATGAGGAAGCATTTGGCCCCAAGTAGAGGCAGGGCAGTTCTTCTATTTTAGCCGGTATGCTTTAGATCCCTATTGCAGCTTTTATAGAACTGTTATTTTATTTTGTGGCTTTTGGTTTGTTTGTTTGGGGGTTTGTTGTTTTTAGTTTTCAGATAATAAGATGGCTAGTTGGGTCTCAGAACATGTGCATCTATATAAGGTGCCCCACATGTTTGGAATTACACACTCCCACTCACACCTGAAGTCGTGTCTTACTCATATCTGCAGTGCTTAAACCAGGTGATCCTAGGGAACTCATCCAAGCTTTCAAAAAAGGAGTCCTTCAAATCGGTTGCTCTACAACTATAAGAAAAAAACACAGGCACACACAACTCATAGTTCTCTAGGCAGAGTTATAAGAGCTGAATTAAAATTTGATGCAATTTTTGGAGGCTTGTGAAGATTTCTCAAAAAAAATTGGAAGGAAATGTCTTTGAGCATACTCAACACTGATTTAAGAAATGTTTTAATTTCTTATTTTGGAAAATCTTGAGTTTTTCAGATATCGGTGCAATGTAAGGTTGATTTAAAAGATACCTCTGAGTTTCCAATGCCACACATCTTATTATCCATTCTTTGTGTGAACTATACATATGTAAAATACATTACTATAGTTTGGAATAAAGAAGATTTTTGTGTTATTTCTTCAATGTTATGCTCCCCTTTTTACTTTTAGTTGAAATAACAATTTCTAACAGTCTGTATCAAAGTGACTGGAAAATTACCAAATGTTATAAAAATACCTTACACAAAACTCTGAAGAAAAAAAATGAATTCTGAAAATTAATTTAGGCTATATTGCTTTGAGGTTTTAGTCTATCTGAGACTTATTTGAAAGTCAAAAGCTTAACAGTTGCCAGTAATGATATGCAATTCAATATCTATCAACTATTTTTCCTCAGAATTATTAAGATTCAATTTAAGCATCTTCAAAAGCTTAAAATTTTCTTTCTTTCTACATAACACTCTAATGAAGCCAGGAACTAATGAAAGTGTGGTGATTTCAAACGTTCTTATTATATTTTCACTTCTGTAGCTCACTGGATTAGTTAGCTTAAGCTGCCATAACAAAATCTATCAACTGGGTGGCAAAAGCAACAGGAATGTCTGTCTCACAGTTGTGGAGGCCAGGAATTCTAAGATCAAGGTGCTAACTGATTCTGTTCCTGGTGAGGACTGTCTTCCTGGCTTGCTGTATCCTCATATGGTAGAAAGAGAAAGATCTGGTCTCTTTCCTTCTCTTATTATCCCATCCCTCATGACCACGTATAACCAAATTATCTCCTAAAGACACCCTCTCCAAATATGACTGCACTGGGAGGTTAGGGCTGTAACCAATGAATTCTTGGGGGATGCAAACATTCAACCCATAACATTCACCTTCTCATGCAATTAATCAGAACTAAATATGGCATCATTTCTAAGACATGTGAGCTGTCACTACTTTGTCAAGAGGCTTCACATTGTGCAAAATTTTATGCACTTATGCCCAATTGCCAAATGGTGCATCTAAAAGCAAGGTATTAGTCCTTGTTCATAAAGCCATAGTACTCACTGGACCTCTTATCAGACCCCTTTACCTAAGGCCAGATACTTGAGGACAGATTTGAGAATTATTTTCTGTCTGAGTGCAATAATTATACAGTGCTTTGACAAGTTTACCACCTGACTATTTGTTGCAGGAGTCTTTATTTTCCCCCAGTTTAGCTTTCAGATTGGTAGTAAATAAATCCAGTGTCTCAACATTACTTAGCTGGCAATTCAAGTAGGCTTTTTTTAATTGAGCAGAAAGAAAAAGACTTTGCCACGTGCAAATATAAAATCTGGTTTAAGATCCTAAGAAATAAATTTTGACCCATCAATGGCTGACTTTTCTTGTCATTCTTTAAAGGGGAGGTGGTTCCTTATCCCTGACAATCTAACCTACAGTTTTATTTTCACCTATTCTATAGGCCCAAGACTTCGGAGTAAATGAAAGTGAAGTACAGTTTAAATATTAAAGTCTGCATGCAATGTGCAAGTAGAACAAATAACTGACAGGCAATTTCCAGATTTTGCACGTTGTTCTGGGAAAAGCTCACAAGGAGCAGTTCAGCAGCGCTGAGTTGCCATGGTCTGCACTGTTTTTGCTCTCTTTATGCTTACATTTAGATCGTATAACTAAAGAATAGAATGTATGCTTTTGCCTTGATCACTGAAAAAAATCAGAGACTTTAAATGCAAAACCATTCCCATACATATACGTAGATGGGAGGTACTTCTCCCCACTCGGGCAAAAAGATGAAAGATGTGGGAAAGAATAGGAACAAGAAAGAGGACAAGACTGGATTAGATTGTAAACAGCACATCGATGGAATCTGAAGTTATTTCCCCACATTGTCACACCCAATCACATCATTTTTGTGTCCCTGTTATTCTCTCCATGTTAACAAGTAAGCCTGGACTGACATTATTAACCCTGACATTGCTAAGCATTATTGAACTAGGTTGTGAAAAAGAAAGAAGCTGGAACTTTTCAGAGCTGTTAGTGTAGCTGAAAATTAAGAGCTCAGTCCATCTACGGACTTTTCCTAATAGTAAAGAGATGCAGGGCCCAAGGGACAACATTTGCAGTGAAACATGGAAACACAAAATATCTGTGCCTTCCAAAAATTAGAGTGAGGGGACTTCTGATGAACAGGCTAAGTTTTTAGAGTGGAGTCTGTATCTGGAAAGATACTGAAAAAGCTTCCATTTGTTCTTTCTTTAAAAATGTTAATATTACCTAAGTTTCTTTAAATTTAGTGCCTCACTTTTAAAGTCTTCAGCCTCAAGACAGTTCATCTTACATTTATGAGCACTTATTAGGTTGTTGATCTGCTCAGTGCTAAGGACAGGTGAGGAAACTTCTCTTCAGGAACTACGTTACAAGAGCAAATTCTCCAAAGAGAAGCCAAATTAGATGGCCTAGCCTAATACTAAGGAATAAGTGGTGATACTTACTGGGGAACAGCAGAAGGAGGCTGACAACCAGAATGCTCATTTCTCAAAGCACCAAATGTCCAACTATCGTAGGCACTCAAAATTTGGTGAATTTTACTAAGTGAGATGTTCAATTTCCTTTATTAATAAAAAAGTTTCCATCCTTATCTATGAAATTTTCTGACCAACAGGGTGATCCAACACTGGAAGGAGCTAGGAAAGGTTGACATAAAAAGTCCTTCTCTACAGATTGCTAAGAAGAAAGAGGTTCCTGGTCTGGAAGTCTTGTGATTCTGTGATATAAAGACAGATGGATCCAAAGGGGCACCTGCACCCCAGTGTTTATAGAAGCAATGTCCACACAATAGCCAAACTATGGAAAGACAATTATCATATGATTTCACTCATATGTGGAATTTAAGAAACAAAACAGATGATCATAGGGGAATGGAGGGAAAAATAAAATAAGATGAAATCAGAGGGGCAGACAAACCATAAGAGACTCTTAATTATAGGAAACAAACTGAGGGTTGCTGGAAGGGAGGGGGTTAGGGGGATGGGGTAACTGGGTGATGGGCATTAAGGAGGGCATGGGATGGAATGAGCACTGGGTGTTATATGCAACTGATGAATAACTGAACTCTATCTCTGAAACTAATGATACACTATATGTTAACGAATTGAATTTAAATAAAATTTTAAAAAATTTTAAAAGACAGATAATGGACCATACTATTTCCCAAGTCTTTCCCCTTCTATAAATAATATATATCTCTAATTTGTGTAAGAAGGTCTCCTTCTGGGGCGCCTGGGTGGCACAGCGGTTAAGCGTCTGCCTTCGGCTCAGGGCGTGATCCCGGCGTTATGGGATCGAGCCCCACATCAGGCTCCTCTGCTATGAGCCTGCTTCTTCCTCTCCCACTCCCCCTGCTTGTGTTCCCTCTCTCGCTAGCTGTCTCTATCTCTGTCAAATAAATAAATAAAATCTTTAAAAAAAAAAAAAAAAGAAGGTCTGCTTCTGGGTAAGATGGACCCACTCCATCTTCTCTGTCTCACTGAATGCAGCTACGGTGTAACAAGTGGAACAGGTGTTGGGGGCTCTAAAAAGAATGGCAGGGGGATTGGGAAGGAACATCAACGTTCAAAGCATCGCCAAACCTGTGGTGAGCTGATCATTTTTGTTCTCCTGATACTCACAGCCACGATTCAGGGTGGCCTGAGACCCTGAAGTGGACAATTAATGTGGTCTCTTGCCAAACAGAAGTAGGGGAAGAAGTCCTCTGCCTTATTTCCAGTAAATCTGGGTGTCCAAGGCCATTTTCGGATGTTACCCCTTAGCTGCTAGGAACAAGCTGGCTGCAGTCGGTACCCTGAACCCTGGCTCTGGTGATCACGCAGATTGAGTTTCAAACGGTAGCTGTGCCACTCAGAAGTTCTGTAACCTTCAGAATTATTCACCCTCTGTGAGATTCCTTGTCCTCATTAACACAATGATAATAGTACATTACAGGACTGGTGTGCACATCACACCTCTGGGTTGTTAAAAGTTTTCATTCCAGGAAAGGACAGTGTTTTCTGAATTCATATACAAAATGGAATACAAGTTCTTTTATAATCTCCCAATTTAAAGCGTTGATTATGCCAGTTCTTCAGTCAAATTTTATGGACTAAAATTCTTAGAAAAATGTACATATGTAATTCCTACTCATGTTACTCTATGGCTAATTCTCTAGTTTCCTCTCTTGTGCTCAAAAAAATAAGGTTAAAGACGTAAGTTCCCTTGATTGAAAATCTCTGTTTGTCCTTGGCATTTAGATTGGCCTAAACATTTTGGTCACTTCAAACTTGCTCAAGTAAAATTGATCAATAACTAGGTAACATGCTAATTTCTGTTGCAAAAAATGCTCTAAAATTTTCCTTCACAATGTTTCAAAGGAATGATTGCCCCAATTGGCACTTCAAGGGGATAGACCAGAATGATTCTTAATGTACCTTCCTGCTTCTAACATTCTATAATTCCTTGATTTGTTGGATTTTCAGAATATAGCAATGGATAAGTTTTTTCTTTNTAAAATTGATCAATAACTAGGTAACATGCTAATTTCTGTTGCAAAAAATGCTCTAAAATTTTCCTTCACAATGTTTCAATGGAATGATTGCCCCAGTTGGCACTTCAAGGGGATAGACCAGAATGATTCTTTATGTACCTTCCTGCTTCTAACATTCTATAATTCCTTGATTTGTTGGATTTTCAGAATATAGCAATGGATAAGAAGTTTTTTCTTTCTTAGTAAACCCTAGATAAATAATTAATTCCTGCCTCAAGGATAGCTCAAGAGCGTGTGTATGCAAGGATGAGGCAATTTCTCTCAAACTAAATTATGAACCTCTTGAGAACAAGGGCCACATCTCCTACGTCTTTTCTACCTCCACGGCATACTCCATGCAACTGTGCTCTCAGACGATCACCACAAAATTCTAATTCCCAGGTGGCCAAGGCCAGGATATTCCACAGGTTCAGCAGATTAGGGTTAAAATTCAAACGGTGGACCTGTGGATTTTAAAGGGTGGTTTTTTTATTTTGTTTTGTTTTGTTTTCATGATAAAGCAAGATCAAATACCATAGACACTATTACATAAAAGTTCACTTCTTTTTTGTGGCTGATTCAGGAGGAATTGAAGTGGACCCACGAGAAAAGGGTTACTCAATATTTTTTAAGGAGCCCTTTTGATCAGTAGCTAAATAACCATCTTCAGAACAAGTGACTGTCTTGTTCATCTGTTTTCCTTACGTTTTTCTTCTAACATCATTATTTTCCAACTTTCCATTTCATCCTATTATTTTTTATAATAAAAAAATGATCATAGCTTTCCACGAATACCATGTAGGATCTCACAATCCCCCTCACTAAGAGAAGCTTTCAATGGGGAAAAAACATAAGTATTGAGCCAATTTTGCCACTGTTTGAATGAATCCTTTTTTAAAAAAAGAAACGTCTATCATTTCTGCTTCACTTAGTTTTGATTATCATCCACAATATGTTTCCTTGAGAATAATCATGAGAAAATTTGCACCCTGAATATTCATGACTTTTATGCCCCTAGATGGCTAAGTGAAGACAGTGCTGGTGCTTCTTGTATCTGTGGGCTACATGCGCACGGCTCAATGAAAAAGATCAGCAATGCTGGCAAAGCCCACTGAAGACTGAGATGCAGATTGTGTCACCATATATGCGAGCTATCTTGACAGAATGTCAGTCAACTCAGCGTGTGTGTGTGTACTCAGGATATAAAATTTTTTCAAGGACTCACAGACTCTAATTTCTAATACGAAGACGATCATTTCAGAAATTCCATGTACATGAAGAAATGACATGACCAGAAAGCTTCTGTTCCATTCATAAATACCTATGAAGGAAAGTCTTTGTTTACTACACTCTCAGTAGTTGGGTTTACCACACATGGTCACAGGTAACTTTATGAACCTGCTCATTCCACTGTTGCAAAATCTAGTTTTTCTTAGCAGTTAACAATCGCATCTTCAACTCTTCTTAACTTTGTGTGTTATTCTTTTTTTTCTTTTTTTTAATATTTTAATGTTTTTTTATTATATTATGTTAGTCACCATACAGTACATCCCTGGTTTCTGATGTAAAATTCGATGATTCATTAGTTGCATATAACACCCAGTGCACCATGCAATACGTGCCCTCCTTACTACCCATCACCAGTCTGGTGATGTGTGTTATTCTTAACTCAGACTACACATTTAGTCTTAAAGACTCTCAAACAAATCAAGAAACTTACCAGGAACCTCATGGAATCCATAAGAATTCGGAAGAGATTAAGCCTCAAATTTCTGTGTACTTCCTGGTATGCACACAACCAAAATTAACTGGTGGTAATTTGGCAATAGGTTAAATTATAATGTGCCAGTACAACAAGAAGGGAAACGTCAGTCTTCAAAGCCACCTAATACCTCACAGCTCTATGTACCAGGATAATGAAAAAAAAAGTCAAGATATGTGTATTTTAGCAAATACTTTCCAAGAGTGAAGCACTATTACTCTGAGAAGTGTACAACGTCATAATTATAGTCACATTTTAACTTCTACTCTATCTGAAACAACTGTGTTTGGTTTTGGGTTTGTTTTGTACTTCAGTGTTTCCACGAGTTACAGAAGAGCTGGAGAAGACAATCCCACTCTTCTACCTAGCTCTCACATGCCCTGTAGGTTAAACTAAGTTTTCACCCTAATTAGCCAAGAAAACATAAACTTCTCAGAAGTGAGTTGAGCACACAGAGCAGAAAGAACCCAGCTCAGTGGGGTCTTCCCCAACTACTAGTTCTCCAATGGAAAGTAAGGCTGCCAGGGATACCTGAATTGTATCTGTACTGCAAAGTGAGGATAATATTCCCTACACCAGGGAAGTATGAAAATGACCTGAGAAAACCACAAACAAGAGAGTCAACTTTGATTAGCACTATCAATCCTACAACTAATCCCACACTAATCCAGTTGTTTTTCCTCAAATTTCTCCACTTCCCTCCATATGCAAGGACACCTGTGTGATCCAAGAAATTGTCCAGTTTTGCTGGGCCAGTCTTTTCCAGTCAGAGCTTATATTCTTCTGGGAGACTCTCTGTACTAATTATCAAGTACTTCCATTAAAGGAAACGTAATTCAGAATCAGCAAGGCCGTATCCCTACCTGGAGCAAGGAGAATCAGTCTGTACCAGGGTACACTATGTCTCTACCCCTTCCTCTTCAGCTTTCTGGAAAGCCCACGTCCCTGCACGTACCTCATATAATTCAATCGAACAAATACCTGTGCTCAGTGCTGGGGCACTAATAGCAACAGAGGCATGTCCCTGTTCAGGAGTTTGACAATCAAACAGTAACACAATTGATTAATTATATAGCTACAAAGAGTGAGAAGTAATATGAAGTAAAGGCAAAGCATAGTGAGGAAATGTGTGTGTGTGTATACACATGCATCAAAGAACTAAAGCAGAGTGATGAAGAATCACTCTAAGGAATTTTGTAAAGGATCAATTTGGGCTAAGTAAGCAAAAAAAAAAGTGGGGGGGATAAGTATATCCCATGATGAGTGCTGGGTGTTGTACATAAGTGAGGAATTACTAAATTCTGTAACTAAGACTAATATTATATGGTATGGGGACTCCTGGGTGGCTCAGTCAGTTAAGGGTCTGCCTTTGGCTCAGGTCATGATCCCAGGGTCCCGGGATCGAGTCCCACATTGGGCTCCTTGCTCAGCAGGGAGCCTGATTCTCCCTCTCTCTCTCCCTCTATCTGCCGCTCCCCCTGCTTATGTTCTCTGTCAAACAAATAATAAAATCTTTAAAAAATATTATATGGTATGTTCACTAACTGGAATTTAAATAAAAACTTGAAGAAAGAAAAAATAAAAGACTACTCCAGGCAGTATCTAGGAAGGCCTGAAGCAGAACGAGCTGCTCTAGGGGACGTGCAGTGCCATGCAAGGTGAGGATGGAGACCAGGCCGAGGCAGGCCAGGCAGGGCCTTGTGGGCCACATAAGGATTCTGAAATTTTTCCTGGGAGCCCTAAGAATTAGTGCGAAGTGCACTGTAGCTGCAACATGGGGAAGAGACGGCAGAGAGCACAACAGTGGAAGCACTATTGTACCAGGCCAACAGAGACTGCAACTGCTTGGACTCAGGTGGTGAACGTGCGGATGGAAGGAATGCATGGATCTGAGATGCATCGTGAAAACAAAATCAATCAGTCAGGGGTGTTAAGAAGAGAGAGAAATCAAGGTAGTTCTCTAATTTCTGGGGTTCTAAGTTCATCTTTATAATTGTACGGTATGGATAATGTTATGTATTATCTTACAGGTTCATTTGTGCATTTGACAAATATTTCTGGAGCTCTGGGCACAATGATTTAGAGCATTGGTGACCTGACTTTGAATATTGGTTCTTCCTCTTAACTGTGTGACCTAGAGCAAGGTTCTTAACTCTAAGTATGAAGAACCTTGAACACCATCCTGAACCAACCTCTGAGGTCCTGAGACCTAGAGACTGTGGGAAATAGATGGAATTCATATCTCTAAGGTAAATCCTGCTCCTTTAGAGATTTGCTCTTGCATCACTGGAATAGAGAGTGGTTTCAAATCCTACTTGCGAGAATGCCTTTTCTCTTAGTGAAGGTCACCAGGTTACTGCATCACCTAAGGATAAGACCGCATTTCAGAAGGAGTTCTTGGGTTAATAAAGGACAAGGACTACACTAATGAACCACTTTCCAGAGGTAGAGATTGTTACAACAGTTTACAGACCTTGGTTTCTATAGGGTAATAGGTGGAATGGAATAAAGTGGACCTATCGTAAGAATTATAACATTACAGTGTCATGTATTCACTCTTCAATACTGCAAATGAATACTTGTCTCAGGGTCAGGAACACCATACAGAGTGATAGAGACTCTGGCTGACTGGAAAGAACATGCCTAAATAAACAGGTCAGCAGATACTCATTTCCAGCTAATTGTTCCCAGTGTGCCTAGTTTTGTTTTGTTTTGTTTTTTTAAGAATCTAGAAAGCAGGATTTTTATGAGAACTCTCCTAACATATAAATGTTGGCTCATTTTTTTAAATAAAGTGATATGTGGGTCAAATTAAATACATCTGAGGGCCAGATGCACCCCCTTGGCCACCAGTTTGGAATCTCTGGTTTCCACCACTTCAATGAGTCCCCTGTGGAATGAAGTAATGGAATGAATGAACAGGAAGGAATTTAGACTGACAATAGAGCAGTGTGGTGCTGACACGGAAACCCTGCCTCACTGAATGAATGATATTCCAAACACATGAGCTGGCCCAGAACAGGAACATGGGAAAAGGGATGGAAAAGGGAAGCTGAAAGAGATATGAGTCAATCACTCCTCTTTATGATTAATTTTAAGTTTCTAAGCAGAAAGAATTTCTGCCTTTTATATATATTCTAAACTTAATTAGTCCAATTTGAGTATGTTAGTTACTTTGATCTGCAGAGTGAACTCTTTTTTTTTTTTAAGAGTTATATATTTATTTATTTGGCAGAGAGAGAGAGAGAGAGAAAGGGAAAGCACAAGTACGGGGAGCAGCAGGCAGAGGGAGAAGCAGGCTCCCCACTGAGCAATGAACCCAATGCAGGACTCCATCTCAGGACCCTGGAATCATGACCCAAGCAGAGGGCAGATGCCTAACTGACTGAGCCACCCAAGCATCCCCAGAGTGAACTCTTTACAAGAAATCAAACCAATTCTCTTACACATTTTTAAAAAACTGTTCTTAACAATGTTCCTTCTATTCAGTTCAAGGACTAAGCAAACTGCTAGACTAGAAATAACTCTGAATACTCATGTCACCTCTAAGGAATTTAGATTATAACCAGCAACTTCTCTCCAAATATCCTCAACTGTTAATAAAAATGTTGATCTTGCGAGTGTGTTTCAAGGATGAAACTTATCTTATTTCTCGTAAAGTCGATGTTCAAGGAACAGACGTTACCATAAATTTCACCATATGCTATAGACAGTGCTGAAAGGTTTGAGGCCTATGTTACTATAGAAAGATATAGAATATTCAATATATAGCTGACAATGAGATCATATTCTTGTTTCCCAGCCCTGGGGGCCTTGTAGCCAAAGAAAGGAAGAAGAGACATGTGGCCAGAAGGCAAGATCCTTATAAGAGCAGGAAAAAGAATGTAAATGGGAGTGGAGAACATGCAGAGCAGTATGCGAGGGGCCTAGAATGAGCGGCTGTGGGGAATTTCTCACCTAGTGCACCTCCAGGTTTCAGGAGGTGGAAAGCCAGTCACCAAAACAGGTCAGGTGTTGTATATCTCAATATTCTGCTTTCTAGTGGTCCGTGTCAAAGGCCCTCAGCCACGTGACAAAGAGGCCTTGAGACGGGGTGGGGGGGTCACTTATACCACCAGATGGAGCCCACAGCTTTTCTTTCCCATCTCAAGAAACCAAGGCTGTGTGGCAGAGCAATTCCACACATAACTTAATGAAGCTGATATTGCTTTATTCAGTTGCAAAGTCATCTAAGAAGGCCCACTTCAATTTTTCTGCGTTTCACCCCAACCTAAAGTGGTCAAACTAAATTACAGACAAAGTCAGTCATTCTACCTCTGAACAATTTAATCGTAAATTCAAATCAACTCTGTAGATGCTTTTGAGCACCGACTTTGTGCACAGCTCTGGGGAATACATCGGCAGAACAAAACCTAAAAAATACCACTTAACGGTGGTTATATTCTAATGAGAAAACAAAGGTTTAGAGAAATAGTTACAAATACGAATACACTATCCAGTAAGAGAAACTCACACTCATTTACATTAAATTAAAAATAGCAAATTAGGAGCACAGATGTAAGGACACCTCTGGATATTTTTTAAGGAGGAGAGGGAGACTTGATGATGGAAAGAATGTTGTTTTATAAAGAGGTCCTCCCAATATATCCAAAGAACTTTAAGATTTTTTAAAATCTTACTTTCTGTGTCTTATAATTTTCCCTAAGGACTGCCCTGTTTACCTTCCACTGTGGTGGTAAGTAGATGGTACTTCCTGGGGTCCTTTATGCTGTTTATGATTGAGCACAGGTGCAGCTAGGAAGAACATTGCTGCTAAATCACTGTTTTCATCACATTTTGCAGATATAATTTGCATCCAATCTATAAGAAACCTCTTCAAACCATTGCAAGAAACATTCACTTCTAAAAATAAAGGTAAGTGTGCTTTTCCTACTGGTATTTCAAGTTCCCTAAGAATGAAATCAATTACATGGTGATTACCTATTGCTCTCAAAATCCTCATTATGCAAAATCTAGGAGGGTGCAGACTTTTTTAAATTTCACTTTTTCTTTTATATACTTTACACTCCACCACAACAAATCACTTTAAATCTATGAAACTGTCTTTTCTCGGTCTCATGGACTCAATGGCTGCTGCTCCACTGAGCTATATCGATCTTGGAGAAATCTGCTGGCTAAGATTAGCAAAGGGTAAGGTTCCTAGAAGTTGATATTTTGAGGTCACATAGACTTCTACCAAGGCTAGATGCTTATCTTGACTCATCCCAAATTAACTTTTTCTTTTCCAAAGTTGGATAAGCAATCTTTAGCAACCAAAATTTCTCCAGAGATATTCCAGCAGGTCAGAGCAATGCTGGAGTGCCTTTCTTTATCATTTCTGTTTGATGTACTTCAGAAAGGATAAAAGCACAGGAAACATTCCAAACTCAAGAACTATGAAGTTTTGTGACTTCAGCAATAATCCTAAAATAGAGAAAAATATCTCATTTTATGAGGCACGCCTCACTTCCTGAGAATTTTCCAGCATCTTCAGTTGAAGCCAAACTATCCACTGAGAGTATAAATAAAGTGTTTAACTCTTGGTAAACAGTTTTGCTTGAAAAATTCAAGTAAAAGTCAATGGTGCTTGAAAATACTTTTGAGTTTCTCCTAAGGCAGGTTATGTCAAGGCTGAATGGTTTGGTTTAGTAATCTTAAATGAAAATTGATAAAACAAAATAACAACAGAAAACTAATGCTATGGCCAGGTATCTTGGATTACTCTTTCAAGATTATTCAGGTGGCACTGATTTAGTGGCCTGGTTCTATTGTGTTATATTCTTTCTTTCCAGTCACTGGAATGTCTCACAGTGTAGCTACAGAATATCTTCCCTTTGATGAAGCAACTGAATATTTAAAGTATTTCCTTAAAGCAATAGGCCTAGCTTTTCTTAAACTTAGGAAAAAATGAGAAGAAAAGAGAAGGGAAGGGAAGAGAAATTAACCTTTTCCTGACTAAAACCTGCTCTGTGGTGTCCTCCTTCAGTAAGTGAATAAGTAAAGATGAATAACTTCTGAAGAAGTGGATGTGAGTAGACTGAATCACAGAAAGAGCCCTATCTGGCATTTACATAGCCAGCACTTCACCATGCCACAGACTGACTGCTTGACAGCCTTCTATAGGAAAAGTCCCACAGTTCCTAAAACACTTTAAGGAGGGCAGTGCACTCCTAACTGAGAATTGCTGATTTTATCCAAACCTCTTATTTAACAGATAAAGAAATAAAAACCAAAGAATTCAATTGATAGTTTCCATCATTTAAAGAATTAAGATCAGAAGCCAAGCCTCCTTGACTTCAAATTCATGAAGGTTCTTTCTATTGCTATGATATGATAGACACGCTAATTTTTATTATAAAAAAATAAAGAGAATATATCAGACTCTCTTAAATCTCTTTAAATATTATCTTGAATTATTTTCTAGTTCTACACTTGCCATCAGTCACCAGAATGTCCACCACATGGGTCATGGGAAGAGGACTCTGGACACACATCTCTAAATCCAGAGTGACACAGGAAGTACTTGACTAACTTTGCTTCACCCACTTTAAGTTCTCATGTTTCTTTGGGATGACTACCTTGATCAATAAATAATTCATGAGAAAGAAATTTATAAATTATAAAACAAGATACAGATATTACGTATGTTCTTTATATATATTTATTTATATTAGTATCAGTATTTATTAGTGTTATATTACTATTTATTAAGTATCACTCTTAATATCTATCTATCTATCTTACCTAAGTCATTTCATAAGGCTCAACACTCAAGATGGTGTTCCACTACCTCTTCTTAATATTTGTCTTTTCTGGAATCTTCTGGAAATAATTATTGATTTATTTTTATCTGAATAATTATGCATTATAGCTCCACAATCTTGAAATATTCTTGAATATTTCTTTCTTTTACTTTATCCTAGATTTGCCTCTTTCCCCAAGATCTATTAAAATATGAGGCCTGAGTGCATTATTTTGTGTTGTTTTATAGGCTTTCTAGTTGTATCACTGTTCTTTTTTCTATGTGTAAGTTGTTTTTTTTTTTTTCCCTTAAGGCCACTTATAAAACTTGGGCAAATTTAGTACCTTCCCTGAAAATCGGATTCCTCCTCTATAAAATGGAAATTAAAAAAATCTACTTAATGTTGTTCTGAGAAATAAAAATAATGATTTTTTTTGCCCCAATCTTCCTTTCTTCCAATTTTTTTAGGTGGCAAATAAGTAAAAAATAAATTGGAAAAAAACTGGGGGAAAAGACCTACAATATGCTAATACTATGCTTATATTTGCATAAATATACCTTAGGTGCATAAAACTAATACCCTATAAATTATTTAGATTTTTTACTTCTGACCAACAAGAGTCCTTTGAAGTCCTTTGATCTTACAGACATACAGCAAAAGTAATAACTGCTCATCTGTTTCTAATAACTAGGAAGTTAAAGAGCAGGGAGACTAAACGCTCACAGAAAGTATAAATCTCAAGACTGAAGAGATGATAGCTTATTAATATAATGTGGATGAACAATAACTTCCATTCAAAGATCACTTTACAGCTGACACACCACCTCGGCTTACATATTTTATGAGAACTGTCAGTAGAACGAACAATATGTGAATGTTGGGGAATGAGGGGTAAAATGAAATGATTATATAAAGCTATCAAAGAGAAACTTCACAAATAGCTTCAGAATACAAAGCACAAATAGAATAAATAAGTGAGAGCTGGGAAGGGTAGATTACAGTTAATACTTAGATAATTTTAATTATTAATGGTAACCTTTTTATAGAATAGATTAAGGGTAGACATTATTTTTATTATTGTGTAAAGCAAAGGCTGTCAGAGCTGTGATAAAGTTCGCATTTCCTGAGAATCTGGATAGTATGATCATTCAGATAATATGCCTTCCAACTCTTGGATTCAATGAATATATAAGGAAAATGGCAAAAGAGTCTAAAGAGACAAAAAAGAAATCATATTTGACCAAGATCATTTATCAAGCAGAGTAGTTAATGCTTGGGAAATAAAATTAACCACAGCACTGTCTTGTGGAATAGAATCGTTAAGGGTTTCAGATAGGGTGAATTTTGTACAAAGTATACATAACTCCAGCTACAATCGAAACAATACACCAAGAAATTTGTTTTTGTTACATAGCTTAAGAAGATAAGGAATTAATCATTTTTGCAATTGTTCTAGTTACTTAATTATAGCAGTAGCTATGTACCTGCCTAACAACTGGTGTCTCTTCAAAACCAAAACCACTTTCAACACCCTGGATATCATTCTGCTCTACCAAGAGAGAGTCTCTGAAATTAAATTCTTTGTGCAGAAAGCATGTCCTGCAAACACACAAAAGGAGGACTTTGGAGCTCAGATTGCATGCTTGAGTATGTGTAGCTAAAAATGAGGAGCAAAAATACAGAAGATTGACAGCAATTGGGTAAATTTTCTTCACAGTGGAAAATTTGAGAGACTTTTCCGTTGACACAAAACCAGAAAATAGCAAGACTGTGAACACCCCAGGAATTTTAAAAATGCTTCACGGGGTCCCTGATAATTATAAAAACAAAAGTCTTGATTTCTGAGATGTGATTAAAGTTCCACAACTAATATTTGGTTCAGCTCTTGGCTTTCCCTCCACTGGCCACAACTTTTTAATGAGGTAACTAAAACTTACGTTAAGAAAAAATATCAAAATTATATCAGCATTTTTTGTCTTTATTTACTTAATTATTTATTCATACAACTGTAGTTGAACTTTAAATTTTTTTTTTACTTCTCCTTAGAACATGTCTATTCCCTAATGATTAAACATCTGCTGAAATTCATTCTTACAGTCATAATCAGAACTATAATGAGTGAAGATAGGCAAGAAGTAGTAAAAAGATAGATAATTGTTATTTTAAAAATGTGTCTTATACTAATAAATTCCTTCATTTTTAAAAATAAACTTTGTGTTCTTTCCAAAAAATTTTTCTAATGAGATATTTCTTTAGCTTTTTACTTAACAAACAACTATTGCATAACATATCGTATGCCAAGCATTGTGATCAAGGGATACAAAAGTTCTGGAGACATGCAGATGAATAAAATATAGCCCATGACTTCAGAGATGATTCTTCAGTTTGGGAGACAGACTCGTATACAATTACTTTAAGAATGCACAAGGTGCTGAGATAATCACAAAAGACGGGAAATCAAATTCCAGCCTCAATATGTTAGGTGCACATAAGTACGTCATTAAGGAAAGTTTTAAATATCAGATATGAAGTACTATTCATCATATCGCATTGATTCTACAAGACATCAGAGTCAAAATAATTATTCCTGGAGCACCTGGGTGGCGCAGTCATTAAGCGTCTGCCTTCAGCTCAGGGCATGATCCCAGCGTTCTGGGATCAAGCCCCACATCAGGCTCCTCCGCTGGGGGCCTGCTTCTTCCTCTCCCACTCCCCCTGCTTGTGTTCCCTTTCTCACTGGCTGTTTCTGTCAAATAAATAAAATAAAATCTTTAAAAAAAATAATTATTCCTAAAGAAATACTTTTCTAAAAACATAATTTGCCATGAATAAAAGCCTTTGTTACTAAAAAATATGAAGTGTTTCCATTCTAAACTGCTATTCTATTTCTTATTAAAAGTAAAATGAAATATACATCCAACTTTATTTCAAGAAGCCCCACTAACCTCAATGGCTTGATCAACATTCCCTTAGTAATCATAAATCTCTGCCTCATTACCTAAAAATCAATGGGCATGAAGTGAGAAATAAGCAAAAGAATTGAGTTGTTGTAGCCAGGAAAAAAAATTTAATAGCATCACAAATCAAGTGTAATCTTAACCTTGTGTCTGAACAATTCAACATGTGATTCTGATGCAGCATTATAGCCAGCAAAGTGCTAGAAAGTCCTTCTGATGCATAGAAACCAAAGCTTTCACTACACTAATACTAGAGCGGAGGGGACTCTCAAAGGACTCCCTCTCCCATTCCTTCAAAAGAGCAAAGAAAACTGAGCTAGGGTCTGAATGGAGGGAACTAAGGTAAAATAGTGACACTAGGTGTCCCCGATTGAGTCAATATCCTTGAGGTGGACAAATGCAAGTATAGGTTGGTGGCCATCTGTAATAGAACAACATACAAATTAAACAAAAGCTTCCTTGAGTCAGGCCCACAGAAGGGATGAATTCACTATTAAAAACAAGGTCACAGTACAATCCACTATGAACCACAGCTGATAAAAACAACAAGCAGATCTCCAAGGTCTGCAGAAGGGCCATGTATGCAATATAAATAAATAAGGGAAACAATCACAATGCTGAGCACACAAAAGGAGACTAACCAGGATAAAGAACCAATTAAAAAAATAAATAAAGGACTTCTGGAAATAGAAAAATAACTTCAAAAATATATGTTTTATCTCTTATCTCATTGGCTCATTTCTCTTTAGTGTCTATTTTCAGGTGTTTTATTTCTTTAAACCATCACTATTGGATGCAATAAAGAAGTATTTTTCTGGTTTTGGGGGGTTTTTGTTTTTGTTTTTAGGATATAAAGAGGCCGCTACAACTTTGCAGAGCATATTTAATACAGCAAAGAAATCCATAAGATACAATGCTTAAAGATGGTGTTCTGAGCAAATGCAGAAGTAAAGCCCATGATTTGGTAGTGAGAGCCCAGACACAAGAATCTAGCCATCCGGAAAAAACAGCTGAATGGAGGAGCAGAGGAGCAATGTGGACTCACAATTCAAAACCAGATCAAAGACTGTTTCCTCAGCTACAGATAGTAGTCTCCAAATACTTAGTGACACTGAATTAGAAAGTAATATAGAAATATATTGCATATCATTTGCAGAAAGTTGTGTATGAATCCTCATTATGGAGCCTGAGCTCAGAAATGTGCAGAAATTTTTTTCTGTTGCACTGTCTTCCTGAAATCCAAAGAATCCCCATCAGCTATCATTCTATGCTGAAACATGAATCTAAAAGAACCCTGATAACCAGCCTGTTACTTAAGACTCCAGTGGGTGGATGCAGCCATAACTGGCCAGCAGCTTCCAATCCCTTTTTACTGCCCATATGTGGTAGGTGGAATTCTTAGAATGACCCCAGTGATCCTCATCCTTATATAATCCCTTCTCTAGTATGTGCAGAACCTATAAATATGATGAAATATCACCCCAGTAATCATGTTTCCAAATTTAACAAAGGGATCTTGTAGATGTAATTAAGGTTGCTAATTTATTGACCTGAAGTTAGGGAGATTATCTAGGTGGGCATAATTTAATCACATGAATCCTTAAAAGCAAAAAGATTTTTCCAGCTGGTAGCAGAGGGTATTTCAGAGACTCAAAGCATGAGAGAGATTTAACAGAAGGGAGATTTTTCCATTGTTGAGATGAAAGAGACCCTATGTAAGGTCTTGAGCCAGGCCCCTACGGACAACCAGTAAGAAAATGGGGACCAGAGACCTAACAACCACAAGAAACTGAATACAGCCAACAACCCAAAGCTTGGAAGTGGATTTTTCCCTAGGGCTTCCAGTTAAGAATCCAGCCCCGTCAATATCTTGATCTTGATTTTGGCCTTATGAGACCCTAGGCAGAGAACCCAACCAGGTAGCACACCCAGACTTCTGTCCTACAAAACTGTGTGCTAGTAAATGTACTTTGTTTTAAGTTATTAAGTTTGTGTTACAGAGCAATAAAATTAATTTCATTTATTACATTTATTTATTACTAATTTATTTCATTTATTACATAGCAACAAAAGCCTAACAGTCTCTTTAAAATTAAACTGAAGTTTAAGTTTAAATTTAGATTTGTTTAAACCTTTCTAAAATTCTGATTTGATTATATGATTTCCTAGCTTGAAGGCTTTAAAGTCCTTCTTGTAGAAAGGAAATGAACTCTCCTTACTCCTAGTATAACATACCAGACCCTTTATAACTTGGGATCACCTGTCTCTCCAGTTTCATCTACTGAACTGTTCCCAGGGTCCTAGGCTCCAGCCACAATGGACCACTTCCCTGCCCAGAAACATAATGGCGTAGGTACAACAGACTGGCTTTCTCAACATCTCTTCCAATGTACTGCAGGGCCTAGAACACTAAAAACACTAAAAACCATAGAGGGACATGCTTTTGAATAATCTTCTCTTGTTAAGTACAGGCTATGAGTTGCTTCTAACCATAAACTTTGTCAAAGGTCATAGGATGTCACTCTCCTGGTTACCTTATATTATGCTAACACGTGTTAGCAGACTCAAGAGATTCTTGTAGTACTTATCACAGTATATTAAACAGGCATTTGGGGGCAGGGGGTACTGGTGGCTCAGTTGATTAAATCCAACTCTTGATTTCGGCTCAGGTCATGATCTCAGGGTCTTGAGATCCTCAAGCTCCGTGCTCAGCGGGGAGTCCACTGAAGATTCTATTCTCTCTCCCTCTCCCTCTGCTCCTCCACTCACCCCCCTCCCTGCTCATGCACACACATGCTTGCTCTCTCTTTCTCTCAAATAAATAAATCTTTTTTAAAAAGCAAAATAAAAAATTATAAACTGGTGGTTTTTTAAGCATCTAATTTTTCTGCTCTACTATTTAGGCTTAGCGGGGGAAAATGTGTTTTATTTACCTTTATGCCCTGGACTCTAGCATACTTAATAATAACTCTTGTTGAATGGAACTGCACAATACTATAAATGCCAAATACCAGGTACACATGACAGTGATCAGAGAAGCATCCCATGTTCTGTCAACACTGGATTAACAATGCCTGATTATCTTCCTGAAGGCCAACCCAGCCATGGGAATCATTTAATTTTGAAGTCACACACACAAACACAGACACAAGTGGTGAAAGGAAATACCTACTTTCATGCTCTACAGAACTATCCTAGGAACGCTTTTTTTTTTTTTTTTTTTAGTTCTTCAAAAATATCCCTGGGCTGCTTGCTTAGATGATAATTATCTTTCCAGGTCAGGCACCTCTCTGACTCACTTCCCTAAGCTACTCCAAAATCTGAGCATCTTGATAGACATTAGAATGCTTTCCAAAATAAATTCAGAAACTTTAAAAAAATGATAATAAAATCAGCCAATTTTGTTTTTATTTTAACCAAACCATCAGACTCAGAGAAAGACTGATAATGTTAACTTTTCAGTAATGCAAACCTATTTGTCATCCCTTTTCCAATTAAAAAGCTAAGAAGTAGGCATTTTTAAATTTGGAAGAACACTTCTGAAAAAGGTTCAGCCAGGTCCTGAATTAGATATAAATAAACTATTAATTATGGCTGGTGGTGGCAGGAAGGATTCTAAAGAGTAGCTTTCAAGGGACTCTGGAGCCAATACTAAAGGCTTAATTATAAATCTTATTCAAAATTTTATTGCACCTATATTTCTCCCTAGGAAGACTGTAAACTACTAAGATGCAAGGAATATGAGATATTTATTTGCATTTATCCCTATTAATAGTTGTGTCTTAAAGAAAAGAGATTTGTTAAAAATCCTAAATTTCCAACTATCCTAACTCAACTATTATTGCGGCTAAAAGATAGCTCCTCTATGTTCCAAAAAAAGTATGAGTAAGTTAGACTTCATCAAAATAAAAACTGTGCATCAAAAGACAATATCAGAAAAATGAAAAGACAACCTACCTGTTAGGAGAAAATATTTGCAAACATATATCTCACAAGGGACTTGTATCCAGAATACATAAAGAAAACTTATGATTCAGTAATGACATAATCCAATTTAAAAATGTGCAAAGGAGGGGCGCCTGGGTGGCACAGCGGTTAAAGCGTCTGCCTTCGGCTCAGGGCGTGATCCCGGCGTTCTGGGATCGAGCCCCACGTCAGGCTCCTCTGCTATGAGCCTGCTTCTTCCTCTCCCACTCTCCCTGCTTGTGTTCCCTCTCTCGCTGGCTGTCTCTATCTCTGTCAAATAAATAAATAAAATCTTTAAAAAAAAATGTGCAAAGGAGGGGCGCCTGAGTGGCTCAGTTGGTTGGGGGGCTGTCTTTAGCTCAGGTCTGGGATCAAGCCCTGCGTCAGGCTCCCTGCTTAGAGGGAGTTTGCTCCTCCCTCTCCCTATGCCCCTACCCCCACCTGTGCTTGCTCTCGCTCTTTCTCAAATAAATAAAAATAAAATCTTTAAAAAAAATTGGCAAAGGATCTGAATGGACATTGTTTCAAAGAAGATATGCAAATGGCCAATAAGTTCAGGAAAAGATGTTTAACATCAATAGCCATTTAGAAAATGCTAAAGTGGAAAACAGTATGTCAGTTCTCAAAAAGGTAAACATAGAATTACTATATGATCTTAAAATTCCTCCCTTAGGTATGTATACACAAGAAATGAAAACACAAGTCCACACGAAAACTAGTACATGAATATTCATAACAACATTATTCATAGCAGCTAAAAAGTGTAAACAACCCAAATGTCAAGCAACTGATGAATAAATAGAATATGGTATAATCATACAATGGAATGTTATTTGGCCCAAAAGAGGGAGGATGTACTAATAATGCTACAACATGGATGAACCTTGTGATCTATGTTAAGCTAAAGAGACCACTCTTTTTTTTTTTTTAAGATTTCATGTATTTATTTGAGAGAGAGAACGAGTGAGAGAGAGCATGAGCCGGGGAGGGGGGGTTGCGGAGGGAGAAACAGTCTCCCTTGTTGAGCAGGGAGCCTGATTCAGAACTCTATCCCAGAACGCTGGGATCATGAGCTGAGCCTAAGTCAGATGCTTAACCAAGTGATACACCCAGGTGTCCCAAAAGAGACCAGTCTTAAAAGAAAACATATTGTGCTCCATTTATTGCACCTAATTGTCCAGAATAGACAAATCGAAAGAGAAAGAAAGTAGAGCATTTGTTGCTCAGTGTTGGTAAGGTTGGGGAGAAGTCAGCAGTGATAACTAATAAATATGTGATTTCTTTTTGGGTAAATGAAAATTGTTTAAAATTGTGATGATGGTTTCATAACTCTGAATATATTAAAAACCACTGCATATATTAAAGAGTGAATTGTATGGTGTGTGAGTTATATCTCAATAAAGCTATTTAAAAATTCATGTTAAAGTTTGTACTAAAATATCAGAAATAAAGTAATATCCAAACTAGGATTGGTGGGAAGAAAGGAGAAAAAGAACTAAGTAAAAAACTACAAAACTACAAATCCTTCAGAAAAAAAAAATCAGAAGGAGTGAAAGAACTACAGAAAAAGGACACTAGGGGCACCTGGGTGGCACAGCGGTTAAGCCTCTGCCTTCGGCTCAGGGCGTGATCCCGGTGTTATGGGATCGAGCCCCATATCAGGCTCCTCCACTATGAGCCTGCTTCTTCCTCTCCCGCTCCCCCTGCTTGTGTTCCCTCTCTCGCTGGCTGTCTCTATCTCTGTCAAATAAAAAAATCTTTAAAAAAAAAAAAAAAGGACACTAAACAATTATAAATAATAATTAATCCAATAAATATAATTACAACTAATAAGTAATTCAAATCAATGTAAATGGATTAAACTTTCAAATTAACTTGCCAACCTAAAACATGAAATATTTTTAAATTGAAAGCAAACATTGAGAAGATATATGCCAAGCCAATACTATTTATACAAAAGCTAGAACTATATTAAAATCAGACCAAATAGACATTAGAAAAAAAATACAGGGGGAGGTTAAGATGGCGGAGGAGTAGGGGACACCTTTTTCAGCCGGTCCCCTGAGTTGAGCTGGATAGGTACCAGACCAGCAGGAATATCCACGGAATCAGCCTGAGACGCAGGAAGATACATCTGGATCTCTACAAATGAACATCTCCAGCGCTGAGTATCGAGGTACGAAGCGGGGAGCCGTGAAACCGCGCACAGATATCGGAAGCTAAACAGAAGGGGGAGGGAGCCGCCGTGTCAGGGCGCCGGGAAGCGGTAGCCACCT
>NC_048224.1:109974173-110260818 GCF_002007445.2 Ailuropoda melanoleuca | reverse complement strand
CAGTCAAAACTAGAGGCTCTGACGGCCAGGGTCACCGAGGCAGAGGAACGCGTTAGCGAATTGGAGGATGGGTTAGTAGAAGAAAAAACGAAAATAGAAGCTGGTCTTAAAAAAATCCACGCCCACGAATGTAGATTACGGGAGATTACTGACTCTATGAAACGATCCAATGTCAGAATCATCGGCATCCCTGAAGGGGTGGAGAAAAACAGAGGTCTAGAAGAGATATTTGAACAAATTGTAGCTGAAAACTTCCCTAATCTAGCAAGGGAAACAAGCATTCGTGTCCAAGAGGCAGAGAGGACCCCATCCAAGCTCAACCAGGACAAACCTACGCCACGGCATGTCATAGTGCAATTCGCAAATATTAGATCCAAGGATACAGTATTGAAAGCGGCCAGGGCAAAGAAATTTCTCACGTACCAAGGCAAAGGTATCAGGATTACGTCAGACCTGTCTACAGAGACCTGGAATGAGAGAAAGGCTTGGGGGGGCATTTTTAAAGCTCTTTCAGAGAAAAACATGCAGCCAAGGATCCTTTATCCAGCAAAGCTGTCATTCAGAATTGATGGAGAAATAAAGACGTTCCAAAATCGCCAATCATTAACCAATTTCGTAACCACGAAACCAGCCCTACAGGAGATATTAAGGGGGGCTCTATAAAGGTAAAAAGGCCCCAAGAGTGATACAGAGCAGCAAGTCACAACCGATACAAAGACTTTAAAGAGAAATGGCATCATTAAAATCATATCTGTCAATAATCTCTATCAATCTAAATGGCTTAAACTCTCCCATAAAACGCCACAGGGTTGCAGATTGGATAAAAAGACATGACCCATCCATTTGCTGTCTACAAGAGACTCATTTTGAACCCAAAGATGCATTCAGACTTAGAGTAAGGGGATGGAGTACCATCTTCCACGCAAATGGACCTCAAAAGAAAGCTGGAGTAGCAATTCTCATATCAGATAGACTGGATTTTAAACTAGAGGCCATAGAGAGAGATACAGAAGGGCACTATATTATTCTTAAAGGAAGTATTCAACAAGTGGATATGACAATTATTAATATATATGCCCCCAACAGGGGAGCAGCAAGATACACAAGCCAACTCTTAACCAAAATAAAGAGACATATAGATAAGAACACAGTAATAGTAGGGGACCTCAACACCCCACTATCAGAAATAGACAGAACACCCTGGCAAAAACTAAGCAAAGAATCAAAGGCTTTGAATGCCATACTCGACGAGTTGGACCTCATAGATATATATAGAACACTACACCCCAGAACCAAAGAATACTCATTCTATTCAAATGCCCATGGAACATTCTCAAGAATAGATCATGCTCTGGGACACAAAACAGGTCTCAGCCAATACCAAAAGATTGAAATTATCCCCTGCATATTCTCAGACCACAACGCTCTGAAATTGGAACTCAACCACAAGGAAAAACCTGGAAGAAACTCAAACACTTGGAGGCTAAGAACCATCCTGCTCAAGAATGACTCGATAAACCAGGAAATCAAAAAACAAATTAAACAATTTATGGAGACCAACGAGAATGAATACACAACGGTCCAAAACCTATGGGATACTGCAAAGGCAGTCCTAAGGGGGAAATACATAGCCATCCAAGCCTCACTCAAAAGAATAGAAAAATCTAAAATGCAGTTTCTATATTCTCACCTCAAGAAACTGGAACAGCAACAGAGGGACAGGCCTAACCCACTGACAAGGAAGGAGTTGACCAAGATTAGAGCAGAAATCAATGAATTAGAGACCAGAACCACAGTAGAGCAGATCAACAGGACTAGAAGCTGGTTCTTTGAGAGAATCCATAAAATTGATAGACCACTGGCAAAACTTGTCCAAAAACAAAGAGAAAGGACTGAGATTATTAAAATTATGACTGAAAAGGGAGAGGTCACGACCAGCACCATTGAAATTGCAAGGATTATTAGAAACTTTTATCAACAGCTATATGCCAAAAAACTAAACAATCTGGAAGAGATGGAGGCCTTCCTGGAAACCTATAAACTACCAAGACTGAAACAGGAAGAAATAGATTTCTTAAATAGGCCAATTAACTATGAAGAAATTGAGTCAGTGATAAACAACCTTCCAAATAATAAAACTCCAGGCCCAGACGGTTTTCCTGGGGAATTCTACCAAACATTCAAAGAAGAAATAATACCTATTCTCCTAAAGCTATTTCAAAAAATAGAAACAGAAGGAAAGCTACCAAACTCATTCTATGAGGCTAATATTACCTTGATCCCCAAACCAGGCAAAGACCCCCTCAAAAAGGAGAATTACAGACCGATTTCTCTAATGAATATGGATGCCAAAATCCTCAACAAGATCCTTGCTAATAGAATCCAACAGTACATTAAAAGGATTATCCATCATGACCAAGTGGGATTCATACCTGGGATGCAAGCATGGTTCAACACTCGCAAATCAATCAATGTGATACATCATATCAACAAGAAAAGACTCAAGAACCATATGATCCTCTCAATTGATGCAGAAAAAGCATTTGACAAAATACAGCATCCTTTCCTGATTAAAACCCTTCAGAGTGTAGGAATAGAGGGTACATTTCTCAATCTCATAAAAGCCATCTATGAAAAGCCTACTGCAAGCATTATTCTCAATGGGGAAAAGCTGGAAGCCTTTCCCTTAAGATCAGGAACACGACAAGGATGCCCACTCTCGCCACTATTATTCAACATAGTACTAGAAGTCCTTGCAACAGCAATCAGAAGACAAAAAGGGATCAAAGGTATCCAAATCGGCAAAGAAGAAGTCAAACTGTCTCTCTTTGCAGATGACATGATACTCTATATGGAAAACCCAAAGGAATCCACTCCCAAACTATTAGAAGTTATAGAACAATTCAGTAAGGTGGCAGGATACAAAATCAATGCCCAGAAATCAGTTGCATTTCTATACACGAATAACGAGACTGAAGAAAGAGAAATTAGGGAATCCATCCCATTTACAATAACACCAAAAACCATGCGTTACCTTGGAATTAACTTAACCAGAGACGTAAAGGACCTATATGCTAGAAACTATAGATCACTTTTGAAAGATATTGAGGAAGACATAAAAAGATGGAAAAATATTCCATGCTCATGGATTGGAAGAATTAACATAGTTAAAATGTCCATACTACCCAGAGCAATCTACACTTTCAATGCTATCCCGATCAAAATACCGAGGACATTTTTCAAAGAACTGGAACAAATAGTCCTTAAATTTGTATGGAACCAGAAAAGGCCCCGAATCTCCAAGGAACTGTTGAAAAGGAAAAACAAAGCTGGGGGCATCACAATGCCGGATTTCGAGCTGTACTACAAAGCTGTGATCACAAAGACAGCATGGTACTGGCACAAAAACAGACACATCGACCAATGGAACAGAATAGAGAACCCAGAAATGGACCCTCGGCTCTTTGGGCAACTAATCTTTGATAAAGCAGGAAAAAACATCCGGTGGAAAAAAGACAGTCTCTTCAATAAATGGTGCTGGGAAAATTGGACAGCTACATGCAAAAGAATGAAACTTGACCACTCTCTCACACCATACACAAAAATAAACTCCAAATGGATGAAAGACCTCAATGTGAGACAGGAATCCATCAAAATTCTAGAGGAGAACATAGGCAACAACTTCTATGACATCGGCCAGAGCAACCTTTTTCACGACACATCTCCAAAGGCAAGAGAAATAAAAGATAAAATGAACTTATGGGACTTTATCAGGATAAAGAGCTTCTGCACAGCCAAGGAAACAGTCAAAAAAACTAAGAGACAGCCCACGGAATGGGAGAATATATTTGCAAAGGACACCACAGATAAAGGACTGGTATCCAAGATCTACAAAGAACTTCTCAAACTCAATACACGAGAAACAAATAAACAAATCATAAAATGGGCAGAAGATATGAACAGACACTTTTCCAATGAAGACATACAAATGGCTAACAGACACATGAAAAAATGTTCAAAATCATTAGCCATCAGGGAAATTCAAATCAAAACCACACTGAGATACCACCTTACGCCAGTTAGAATGGCAAAGATAGACAAGGCAAGAAACAACAATTGTTGGAGAGGATGTGGAGAAAGGGGATCCCTCCTACATTGTTGGTGGGAATGCAAGTTGGTACAGCCACTCTGGAAAACAGTGTGGAGGTCCCTTAAAAAGTTAAAAATTGAACTACCCTATGACCCAGCCATTGCACTACTGGGTGTTTACCCCAAAGATACAGACGTAGTAAAGAGAAGGGCCATATGCACCCCAATGTTCATAGCTGCATTGTCCACAATAGCCAAATCATGGAAGGAGCCGAGATGCCCTTCAACAGATGACTGGATTAAGAAGCTGTGGTCCATATATACAATGGAATATTACTCAGCTATCAGAAAGAACGAATTCTCAACATTTGCTGCAACATGGACGGCACTGGAGGAGATAATGCTAAGTGAAATAAGTCAAGCAGAGAAAGACAATTATCATATGATTTCTCTCATCTATGGAACATAAGAACTAGGAGGATCGGTAGGGGAAGAAAGGGATAAAGAAAAGGGGGGTAATCAGAAGGGGGAATGAAACATGAGAGACTATGGACTGTGAGAGGCAAACTGAAGACTTCAGAGGGGAGGGGGTGGGGGAATGGGATAGACTGGTGATGGGTAGTAAGGAGGGCACGTATTGCATGGTGCACTGGGTGTTATACGCAACTAATGAAGCATCAAACTTTACATCGGAATCTGGGGATGTACTGTATGGTGATTAACACAATATAATAAAATAAAATTTAAAAAAAAATACATATTGCTAGAGATTAGAGTCATTACGTATTAATAAAACTTTATCTTCCAAAAAGATAGAATTCTAAATTATATGCATGTAAAAAACTAACTTTTATGCAAACAATTAGCAAATGCAAAGAAAAGTTATTAAATCGGTTGTGAAAGTGGAGTATTTTTACACTCTTCATTCAATAATCAATAAAGTAGGAAAGAAATAGTAAAACTAAAATTAACAAGTTTAATTCGAGACATATGTAGAATGCTGCATTTTAAAACTGGAAAAATCACATACTTTTCATCATACATATGACATTACCAAAACTCCATATGCCATAAATCAATTCTCAGAAACATTCCAAAAAGTACTAAAGACTATTTTCTGACCTCAGTATAGTTAAGTTAGAAACCAATAAGAAAAACACAACCTTAACACCTCCTCCATTTAGAAAAATTAAACAATTAACATGGACATTAGAAAATACTTAGAAATAAAAACAGACAGACACTACTATGTATAAACTTAAAGGATGGTTTTCAGAGAGAAATTTAGACCCTTAAATATGTAAATTGGAAAGGGAGAAATGTTAGAAATGAGTAAACTAAATATATAACTTTCAAAAAAAAGTAGCGAAAAAGACAGAATGAACCCAAATAGACTAGACAAAGGGAAAAAAATTATAAGGGTCAAAATTAATAAAAATAGAAGACAAAGATTTGGAGCAGGTTCAACAAATCCATAAACTGCTTTAGCCATCACAAAAGATAAATAAAATTTTCAAATCAATAATATTAGAAAGGAGAAAGTAAGGAGAACTAGAGATTGAGCATATCAAATATTAATATTATTAACAATCTATGACAGTAACTGTGAAAGCTTAGATAAAATGGTCAAATTCCCAGAAAATATTATACAAGTGTCTCTAGAAAAATTAAACGCACCTGAAAAGTCCTATATTTACTAAAGTAATTTAATCAGCAATTACATATCTCCTACAAAATGGGTTTTTGCAGGTGAATTGTAGCAAATATCAATGAAAAAAATTCAGTTTATACAAACAATTCCAGACAACAGAAAAGAGGAAGCCCTTTCTGTATCCTTCAAAGACGCTAATAAGACCTTGATTTTGAAAACAGGTAAGAACTGTGTAAGAAAGAAAATTGTGGGTCAGTCTAAACCATGAACATTAAAAAGAAATTCTAAGCAAAATATGAACAAATCAAATCCAACAATACATATAGAAGAGACTATATGTTGGCTAACTGAACATAATAATAAAAAAAAGAAGATAACATATCATGAACCAGTTGAGTTTATATCAAAACATGGAAGTTCAATATTAGAAAATCTTTTAATGAAATTCACCAAATTAAGAAATTAAAGGAGTACTATCTCAACTACTTCAATGAATTTTTTAAAACACTTGCTAAAAGTTACTACACATTTGTGATTATTTTTTATAAAACTTTAATAAATTTACAAAAATAAGCTGCATGTTGTTCATAGGTCTATTTATATGTGGTAAAACTATTTTTAGGAAAGCACAATCATCAATCCAAAAATAAGACTGAAGTTAGCTTAAAGAATGAGAGTTTGGGGATGAATATTGGGAACTTCAGATACATGGTTACTGTTTCATATATTTTAAGCTCTTGGTAGCTACAGAAGTTTTTGTTTCATAATCATCCTTTATAGTCCTTTACTGATAAGAGCTATTTCACAAAGAATAAACAAACATACAAATAACCTAAAAGTCAATAAAAAACAAAGCTTCGATAATGACTAATACATAAGATCACTTACAAAGATAGCAGATAAAAATCTTCAAATCTTTCTTTTAAGCTATAAACCAAACATTAAAGGATCTTACATTTGCTAGAATGATGCCCATGAACAGGTTTAAAGGTAGCTCAGTCTTCCTGCTTGCTGTCTGCAAGCCCATCTGTGGATGTCCCTCATCTGAGTACAGACACTGCCCTGACTAGAGAGAGTACAGCTAATAATGAAATTGAAATCCCTGACAAAGATGCAGTAGGGAGATCATTCTGTTTCTCAGCTCTGCAGGGCCCCCAAGACACCCAGAATGTCTAACCTTTGGATGATAAACCTAAGAATGGCTACTAATAACTGAGAACCTACTTTGTGCCAGCTCTTTTGCATATACTACTTCTAATCTTCACAGTGATCTTGGGAGGTAAGTATTTTAATTCCCCTTCTACTGATGTAGAAACGAAAACTCATGTAAATTAAATAATCTACCCAAGGTCACACAGATGATAAATCACAGGGTCAGAACTTTAATCCAGATGTAAGTGAATCCAGAACCTGGAAATTCAGACCCTACTAACCCTTCTATCATTAGCAACAAAATTTTTTCATATAGTAAACACAAAAATTCTTGACAACATTGAATAATTACCATCTGTATAATAGACAACCAGCAATAAATCAAAAGTGAACACATCTGAGTTAATGCCATATTTTTTAGGAATCATACTGCTTGCATTTACTTTTTTTTTTTTGTTTTAAGATTGGTCTATTTATTTAAGAGAGAGAGAGAGAGAGTTCACAAGCAGGAGGGGCAGAGGGAAAGGGAGAGAGAATCTCCAACAGACTCCAGGCTCAGCATGGAGTCTGACACAGGGCTCAATCCCATGACCCTGAGATCAGGACCTGAGCCAAAACCAAGAATTAGGCACTTAACTGACTGTACCACCCAAGAGCCCCTGTTTGCTTTTACTTTTAATTATATCTAGATTAGATTTTAAACTGGCTTTCAACAAAACTAAACTAAGTCAATTACAGATTTATTTCCTTTTCTATTCTCCCTGAAAAGACCAACCAGACCTATATCATACTAGTCAGCTTCTCAGCATTTACAGAGTAAATTTGACATTTCAGAGGCTTGATAGCCTTTCTCCTAAACTTCCAGAAGAAGAGAATCCTCTATACTCAGGGTCACCAACATGAAAGCAAGAGAAAATTGGTTGTCCACCCTCTGGATGCCCCACTCTCTCCTCTTTGAGTAAACTTCTATTTAGTGGCACAGAAATCACTGCTTTGTATAGAATATCTTCAGAAATTTTCAGAGCAAGCCTAAAATTTAGCAGAACTTGTCATAGCTTCCCTCTCTTCATTTTAAATACCACTGCATCAGCATGATTAGCTGGATAGAACCAACGGTCCGGAAGATAAAAATGAATTGCCTTCACTCAACAGACAATAACATTGCATGATTTAAAGGAAAACACCAGGGGTTAACTGGTATCAATGATTTTGCTACATTTCCCAATAGTCAACTACAAAAAAGCACTGTCAGTATTGCTAAGAGCTAAAAATCTTTCCAATTGATAGGCAGCTTGAAAGGTCAAGTGTACACAAAAGCAATATATAATCCCTTTTGCATTATTCCAATACTTCTACTATATAATAAATATCACTTGCTATGAAGCTTTAATAAGTAATAAGGCTATACAGTATCAGAAAAGTAGGTCTTTTTTAATTCATATGAAGCTAAAGCAAATATGTATATATATATGTGTATTTATGTGTGTGTGTGTATATATATATATATATATACACACACACACACATACACAAACACACTGTCAATCAGGAAAAATAAATTCTTTTCTAGTGCAAATATGTTAAGTAGTACATTTTTCTTAAATCTTTAGACCATGTTGAGTTATTCAAAGGTTTTAACACTTCTTCTTTCATTCAATAAATAAAAGTGAATTTGACTGTTCAAGCCATTAATGGTAATGATGGGTCTTATTAGCAACCAACATTTTGCAGCTATTCTTAGGATAAATTTAGCTAAACTCAGCATGTCAAATTAGAGCAAAAATCTGATACGTTTTCTTCCTCTTCTCACATTATAATGACTTCTCTACTGTTCTTTACTTTGTGAAAGGGGTGACTGCAGAAAATTGGAAACATTCTTGGGTGCAATCCTTCCCTTTTAAAAGGGTATCCATGTGTTCAAACGGGCACCCAGCTTTAATGCCTGGAACATGCTAGAATTATATTTCACATAAAGCAGTTCTAAATATCAAAGGAACTCAAAAGAAGAGTAGAAAATATATATGCATATACAATACTATTTTATTATTGCTCAATTACTTAGACAGCAATTACAACAATCATAAATATCTCTTGCACCAGTATTAACACCCATAATCAAAGTCTTACTCCACATACTAAATACTACATGGATGTCTTAGCTCAGGTCTTAACCTGAAAACCAGACAGGGTTGGTATGCAGGTGGATCACTTCATAGGAAATGCCAGGGAGCAAAAGCGAAGGACTAGGAAGGAGGACATGATGGTAAATTTTATGTGTCAACTTGACTGAACCATGGAATGCCCAGATATCTGGTCAAACACTATTTTGGGTATTGGGGGAGATGCTTTTGGATGAGATTAACATGTAAGTCAGTAAACTGAGTAATGCAGATTGCTCCTCCCAAATGTGAGTGGGCCTTATCCAAACAGTTGAAGGCCCAAATAAAACAAAATGGTTGACCCTCCAGAAGAGAATTCCTCCTTCTTGACTGCCTTTGAAACTGGGATATTGGCTTTTTTCTACCTTTGGACTCAAACTGAAGCACAGTCTTCTATTTCTTATGCCTGCCAACTCAGGTGGAAGAATCACTCCTTATAATAAATTTATACTTACACAAAACCAGTTGGTTCTGAATCTCTGGGGAACCTAATAGAAATATTAGATAAAAAAGAAATAGGATATAAAAGAAAAGGGAGACAAGACAATGTAAAGACATGTTATTAGGTTGTAAACCAGTGTGGATAACTGATGTTCAATGAAACTGTAGAATGCATCTCAAAGTTTTCCACCAGTAGTTATGAGTTATTATTTACTCTGAGTGTCATGTGTGCTCCCATAATCATTCCATTCCCTAAGCCAGAGAAGCTCCAGGACAGAAAACAAAAGACCAGCATAAAGTTGGTCAAATCCTGTGTAGAACTATTGGCTGAAATCAGAGATGAAGCAGAAAGCACACAGGGCAGTGCACAAGAGGAATTCAGTATAATCTTTGCTTTAAACCACTCTGATCAATTTAAGCCCTTAATTTAGCTCAATTGGTCACAAAGTTTTCTAGGTGATAGTTAACCACAATATATGCAAAAGACTTAACACATAATGGTTAGTGGAACCCATAAAAATTAATTTTCTATACATCTACAATACTCCCACTATAAAATAAAATTTAAAATTGATTACTCTTGCAATAAAATCTGCAAAATATCTAGGAACTAACAAAAATTGATGAAATCTCTATGGAAAAAATGTTAAAACTCTAGCAATCAACACAGAAGATGATCTGAATTAATGGAAAGATACCCCATGCTTTTGAATAGGATGACTCAAATTAATCTATTCATTTAAAGTGATCCTAGGGGTGCCTGTGTGGCTCAGTCGGTTATGTGTCCAACTCTTTTGATTTCGGTTCAGGTCATGATCTCAGGGTCTTAAGACCGAGCTCTGCACGGGGCTCTGCACTGGGAGTGGAGCCTGCTTGGGATTCTCTCTCCCTCTACCCCTCTTCCCCTCAAAAAAAAAAAAGTGATCTTAAGCAAAATTCTATTTTGAGAAACTTCATAAACTAACTATAAAATTTATTTGGAACAATAAAGGAACATGAGTAGTCATTTTAAAATAAACATAAAGCAATATAGTTTTGGGATAGCAACAGATAGACCAGTGGAACAAAATATAAGTTACAGAGAGATGACACATATGAGAAAATGATATACAGAAGACTACAAATACTAGTAGAAGAAAGAACTGTTTAATAGACAGTATTGGAATAACTGGTTCACTATTTGGGAAAAATAAAACTAAATACCTGTGTAAAACCACATAAACACTTGAAATTGGATGCCTATTGAAATAAAGATCTAAATGTGTAATGTAAAACGAATAATGCACCTTTGCAAAATTGACATATATGTAGCTTTTATAGTTTCAGAAGTATAGGAGAGTTTTTGTGACCTAAAGAAGAGAAAGCCCTCTTAAAATTTCAAATATACAATTAGTAAGACAAAATTCAATGATCAACTTGATTACATCAAAATTAGAAGTTTCTATGGATGAAATTCAAGGACATTAAACTAAATGAAATAAGCCCATCACAAAAAGACAAATACTGTATGATTATGCTTATATGAAATAGCAAATTCACAGAATGAGAAAGTACAAATGGTGGTTTCCAGGAGCTGGGGGAGGGGAGAATTGAGAACTGTTATTTATGGGTATGAAGTTTCCACTTTTCAAGTGAAAGTGTTCTACAAATTCTTTCATCCACAATAATATGAATGCGCTTAACACTACTGAACTCCACACCTAAAAATGGTTAAGATGGTAAACATTATATGTATTGTACCACAATTTTTAAATTAAAGTTTCTGTTCAATGAAGGACAGTTAATGAAATGGGAGAAAACATTTGTGATATCAAAAGCTGATAAGAAATTAATATCAAAGTTGTATGAGGAATTTTCAGCAGCATGTAAGCAGATTGGGAGTTGCCACTCCATCCTAACAAGTAAAAAGCTAAACAAACTGAAAAAGCAACAATTCCTCCTAGATCCATAATAGAAGGTCACAGAGCAAACTGCTACCACCAAAATTAAAGAGACCCACCAGGGAATTCAGAGAATCCCAAATCACCTGAACAGGAATCCAGAAGCAGCAACTCCAAGGAGACTCTGTGCTGAGTGCCAAGCCTGATGCGGGACTCAGTCACAGGACCCTGAGATCATGACTTGAGCCGAAACCAAGGGAACCAGGGCAAGGTAAGGAAACCTGAACTGTAATTCACAAATTCCTGGAAGCTCAGAGTGGACAGTCTGAGAGAGAAAAACTCCAGGGTACCCAATCATCAGGGGACCCTACATTTTTGTGAGTTTTAACTCCAGCAGCATTATCTCACAGTAAATACTGGAGACAAATTCCCTGTGCCTCTGGTAGAGGGAGTGGAAAAGACACCATTTTGAAATACCCTAAAGCATTTCTTCTTAACAAGGTCTGCCGGCAGGAGAAACTAATTAATCAGAGCCTGAACAACCTGGAGAAGGGAAATAACCAACTCCAGCTGGGTATAGTTTTCCACGAGGTGAAGGGAAAAACCCAACTCCAGCCCCCTCCATCATCCTTTCATACCTAAGTGGGGAGGAGGCACTGAGAAACGTATAAATTCACAGTTGAAAGGGACAAGGTGACTCAAAGACTGACACCTCATCACAGGACTATGTTTTCCTTTCTCTGATAACTTACCACCACATTACCAATTTACAGCATCTCCTTTTGCCCAGTGTATCATGCCTGGTTATCAAGAAAAAAATGTAAGACATACTAAAAGACAAAAAACAGTTTGAACAGACAATGCAGGCATTAAAACCACAGATATGTCAGGGATGCTGGAATTATCAGAACAGGAATTCAAGACAAACAGCTATGATTAACATGCTATGGGCTCCGTTAAAGTAGACAACATGCAAGAAGAGATAGGCAGGGGCACCTGGGTGTCAGAGTTGGTTAAGCGTCTGACACTTGGTTTCGGCTCAGGTCATGATCTCAGGGTCCTGGGACTGAGCCCCGCATCAGGCTTGGCAATCAGCACAGAGTCTCCTTGAGATTCTCTCTCCCTCTCCCTCTGCCCCTCCTGTTCATGCATGTGCTCTCTCTCTCTCAAATAAATAAATAAATCTTTAAAAAAATAGGGTAGGAAATGTGAGCAGAAAGATGGAAATTCTAAGAAACAAAAAGAAGTCCTAGAGCTCAAAAACACTATAACAAAAATGAAATATGCCTTTCATGGGCTTATTACTAGATGGGATACAGCTGAGGAGAGAATCTCCAAGTCTGAGGATATCTTATTGGAAACATTCAAAACTAAAAAGTAAAGAGAAAGAAGACTGAAAAAAACAGAACAGCATATCCAAGAACTGTGGGACAACGATAAAAGATGTAATAAATATATAATGGGAATACCAGAAGGAGAAGACAGAGGAACAGAACAAATTTTTGTAACAATAATGATGGAGAATTTCCCAAAAACTAATGTCTGATACCAAACCTCAGATCTATAAAGCTCAAAGAAGGCCAAGTAAGATAAATGTAAAAAAAAAACAAAAAAAACAAAAAAAAACCCTACACTTAAGCATATCATTTTCAAACTTCAGAAAATCAAAGATAAAGAAAAAATCCTGAAAAAAAAAAAAAATCAGGGGAAAGCCCCTTACCAGGGGTGCCTGGCTGGCTCAGTCAGTTGAGCTTCCAGCTCTTAATCTTGGCTCAGATCTTTATCTCAGGGTCATGAGTCCAGGCCCCACAAAACCAAAACCAAAACCAAAAACAAGCAAACAAAAACATTACCAAAAGAAGAGCAAAGATAAGAATTATATCTGACTTCTCAGAAATCATGTAGCAAGGAGAGAATGGATTGAAATATTTGAAGTGTTAAGAGTAAAAACATCAATCTAGCATCCTGTACCCTCCAAAATTATCTTTCAAACATGAAGGATGAATAATGACTTTCACAGCAAACAAAAATTGAGCGAATTTGTTGCCAGCATACCTGACTTGCACGAAATGTTAAAAGAGGTTGTTTAGAGAGAAGGAAAGCAATGTAGATAAGAAACTCATCGACATTAAGAAGGCAAGAGCATTGGAGAAAGAATAGGTGAAAATAAAATTAAAACTTTTATTTTTCTTTTTCTTAATTGATCTAATATATAACAGTTTGTTCAAAATAATAGCAACTAGTTATTTAATTACGTATGCTCATGTATGTATATATGTATATGGTTATCTCATATATAATAGGTTTGTAATGTGCAGGTCCACTTACACACAGATTTTTTTCAATAAATACAGTACAGTACTGTAAATATATTTTCTCTTCCTTATGATTTTCTTAATAACACTTTCCTTTCTCTAGCTTACTTTATTGAAAGAATACAGTATATAAGACATGTAACATACAAAGCATGTGTTGGTTGACTATTTATGTTACCAGTAAGACTTCAACAGTAGGTTATTAACAGTTAAGTTTTTGAAGTCAAAAGTTATATGTGGATTTTCAACTATAAGGGGAGTTGGCACCTCTTAACCCCCATGTTGTTCAAGGGTCAAAACTCTATATGTAGTTATCTATAAGTAAGATGAATGACAGTAATGATACAAGAGACAGAAAAGAGGAATTAGCATTATTCTGTTATTATAAAGTACTTGCACTTCCCATGTAGCAGTACAGTTTTATATGATATTAGATTTGCATTAGTTATAAATGTATATCACAAACTCTAGGGAAACCACTAAAATAAGTAAAAAAGTAAAACTGGAATGCTAAGAAAAGAGAAAATGGGATCATATAATATGCTCCATTAAAAGCACAAAAGACTGAAAAAGTATAGAAGAAAAACAGAGGTTGTCAGAGTGGATCAGAAATTAAGACCCAACCTATTTGCCCAAAAAATACAAAAGCACTAATTTAAAGGGATACATGCATCCCTATGTTCATAGAAGCATTATTTACAATAGACAAATTATGGAAGTGCCCTTCAATAGATGCATGGATAAAGAAGAGTGGTACATACATACAACAGAATATTACTCAGCCTTAAAAAAGAATGAAATCTTACCATTTGCTACAATATGGATGGAGCTAGAGAGTATGATGCTAAGCAAAATAGTCAGAGAAAGACAAATACCATATGATTTCACTCATATGTGGAATTTAAGAAACAAAACAAACAAGCAAAGGGAAAAAAAGAGAAAGAGACAAACCAAGAAGTGGACTATTTTTTTTTAAGATTTTATTTATTTGTCAGAGAGCAAGAGAGGGAGGGAGCACAAGCAAGGGGAGCAGCAGTCAGAGGCAGAGGGAGAAGCAGGTTCCCCACCAAGCAAGGAATCTGATGTGGGACTCAATCCCAGGACCTTGGGATCACAACCTGAGCCAAAAACAGATGCTTAACTGACTGAGCCACCCAGGTGCCCCAAGAAGTGGACTCTTAACTATAGAGAACAAACTGATGGTTACCAGAGGGGTGGGTGGGGGATGGATGAAATAGGTGATGGGATTAAGGACTGCATTTGTCATGATGAGCACCAGATGACGTATGGAAGTGTTGAATCACTATGTTGTACACCTGAAACTAATATAACGCTAAGTATAACTATACTGGAATTAAAATTTTAAAAAAGAGAACAAACAAAAACAAGACCCACCCATATGTTTTCTACAAGAAAATAAATTTAAATATGAAGACATATATAGAATAAAAGTAAACGGATGGAGAAAGATATGCCATGCCAACACAAATTAAAAGAAAGTGGGAATAGCTATATTACTTTCAGACAGAGCCATATTTACTGCAGGGGAAGTTATCATGGATAAAAAGTGGCTTTATATATGATAAAGGGATCAATTCCCCAAGAAGATATAATGATTCTTAATGTGTATATGCCTAACAATAAAGCATCAAAATACATGACAAATTGCATGAAGCAAAAACTGAAAAACCCCAGGGAGAAACCCATGAATCCACTCTGATAGTTGTAGACTTTAATACCCCTCTCAGAAATAGATCCAGCAGATATAAAATTATTAAGGACATATCTGAACTCAACAATACCATAAATCAATTGGATATAATGGACATCTCTAGACTGTGATATAGCAACAGCAGAATACACATTCTTCTCAAAATATCAGGAAATATTCACCAAGATAGACCACATTTAGGGTCATAAGACACACATTAACAAAATAAAAAAAAAATCATACAAAGTCTGCTCTCAGACCACAGTGGAACTAAACTAGAAATCAGTAACAGAATGATGGGTAGAAAATCACAAAATACTTGGAGATTAAACAACAGACTTCTAAATAATACATGAGGCAATGAAAAAATCAAGAGAATTTAAAATATTTTTAATTAAATGAAAATGGAAACACAATTTATTAAATTTATGGGATATGGTGAAATCTGTACTAAATAGGAAATTTATAGCATTGAATGAATATATTTAAAAAGGAAAAAAATGGGGCACCTGGATGGCTCAGTCGGTTAAGTGTCTGCCTTTGGCTCAGGTCATGATCTCAGGGTTCTAGGACTGAGCCCCACCTGGGGCTCTCTGCTCAGCAGGGTGTCTGCTTCTCCCTCTCCCTCTGTGATCTCTCTCTCTCTCTCAAATAAATAAATAAAATCTTTTTTTAAAAAGATCTGAAATCAATCACCTAAACTGCCACCTTAGAACACTAGAAAATGAAAAGGAAATTAAATCCAAAGGAAGCAAAGAAAAGAAACAAAATTAGAACAGAAATCGATGAAATAAAAAAACAGAAAATAGAGAAAAACAACAAAATCAAAATCTAGTTCTTTGAAAAGATCAATAAAATCAGTAAGCCTCTAGCCAGGAAAACAAAGAAATGGAGAACACAAATTACTCATATCAAAAATTAAAGAGGGTACATTACTCTAATCTTACCTACATTAAAAGGATAATCAAGGAATACTATGAACAACTCAATGCCAATAAATTTGATAGCCTAAATGCAATGGAGCAGTTCCTCAAAAGATACAATCTGCCAAAACTCACGCAAGAAGAAGTAATCTCATTGGCATATATCACTAAGGATTTTAAATCAGTAAGTTTACTGTTTACTCCAACTTGCCTTGCCTTTCCTGTGAAAAACTCAGTAGAGGCTCGGCTCTAAATGTTCCCCTGGCTCCTGTTTTCTGTCACCTGACTACTACCTGGTATTTCCCCTGTGGACCTGCATGGCACAAGGTGACCCCCACTTCTGGAACCCGTTAGCATGAAAAATGCCTTCCTTCCAAGCCCCCATCTTGCTTCTTCCTATGGCCATCCTGACTTTACCTGATTGTATCCAACACCTACATTCTTAGGACAGTCACATATGTGTTTAATTTGTAAAAATTAATCAAGTTGCACTCTTGTAATTTCTGTACTTTTTCAGTATGCAGTCTATAAATCAATGAACAGTTTTTTCCAATTTTTTAAATCCCAACTTTCATATTAAAATTCAAGCTATTAAAACTCCATGAATATTATTTTCTGTCAGAGTGTGTGGAGTTAAGACTCAGAGCCCACACATCATTCTCTGCAGCTAAATAGATTATAAATCAGGAGTTTCATTTCAATATTTTCAAGTCAGACAGTTACATTAAGTAAACACATTGTTTCAATGTTAAAACTTGCTTAAGTTGTTTGCTTGTTTATTCACAGTGACAAGTCATGGAGCTGAAGAAAAGAACACCAGTTTTAAAGACTGCCATAGATGGGAACAAGTCCTGGTTCCCCCCGTCTTATCTCTAAAGTAGAGATAACATAGGTTATTGTCCTGTGGCAATGATGTACAGAAGCACAGTAATACAATACCTAGCACATTCTAGAGTAATAGTAATGATTTGCATCAAGTTTCCCACTGTATGTTAGTTGTCCCCACTGCGTGTACAGGTATATCTGCATTCATCAACATAACCTCCTCATTTGAGAGCCACTATCCCTCTCTGCATTACAATCAGAACTCTGTCACCCCACGAAGAGATTCTTCCTACAGTGGCCTGGGCATTATGTATTCCTTCATTTCTGATATGTCTACACAATTATTATTGCCATTCCCTCAGGCTATATTCTTAAGACCTATCACCTCATTAAAATAAGAAAAAAAATGTTCTCTCCAGATTGCTGTTTGCCCATTCCATCTCCAAAACATTTTTTCTAAAGATATTCCCTCTGTAGTATCTTCTCTATTAGTACTCACTTACACGTTTTTCATTCAACAATTATAAACTGAGTACCTATCTTGAAGCATCCCTTGCACACGCTGAGAAAGGAGTGAACAAACCTCAGTCTCTCTGCTTTTAGGAGTTTATTTCTTATGTGAATGACAGAAAAATAAAAGAGCCAATACTGATCATATGAAAGTGCTATTAAAGGCTTAATATAGAGAGTACAGACAGTTATGAAACAACCACCCGATTCAGTCTAGAATGTCAGCATAGATTCCACAGAGAAGCTGAAATCTGGTGGGATGCCTGGGGATGAAGTGGAGATTAGTGGGGCACAGGAGAGCAGAGATCATGAGGCACATCAGAGGATACAGCACTGTGCTGCTGATCGGAGGCGGGAGAGCATATGGCTTATTGAAGAAACTGCAGCAAGCTCAGGGCAGCTGGAGCACACAGGGCCAAGTGCTGAGGGAAGAGATCAGAGTAGGACCACATATATAGCAGCTCCTTTCTCCCAGCATTTTGCCCTAAACAGTAGTCTATGAACCAGTTGTTTCAGTTAATTTTTTTCTTTTTTCTTTTTGGTAATGATTTATTTATTTATTTATTTATTTATTTGAGAGAGAGACATAAAGTGGAGGAGGGGGCAGGGGGAGAGAATCTTCAAGCAGACTCCCTGCTGAGGGTGAAGCCTGAGGAGGGGCTAGATCCCATGACCCATGAGATCATGACCTGAGACAAAACCGAGAGTCAGACGCTTAATCTACTGAGCCATCCAGGCACTTCTCAGTTAATTTTTTCAAAATGATTAATGCATCAACAAATATTTCTTTGGAATCTATTTTATTCCCCACACTGTGCCAGTCTGCAAGAATACAATGAAGATAAGCTGAAGTCCCTGCCCTCATCAAGTTTACATTCTAATGAAGGAGGTGGGCAATAAGCAAGTCAATAAATTAATGAATTTATTAAAATGCTAATTATTGCCCTAAAGGAAATAAACAAGGAACTGTGATAAAGATGAAAAGGTGTGGGAGACCTTTTAGAGAGGGCTCAGCGAGGCCTCTCTTAGGAAATAACATTTCAGCTACGTTCTGCATGTTGAGGAGCCAATCACAGAAACAACCAGGGAAAGAGCAACATAATTCAAGAGGCCATGCTGCTAAACAGCCAGGTGTGATCCTGGAACCAAAGATCGCCAGAGTGACAGGTGCATGGGATGCAAGAGACATGGCATGAAATGGAGTCAAATCATTCAGGAGTCAGTATGGAATTTATATTAAGGCTAAAAGGAAGCAACCAAAGAGTTTTACAGAAGTGGCATAATCTGGTTAACATCTTACTACAAACTTTCCTGAGAAATTCTTGAAAGTTTAGCATATGGCTAGTGCTCAAAAGATATGTTAGATAAGTGAACGTATGAATGAATAAATGAGTGAATGAATGAATGACTGGATGAATGAATGAATGAATGAATGAATAAAAAGTTTGTTCCACATTCTATAAACTGAAACTTTCCATTAATGGTCAGTCTTTTTCGGAAGCTGGAAGAGGATGTGCTCCAACAAAACAAGGATAAAAACCAAGAAAGAAAAAGACATGAGGTCCAGGAAATAGTGAAAGGGAACACCAGGGTACTATTGGCTAGCAGACCAAGGGATCTGCCAACCTTGATAGAGGGATAGCTGGTTGAATGCCTTCCAGGAAAGAAATGCAACTAATAATTATGCTTGGCCATATCAGCTTTGTTGAGCATTTTGAAAATAAAAACTAGAGGGTATTATGCTAAGCGAAATAGGTCAATCAGAGAAAGACAATTACCATATGATCTCACTCATATGTGGAATTTAAGAAACAAAACAGAGGATCATAGGGGAAGGGATGGAAAAATTAAAAAGACAAAATCAGAGAGGAAGACAAACCATACAAGACTCTTAATCATAGGAAAAAAACTGAGGATTGCTGGAGAAGAGGAAGGTGGGGAATGGGGAACTGGGTGATGGACATTAAGGAGGGCATGTGATGTAGTGAGCACGGGGTGTTATAAAAGACTGATGAATCACAGACCTGTACCTGTGAAACAAATAATATGTTATATGTTACTTAATTGAATTTAAACTTTTAAAAAGGCTTATATGATACAATAAAAATGCATGTTTCATTTTTTCATATTTTCAATTTTTAAAAAATAACAATGTGCTTTGTTATTTTTAGGAATAGTAATTATTTTCAAAATAATGAATAAATGATATCTTTAGGAAACTAGCACTGGTTTAAGGGGATTGGCCATTTGATTCCTTTAGCTAAATCTGTAAGTTGCCAATATATTTTTAACCAAACAAAATAAGTTGGAAATGATGAATTTACAAGTTTTGAAGTTGTGCATTTAACCGGTTTCTTTCATGCGTGAAGTAGAAGCATACACATTAATTAACAAGTTCTCTATAGTTTTACTGTGATTATTTTGGTTATTATGATTAAATGAACTCAAAGCATACGCTAAAATGAAACAAAAGAAAATGTATTAATACCAGAGAATACTGAAACACATCCAAATGAAAAATGCAAATATTAATATTAACTCTAAGGAAGAAAAAAATAGAAAATGGAATATCACAGTACATCAATTAGCTGACAGCATATTGGCTGATCTAGGCATAATTTAGCATTGGCTGTTACTAATTCAACTACGTATATATAGCTGCTGCTGGGAAGCAGGACTAGGAATGGAAAGAGGTGAGACATTTGGGAAAGTATGTTCATCTATTACATTTTCATGCCAAGTCTCTGGCCTTCCTGTCTTGCTTCCTTCCTTATTTACTGCCACCACACTCTAGCTCCAGGCCAGTTCCCTTGGCTCCCTTGTCCCTTCGCCAGACCCAATTCGAGAAGTGATACTAAGAACTAGGAGGATCGGTAGGGGAAGAAAGGGATAAAGAAAAGGGGGGTAATCAGAGGGGGGAATGAAACATGAGAGACTATGGACTGTGAGAGGCAAACTGAGGACTTCAGAGGGGAGGGGGTGGGGGAAGGGGATAGCCTGGTGATGGGTAGTAGGGAGGGCACGTATTGCATGGTGCACTGGGTGTTATACGCAACTAATGAAGCATCAAACTTTACATCGGAATCTGGGGATGTACTGTATGGTGATTAACACAATATAATAAAATAAAATTTAAAAAAAAAATCAAAAAAAAAAAAAATCTGATCAAAATTTTTAACCATTTATACAACTTCTGGTCCCAATCTATCCAAACTGGTTCTAAATTCATTTTACTTGTTCACAGTGTTTCATGTCTGTGGCACATGCCTTGGTTATTTATATATCTTACAGATCTATGAGTATTACTCTTTACTCATTTTTCTTCCCTAAAGACTAAAAGTACAATATAAGAATATCAAACTACCTCTACAGAATTTCCCCCTTTAACTAACCTGAAAGAAATTAACTCTGAAAGAGGTTTCTGTAAACAGATAAAGAGGCAATGTTTCCCTATCACTGTTCTATGTTCAGTATTTTTCCTGTTATGCCCATAGCAATTATTTCACATATTTTCCGTTTCCAATCCATGTTAGCCCTATTAAAGAAAAAAATTTAATGTAAAAACTTAAGTCACCTTTTAATTTGAGGATTATTATATATATATTATATATATATATTATATATATATATATAATATATATAAAGTTAAGTTGGTATTAATGGTTTGCCAAAAATAGTATAAATTCCCATAATCACATCTAGGTATAGGCCACCTCACAGGGGCCATTCATAAATTATGTGTAGTATCTAATGTTTAAACATGAAGCCAATAATTTCATTTTAAAATTAAGGTTATGGCATTTCAAGTATATTTCTGGAATTCTAATTAACACAAGCTAATGAATTGAGCATTGGGGCCAACGACACCATTAGAAGAAGCTAATGAAAGCCCAACAGAATGTAATTATCTTTCAATACAGGAATACTTGAAGGGACCATTACTATTTCTAAAGCATATGACAACGTGATCTAGTGTATAGAAATGATGACTTCATCTACTGTCAAAGGAAAGCCCCCTGAGGGCAGATTTTTGCTATACTTGTCAATGCTCCATCCCCTGTGCCTTAAAATAGTGGGGGCATTTAGTAGGTACTCAAAATTGTTTTAAATTAGTGAATAAAAAGATGATGTGCCACATTCTACTGACACTTTATAAGACCAACTACACTTCTGTTCTATAGAAAAACTAAATTCAGTTATCAAAATTGGGGCTTCACTAAGAATTAGAGCCCCTTCTGAGTCATCAAAAGTAATAGGGGATTCACATTATATTACAATTTAGTAACCAACTGCATGCTATTGTATTCCAACACTTTGATCAGTGGCTGGGCTTCAAACTAGATAAGGAATATTAATGAAGTTTTTTGGTTAGACATTTATTCTTCCCATTGCTTAAAAGAGGTCTACAAACTTGTATTCCTCAATCTAAATCCAGTTTTCAGATATATTTTGTTTGGTCTTTACAGTATTGGTGTATATACATGGTCTTTTAAAAAATTGAAATGGTTGTCAAAAGTCACAAATCACATAAAATTTTAAATTTGTGGAATCTCTCCAAAAAAAATGTATAATATCTGACAACACCGAATTTGAATTGTGCCCAAATTCCCAAATGGAATCAACACAGCAGGAGCTGAGTAACACTGCTGCTTTTCCACAGAATGCGTATTTCTGTGTGGCCATACTTCTTACCCTCTCTTTTGTCTGCCCAATCAGATGTTCATTATGGTGTTCAGACTATTGATTCTTGGGAGTATAATTTTAAAAGAATGCTAACTATTTCCCTTTGTACTCTTCAATCTTTAACATTATCTGCAGGAATTCCAAATTTGTAAGTTCTGGCCTGAAGGATAAAGTACTATTGCTTTAGTACAGCAGACCTGTTTACTCCAATCTCATTTACTTAATAAAATTTTATGCTTTATTTCAACAACTCCTGCACATTTCTTACCAGAGTAATTTTTAGTTACTTAAGATTTTTCATTGTTATTGGCATAGAAATGTTTACCATTTTATCTTTTAGCTGGATATTACCTCTAAATAGGGTAGACATTGATATTTCTTATGTTTGTCTTGTGTCTTTCTATTATCTTGAACGCCTTTATTATTGTTAAGAGTTTAATTAATTCTTGGAATTTCCAGTTACATATAGTCATACTGATTGAAATACTAATTTGAATCTTCATTTGTAAAAGCTATATCCCTTATTCAAATATCTTTGTTTTTAATGGGCATATAGATATGATAAATTACATTAATAGATTTCCTGAAAGAAAATTTTCATTGCATTTGGGATAAACCTTTTATAGTGAATGATTTCTTAATGTGCCATTTAATTCAGTAAATATTATTTATATGATATTAGTTTAATCTTTTTATTGGCTAAATTACTCGGTATCATACTGAACTTGGCTTATATATCATGTGCTTAGTGAGGCCTTCCCTGACCATGCTATATAAGTAGATTCCTTATTATTCACCAACACTACAACCTATTTGCCTCCTTCAAAGTCCTTCATATAATTAGTAATTATTTATCTGTTTCATGGTAAATGTTTCATTGTTTAGTTCTGATGTACACATTATCTGACATAAACATGGTATACTTAAATTAACATTACAATAATATTACCTAGGGGCGCCTGGGTGGCACAGCGGTTGGGCGTCTGCCTTCAGCTCAGGGCGTGATCCCGGAGTTATTGGATCGAGCCCCACATCAAGGCTCCTCTGCTGTGAGACTGCTTCTTCCTCTCCCACTCCCCCTGCTTGTGTTCCCTCTCTCGCTGGCTGTNAAGCGTCTGCCTTCAGCTCAGGGCGTGATCCCGGAGTTATTGGATCGAGCCCCACATCAGGCTCCTCTGCTGTGAGACTGCTTCTTCTTCTCCCACTCCCCCTGCTTGTGTTCCCTCTCTCGCTGGCTGTCTCTCTCTGTCAAATAAATAAATAAATAAAATCTTTAAAAAAAAAAACCACAATAATATTACCTAATTAATAGTCTTCAAATTTTGCGAATTTGGATACTAAAACCGGTAGGTAAATGTTTTATGGCAAGCAGGACACTGACATAATTTTTTGTGTGCTCTACAAGATCCTTAAGAATCACATAGAGAAAAGTAGTAACTTTACAGTGAAGAAACCTGGCAACATCACGCTAACCAAGAGATTAACGTAACATCATCAGTAGTGGAACAAATCAACATCATGTGCCTACTGGTATCTTGCAGTGAGGAAGACAATATTGTATCTTTCTGCATTGCCCCTCACCCTTCTCCAAAATTACATAACCTTAATCTAATATTGAGGAAACATCAGACAAACCCAATTTCAGGAAAATTCTATAAAATTCCTGGCCTGTATTTGTTTAAAATGTCAAGGTTATGGGGAAAAAAAGACTAAAAAACTATTTCAGATTAAAGAAAACTAAAAAGAAAACATGATAATAACTAATTGCAATAGACTACCTTCAATTGGATACTTGGTCCAGAATTTTTTTTTTCGTAACTTTATTCTTTTGCTCTTATCTGCTTTCCTGATCACGGATAGTTTGCTCAGGGAAGGGTNCTGCTTTCCTGATCACGGATTTTGCTCAGGGAAGGGTGGGTAGAAAACAAAAAGTGTTCCAATTGAAAAGAAATTTCATATGTTGGCTATCTGAAAAGATCCCTCATACATGCTTCCCCCCAAAAATGGTGCACTGAATACGTGGAAACAAGCTGAAATTTAGATGAGAAGGTGAATGGCAGGTGAATGAAGTAATCTTGAAATAACAGCTTAAAGAGTGACAGAAGAAGATTAAAAGGTGTCACTGCAGCACCTGCCAATGTCTCATCATCTCTAGATTAGACAGTGAAAGCAATAAGGAAAAAATAGAAAGTAAACATTGCAGAATACAATAAGAAAGAAAACCTCAGCCATCAGGTTTGCGTGGATTCTTTCAATAGAAGCAGACACTGCTTTTCATGACAGTTCTGAGCAGTCAGGAAAACGAAGGAGGCCCATGTTGGGAATCTAACCTGGCCTTGGCTAGACCAAGAAACTTGGAATCATAACCCGGACTGTTGTTCTGTGTTCTGCATGTTGCTGACAGCTCTCCTATCCTAATTCGCCCTCCATCCAGGTTGCCAAAAATCAGGAAAGGAGCATGAAATTATGATTTACAACTTGTGATGACACTGTCAAACAAATGCTTTTTTCTTCCTGAAAGACTTCCCAACCCTAAAAGTTTCAGCCTGTCATTTATAAGTCAAAAATTTGCAGGCACAGGATTTAAAATTCTGCAGTGAAGAAAGGGAGCTGACATTTCCTGTATCTTGCTAGTGCATCTTTCTTCAAAACAGCTTTACAGATGAAGACACAGAGGCTCAATAATTTAAATCACATTTAAAAGCCCAATATTTATGGTATTTTGCTTACTAACAAGGAAACAATAGAACATTTGTTGAGGTGAACTGAACTGCACATATTTAACAACTTTGAAATAAAAAGTCTTACAGTAGCATTTGTTTACCAGGAACTTGTCAATAACATTAAGAAATGGAAGTTTCCACTGCATAAAGAATTAGAATTTGAAAATGAGGGTAATATGGGCACCTGGATAGATGCTCAGTGGGTTAAGCATTTGCCTTCTGCTCAGCTTGTGATCTCAGAATCCTGGGATCAAGCCCCAAGTCCCCCGGAGTCCCTCTCCCTGCTCAGCGGGGAGCCTGCTTCTCCCTCTTCCTCTACTGCTCCCCCTGCTTGTGTTCTTTCTCCCTCTCTCTGTCAAATAAATAAATATGTTTTTAAAAAATAAATGAAAATGAGGGTTGTAATAGGGAGAGTGTGGGGACAAAGAAATTGGGAGTATTTGAAAGTGAGTGGGGTTGAAGGATTATAAAGAAACCAGTGAATAAAATATATTTTTAAATTATGTTGAACATAATGTGCTTCATTCGGAGACTGAGATAGATGTGTGTGTGTGTGTGTCCGTGTATCCTTATATATGAATATATTTGAGTATGTTTCTATTTGAATATATTTACATATATTTAAAGGCTTATATAGATATAGATAGTAATTTTAAGGAAGAGGTAGAGTTATAAAAAGAATTTCTAGAACACTATCTTAATGAAGAGAATTCCACAAAAACTGTACAGTGTAAAAAAGGACAAGGTCAATCGTTAATGTAAGTTAAACATACCACATAGCATGAAGACAATATATTTACAGACCTCCATGATAGTTTCTACCTGCTTTTCCACTGTGATAAAGAGAGGAAAAACTGACAGAAAACTGACAGCCAAGCCCTGCTCACCGTCAACCCTTTGGGGAGTTGATATGAACTGCACTAATCAGAACCAGACTATACTCTGCAGAACTGAAGTGGGGTGAAGTGATCTGAATTGACATCACCAGCAATTAAGCAAAGCTTTTAAACTCTGACTTTATGAGAAAATGATGAGAGATTTTTAACACTATGAAAAAGAAAATGAGGCGAGCCATGGTCACAGCAACCAGTGAGAGAGATCCCGTTGTTCTGGCTGGTAATTTTCACAACAGAGTAGGGTAGAGAGGCCAGCAGTGTCCAAGAAAGGACAAAAGCTTTGGTGATGCTACAACATAGTTTAAAGACTAACTTTTAAAAAAAGACTTTATCCTCACATATTTATACATGTCTCTTTCTCCTAGAATGAATTTTAGAAAAATGAAACTATATATTATCAGTTCACCTATCTAACTAACTAAATGAGAGCTCAGCAAAGAAAGAGTCAATGCCTTATTCAATTTGTAACCATGGTTTCCAACACTATGTACATAGCAGGTATGTAGGTATGAAACACATATTTACTGACTCGCCTCTTATAAAATTATTATGTACCACATGCACCTAAATGGGAAAATCTAAATATTTGAAGTTTTCCAGTTAGCTGGCTTCTGATTGATTAAAATTTTAATACAGTCAAAAATGTCCCTGGAGCTTATGTGTAAGAACCAATGAACTAAGGTGGTTTCTATACAATGAAGCACAGAATTGGTAATAAATATTAAGCCCTAGTTTATTCTATAAATATGCATTTATGAAATTTTTGAAAGGTAAATTATGCAAATATGTGTTTAAAGAATTTAGAAATCATGGATCATTGACCTGTTGGGCCTTAACAACTTCTTGAAACCATTAGCAACTATTATGTAAATTCTTATTTACAGAGCTAATAAAATGCACATTAATCAACCAACAGGAAGATAAGTTATCTATGTATTTATATATGTCCAGATTTCTTTTGCTTTTAAGAAAAGAAACCAGAATATATTAATTTGAGAGCAGAAACTTCAATATGGGCAGGGAGTCTCTGTTTCTTTCATTTTTAATACACTTAGACTTCAATTTGTCTCAGACAATTCAGAGAAATTGATGGGTTTCCTTATAATGTAAACAACCAAAGTCAGGATATCTAATATAACTGCACTGCTACTGAAATATGTATGACTTCCAATTTTTTCAATATATAAAACCAACGATTTTAAGATGAACTAGAAGTTATGCAACACAAGAGTTCATAGAAACAAATGGAAATGAAGTAAAAATGATCTTACCGTTCCAAGTCAACTATAAATTCAATGTCAATTTCAATGCATTTGAATAATCTTATCTCTAAATAGTCTATTATTGCAAAAGAAGTTTAGTAGTGGCATCGTGTTGTTAAGAGACAATTTCATTCTGTTAACTTCTTATTGAGCTACTTGATTATTATTTATTTAAATATCAAGCAACTTCATTCTTTGTCAATTAAAAAACTAGATTGCGTTAAAACGTTATAAGCTATATCAGAACTACCAAAGATTGGAGAGAATTTTTTTACAGAATCTTCAACTTGCAAATCATTTGATTTCATAAATATATGAAATCACTTTATTAAATGAAATGAGATACTTCGTGATATTTTCTTTCGAATATTAAATTTAGCTTAGTATCCTAAAAGCCTCTCTCCAGTTTTCTGATTCAACTATCTCACCTTCCTCCTAACATCTGTGGCACACCTCCTTCCTGCCTCTTGCTCTCAGATAAAAGTCAGTGCAACCTCCCGTGAAGAGTGTGTTCACTCCAAGGATTTGCAAAGCTTAATAATTTTCTCATAATCTTAAGTAATTTCTGAGTACTCTAAATATCTAGCACAGTGGCTGGTACATAATTGGTGTTCAGTAAATACGTGTGAAATTAAACCAATAACTCAAAGTAATATGACTTTAATGGTGGACAATGAGCCTTGGTAGGGCCATGACAAAGATATTTATTTACAACTGGGGATATCCACAAAACCCCTCAATTTACAAACATGAGTAATGGCTATTCATAGGCTAGACCTACTCAAAAGGACTAATTTACAAACCTACATAAATACTTTAGATGATCATTTATTATTAGAATCTCACTGACACTTGACAAATTTGATATGAAATTTAAGCAAGTTTTGGTGACTAAATACTTTTCTAGGATTCTTTTTGGAAGCATTTCTAACTGTATCCTCAGCATCTAGCCTTACTATTCACTTAATAGGTACTCAAAAATGCTTGTTTAATACATAAATTCTGAGTTACTAGATGAATTTAACTGAAGTAAGTAGTCAAAATATTTGTTTCATTCAGTCAAAACAATTGATCCAAAACGTTGATACAGCCTAATTTGGCTTTTCTTTTTTTTTTGGTATATATAACATTTCACTTCTCAGTGGAAATTCCAAATAACTGAACAGTCAATCCAAATGATTAAATCAAAAAGATACATCTTGTTTATTATTATGTTTATATGTATTACATTTGAACTATATCCTAAGCAATATTCAATAAATAGAGATATGCTATGTAGGCCTTCTAAGAAAAATGAATAACATGAAAAGTTAATTTTATGCAAATTTGTCAGTGATCCTAATTTGAGAGTGAACACATTGAGAATTGGATTTGTGACCTAGCTTCTATTCATGGCGCTTGTACATAGTACACCGCACAAAATTTATTGGGCTAAGTGAGGGAAATGGATTCTATAAAACTTTTTCTCAGGGCCTAATTAATTGTACTAGTTTTTTTCCCCCCTCAGTTCATTTAGATTTTTATCTAGTTAGCACTCAAGGTAAAATTCAGAAAACCTTTGTATCCCCATTTATGAAATATGTAACAAACTCACACACAAATATGCTATTCTTGGTGTTTCATTACTATGTAAAATGAGATGTGTCCATCTTCAAAATAAATTAAATGGATTTGGAATTTGGAAATGTCATTTAGCTTACATGACAAAAGACAGTTAGGTTTGTTCTATATGATCTTCTAAAATGCACAACTATTGAAACATGATCTACATGTTTATATCCAAATTCTTGTGCATCAAGCACTATGATATGAGAAAACTGTTTCTGTTCTTATGTTTCCTGTTTGGTAAGCATCACAGGTTTCAAAATTTGGTATAATACCAAAATATCTGAGGACAAAAGCATATAAGCTACCTATCTTTATTGTGACTAGTGGTAAGAATAAGACTTTCTGTACTTTTCCAGAGAAATGGTCAAAAATAAGCACCTGAAACATTATTATTGTAAAAAAGGAAGCAGGACAATTCCCACATTAGAGAAAGTTAAATCAGAATTTTATTCTCAGTGTAATATCATTTTCAAAATTTTTAATTTAATAATCAAAATTAAAATTATTGCTCCAGTATTTTCTAATCTCTCACACCCCACTTACCCAAGGCCACAAAGGAAAAAGAGAGAGAGAGAAGTGCAATTTCCTTCAGAACATCACATCATTTCATCCCCGATCTTTTAGTCCCCCTCCTTGCGTGCTCCAGCTAACTTCTGAGTTAACCACCTTTTGAAGCCCTCCTGCCCTTGCCTGACATACTTCAAGCGTGACCAACACTAAACTTGGGAGTCTAGCTGAAATGGAGAAAGCAGAAGAGAAAGTCATGGGAGCTGAAATAGGCCAGACTCTCGTTTCTCTCTCTGATTTTATCTTTACTAATCTACTCTTTCTGTAAAGAAAGGTAGAATGCAAAAAAGTATCAATCTTTCTAAGCTAAGAGGAATGTTCTTTTACATTACTAACGCAAAAAAAAAAAAAAAGGGTGGGATATCCAACTATGTTCAAGGCAGACTCCATAGTGCCTGAAATCTTGTGAAAAGACAAAGCCATCGAAAGTTTGCAAGATCTACTCAAAGTGAATGGCTGGGGGAAATCTACAATGTGAAGTTTTAAGCTACCAATGGAAGAATTTAAAAAGAAAAAAGCTGAAGGATTATTTTGATGGTAATTGACATACAAACTATTCAATTTCAGCACTAATTTAGTTCAGCATTTTGTTTTTCAGTCAAACTTGGATATTCTCCAAAACATGTTAAGACTAAACTGGTTCTAAAATAATTTTTTGCTTAGGTCTGCATATACCCTACATAACCCTCCAAACTAATTCACAGTGATGTCTAATTTATTCTTATCCTAAACTTGTTAGGATTCAAGTGTATTAAAGTCAAAGTGATTTTGCATGATTACTGTTAAAAATAAGATGAAATTTATCGTATTGCAGCCAATGCCTAAGAATGCCTGAATCTTTCTCCACAAAATCCCTACTTTCCCTTCTCATGGTTCCTGAGACATGTGGAAATACACACACACAGACACACACACACACAGTGACCAATGTGGGGAAAAAAATACCCCATCATTTTGTCATAATCTGAGTCATATCCTAATCCTCTAATACAGAATTACATGGTAAAAAAAAAAAAAAAGCTTAGTGCTCATGGTTCAGGCCAGAGTCTAAATTAACAGGACCTTTCCCTTATCCTAAATCAGAATCCAAATTCTTTGGCAAGTCCCATGATAAATAAACTCAGGATGATGAGACGTTAACTCAGGCAAGCATCAAAAAAAGAGGAAATTTAAATAACTAGCCTATTCCCAAAAGTTTTGCCTGGCTTAATATATGCACCTCTAGCTCCTGGAAGCAACGATGTTGAAGAGAAGAAAGGCATAGGGTTATGATTCTGATCACATAGAAACCTTGCCCATCAGTCAACATAGCCTGATCAAAATTTTAAGCTAGAATTAATCATTCATTCAACAGATTTTGAGCATCTACTATTGACCAGACACTGTTCTAGATAACAGAAATTTATCAATTTCTTCTATGGAGAAGTAGAGTTGATGTGGAGAAAACTGAAGCAATGGCCCCTCTGCCTGCTACATGCAAGTTATTCTTTCAATGATGAAGAGAACTTACCCATAAATAAGACTTGGACTTATCATCAAAGAACACACAGTCTAATTAGAAAGAAAATAAAAATACCAGATAAACAAAAGAGTGAAAATATGTCATTCCCTTTGACTTAATGATCCCACTTTTAGATTATTTCCTTTTTAAGACTATCTTTAATTAATTAATTTATTTGAGAGAGAGAGAAAGAACGCACGAGCAGGAGAAAAAGAGGGAGAGAAAGAGACTCCCAGCTGAGTGCAGAGCCCAACAAAGGGACCCTGAGATCATGATCAGAGCCGAAGTCAAGATTCAGACGCTTAACTGACTGAGCCACCGAGGCACCCCTAGATTATTTCTTAAAGCAATAATCAAAAATATGGAGACAGATGATATCAGCATCATGGTGGCATAAGATGTCCCTCATTTCCGTCCCCCCCTTAACACCTAAAATTCAGCCTCTGGGCATAAACAAAAGTGCCTCTATGGGAGCTGTGGAATTCAGCACCATACACTAAGGGACCCAGGAGGCATCTAGCCCACGTATGAGTTGGGTAATAGGCAGACAGACCCCAGTATGGGCTGGACTAGCCGGAGCCTGTGAACTGGGTCCAGCTCCTCTCAGCTGTGCTCCAAAAGCCCCTGGAAAACATTGACTTGGGTGGATAATGACAGATGAGAGCATTTGTGGAAGTTCAAGTTTTCTAGAGAAATTTCAACACTCCATCAGAGTTAAAAAAAAAAAAAGGTTTGGGTTCATTAAAGTGGTAAGAGAAACTTTGCCTATATCACCCCTCCCTATAAAGGTGCACAGTTTAGAGGACACTGCGGGGGAGGGGGCCGGGGGAGAACAGTGAGTGCGCACCCAGCCATGCAGGATGCTACTGAAGAAACTCATTCCTTTCCTGAAGCACACAGAGCATTAAAGTAAGAGCTTCATGACTGGAAGGAAGGAGGAGAGAGGGAAAAATGTAGGTAGATAAGATTATCAAAGGGCATTAAAGGGACATGGTTCCTGCTTAAGTATTCTCGACTCTGGCAGGAAACCTGCCCATGAGCTAGGAAACTCTCACCTAAGGCTTTCCCCAGTTGATTCATGGACGCCCCTAAGGCCCTCACTGCCAAACCTATACCTCCCTCAACTCTGCAGCCAGGTCCTTGTGTGAGCTCCTAAGGGTGGTGGTGAATGTCAGCTCAGATAGACAACGAGTACACATGGAAAACAAGCCAGGATCTGCAGGCAAGGGAGAAATCACAATCCTGAGCTGTACCACCACTTTTAGGAAAACAAAAGAGAAGTTATCAACAGCCAACCTGGTGGTGTCTTGTAAAACTGAGAGAAGACATGCACATTTTAAAATTCTGCCATAAGAGGGAGCAAGAAAAGTGAAGCAGGTGTATCCATACAAGGTCAGAGAAAGCCCCAGAATGTAAGCAGGACCAACAAAAGATATCTTTCAACTGAAGGCAGCTAGTAAAGATTAGAGCAGCTGACTGCTGCTTCAAATGTGAAAACAGTGCAAAACTTCAAAGAACATGAAGGGTCAAGGAAACATGACATCAACAAAAGATCATAATAATGCTCCAATAACCAAACCCAAAGAAATAGACATCTGGGATTTACTTGATAACTCAAAATAGGCTGTTTTGTGGAAATTCAATGAGTTACAATAAAACACAGAAAGACAACAAAATTGGGAAAAAATACACAAACAAAATGAGGACTCGAACAAAGAGATAGAAATAAAGAAAAGAACCAAATAGAAATTCTGGAACTGAAGAATCAAGGAATGAAATGAAAAATGTAACAGAGGACATCAATAACAGAATAGATTAGGCAGAAGACAGAATCATCAAGTTAGAGAATAGGAACATTGAAATAACCCAGTCAGAGGAAAACAAACAAAAAAAATGTGAAAAACCAAAGAAAACCTAAATAATCTATGGAACACCACCAAAAGAAGCAATATCAGAATGATCAGAGTTCTAGAAGGAGAAGAGAGGGAAAAGAAAGCACAAAACTTATTGGAAGAAATGATGGTTGAGAATTTCCCAAACCCAGGAAGAGACTTGGACATCCAAGTTCACAAAGCTAAAAGAGCACCCATCATTTCAAAATGATCTTCTCCAGACACATTAGAATTAAACTGTCGAAAATCAAAGACAAAGAGAGAATCCTAAAAGACTGTAACCTACAAAGAAAGTTCCCTTAGACTATCAACAGATTTCTCAGCAGAAACCTTAAGGTCAGGAGAGAGTGGGATGATGTATTCAAAGTGTTGAAGGAAAGAAACTGCCATCCAAGAATAGTCTATCTGGCAGTTATCCTTCAGAAACAAAGGACAAACAAAAGCTGAGGGACTTCAGGAGCAAAACTGCCTTACAAGAAATGCTGAAAGGAGTTCTTCAAACTGAAATGAAAAGACACTAATTAGTAACATGAAAACATACAAAAATATACAACACATTGGTAGAAGTAAATATATAGTCAGATTCAGAACACTAATTCTGTAATATGATGATGTGTTAACTAACTATATTATAAAGGTTAAAGTATTAAAACTACCTTTCACTAGTATAATTTCTTAATGAATACCCAATGTAAAAACAGGTAAATTGTGACATGAAAAGCATAAAAGGGAGAAGCAAAAAGGTAGAGTTTTCATATGTGATTGAAGATAAGTTGCTGTCAACATAAAATGGATTGATACAACTATTAGATTTTTTATGTAAGCCTCACAGTAACCACAAAGCAAAAACCTATAGTAAATTCGCAAAAAATAAAGGGAAGGGAAACAGATGGTATCCCCACAGAAAACCACCAATTCACAAAAGTAGGCAGCAAGAGAAAGAAAAAAGGACAATGGAACTACAAAACAGCCAGAAAGTAGTTAATAAGATAGCATACACACCCATGTGCAGATACAGGCCTCTCTTCCACATTCCATAGTCTTCAGTATACCTTTCTCTTTAACCACCATATTGTGTTGATATCACCTAATTACTATAGACTGCAGGACTTTAAAGAACAAAGAGCAGAGATTCTAAAAATTTTATTTTCAACCTCCTAGGATCTATTTAAATGTATGGCACATAAAAGGTTGCATATCTAGGGGTCTCGAACTTTGGCTCTGAAGTCTTGCAGGTAAGGATTAAAATGCCATCTCTATCAGTCACCTATTAAATGACTCTCTATAATGATATTTACTGTCTATAATGACACTATCCCAAGATATTTACTCTTTATAATGCCACTATCCCAAAAAAGTGTTACCTCTTTTCCCATGATCATGATGTTGTTAACAAAAAAACAGGCAGAATATGAGTGGACTTCACACCATTCAACAGAGGAGCTGACATTTATCTAGTTCTAAGAAATCACTTCTTGGGCTCCTGAAAAGATGTATAGCCCACACTATAACACAGTGCATCTAAGCCATTAATGTGACAATTAATGAGAAAAAAATCTTCAAAATGCCAATGGATATTGGACAGATATTGAAGATCCCACAATAAATCTGCTTTCTCTGGGATACTAATTAAGGGTCTCTGGGTTGTAGTCAACAGGCAACAGATACTCTGGCTAGATTAAATATGAGAGATTTTATTGGAAGAATGCTGCTATTTCTCAAGATGCTGCAGAAGGAAAGGAAGAAAATAAGGCAGCTCTAGGAATCTCAGCACAGGATTTCAAGGACACATTTATTGCTAGAAAACTACCACTCAAATGACTCAGCTCTAATCAATCATAATCACTTTTTCATATTTCATATTTCAGTTTTTTAAAAGAGAATGGGCAGCTCAGTTTGTATTAGTAGCCTTGACCAAGGACCAGGGTTATATCTTATAGAAACTATTCCCAAAGAGAAAAGAAAGTGTCATGAACTTTTTCAAAACATCTTATACAACTAAGTTTTTCAGCATTAAAACAGATTTCATCTTTTACAACTAATGCAATATGACCCCGAATAACTGTTCTATTTATTGAGTTAGAGACAACACAAAGAATTAAAAAGAAAAGAGAAATAAAAACAGCTTCCTTCGTGCCAGGAAAAAGAGATGACTTTTAAAGATATGAAGAATTCTGAAATAAACATTTTTTGACTTATGATGAAATCAAGTGGTAGAAAAATAGACTGGTATAGCAGATAATTTATCTCTGCGATAAATGTGGTAGAGAGAGACAGAGGTCTACCAAAATTTTTCCTTCCCCCTCCACATTACAGAATTGTTTTGAGGAAGCCCATGCATAACCATAAACTATGTCTCCCAGGTGAACTTGCAACTATCTAGATCAGCCCCATGTCTCCAGTTTTTCCCAATACACAGTGAGTGGAGTGTGTGTGTTACTATCTACACAGACTTTTAAGATGCACATGAGCTTCTCCATGTGCTCTTCCCTTTCTGCTGACTGGTTCTGGGGAGTGGCAGAACCAACAGAAGAAACCAAGGTTTCTGAATTCCTCATGGAGGAAAGCCTTCCTCCAGCCAGGAAATATTACATGAAGAAGAAATAGATTTTACTTGTGTTAAGCCATTAAACTGGGGGTCTATTTTTAGAAAAGATAAAATTAATCCAGAATTTCATTGCAGAAGAGGTGAAAAAGCCATAACAAGACATTGTTTTGGATGACAAATACTAGATTTAGCAAATAACAAGAAAGAGATGAGCTCAGACAAAAGTTAGCTGGTTTATGAGGCAAGAAAAAAAGAGTTTATAAGGTCTGAACATTTCTAGACCTCAAATAGGCAGGAGATGAAATTTAAAAATAGTTTGTGGGGAAAAAAAACTGTTAACCTTAGTCGTAAAATATATGTCACATAGATGAAAAGCACAGTATAGGGAATAAAGTCAATAATAAATACTATAATAACGTTGAATGGTGACAGATGGTGACTACACTTGTGATAAGCCCTGAGTAAAGTATAGAATTGTCATATCACTATGTTGTACACCTGAAACTAATACAACATTGTGTGTCAACTATACTTCAAAGAAACATTAAATAAATTTTTAAAAACTTAAAACCTGGGATGCCTGAGTGGCTCAGTTGGTTAAGCGTCTGCCTTCAGCTCAGGTCATGATCCCAGGGTCCAGGGATCAAGTCCCACATTGGGCTCCTTGCTCGGTGGGGAGCCTGCTTTTCCCTCTGACTGCCATTCCCCCTGCTTGTGCTCTCTCTCTCTCTCTGACAAATAAATAAAATCTTTTAAAAAAATAAAAAATTAAAACCTATTAAAATGTCCCAGTTAAATAAGTCATATAAAAAATGATTAGGTATGTTTCCTTCTATGTCAAAACTATTGTTTTGAATGGCTTCAAGATAACCACCATTACGATGAGAAAAAGATATAAGGACTAGGAACCAAAGAAATAACATATATTGGAGAACTATATCTAGAAAATTACACTATTGGGGGTTGAATCCTGACAATGAAACAGATTGAAAACAAACCAGATGTTTGGCCAAAGACAGGACAAGCATCTCCTCAAAAAACTTTTGACTGCTAAGACTTTCAAACAATTCTAGGGGCTTCCCCTGCAAACTTAAGTAAGCAGGAAGTTGCTGGAAAACATAAGCAAATACCAAGTAGGATATACTCACCAACAGCCACTTCAGGTGTGCCCATGAAAGATAATGGACAAGAAGGGGTGCTGGTGGCTTTGGAGAGCAATGAACAAAAGAATTTCTTCCAGAGTTAAATCAAGTTCCATGGAACACCTGAGTGGCTCAGTCCATTAAGTGTCCCACTCTTGATGTCAGCTCAGGTTATGATCTCAGTGTCATGAGATCGAGTCCCACATTAGGGTCTGTGCTAGGTGAGGAGCCTGCTTAAGATTCTCTCTCTCTCTCTCTCTGCCCTTCCCCTCTCCTTCCTCTGGCTTGTGCTCTCTCTCTCTCTCTCCCTTTCTTTAAAATAAATAAATAAATAAAGTTCCTAAATAAAGAATTTCCTCTCTTGGCAGAATCCTGCCATTGGGATCCTATCACTGCTACAAACCAGTAATTATTGTGTTTATCAATTCTTTCTAGATGGGTGCCTCTACTCCGTCATTGTACATTGTGTATGAGTGTGCATAGAAAGGTGTCAGGAAATAATGGAACTTGTCTTTTACTCTGTAAGTTGTCAAACCTTCTACAGCCACATCTGCGTCTGATACAAATGACTGACATTGTCCAGGTATAATAGATTTTGAAATCAGTAAAGAAATAAAATTGGAAATTTAGGCTATCCTCATTGAGGAGGGAGTAAATTGGTTCTATAAATGGGGGAAAAAAGGGTACAAATGGACATCTGGTAGCCAGAAGGGAAGACTAGCAGAGAGGATTAGCTGGTAAGCAAAATATTGTGTTTCCCCAGCAGCCTAACAGTTCCTGTTCTCTCCCTTTTATGCAGTCATGTGGCAATTTTTTTATTGATGAAATGAGAGAAAAATAATGCCTATGACTTGCAGGCCAAGGTTTTGAAGAAGCAGGCATGTATCCTCAATGCTTTCTTTGGTTCAGCCAGCTTGATTCAAAGACAAAGAGTTCCCAGGGAACAGAAGAGACATAAAATGGGAGGTGCCTGGGTCCCTGGATTATCACATGGAGGAAATATATACAATAATCAGGAACACACACTTGGTTAATTACATAAGGGAAAAATCAATTTCTATTGTGCTAATCAATAAAACCTAAAGAATGGAGGGTTAGCTTGTTTTCTTATCTAGAATTTGCTAACTATAATTTATGCTTCAACATGAAAGGAAAAACATACAGATTTACTCTGTTACCCAAAAATGCTAAATGACAAATAAATGACAGAAAAAGGAAAAATAAACACAAACACAAAGAGAACAAAATAAATGACAGAAGTAAAGTGGTGTCAATGATATTTGGAGAACTGGAAAATATCTAATTTAGGAAAGCTGATGAATTATCAAGAAAATTAATGCCATAGAACCTTAGATAGATTTAGGAATTGGAGACAAAAGATACTTCCGAAGGTGGATATGGAAGAGAGATTGATGACAGAAGAGTTTACTGAGCAGTTGGACCCCTAGAGCCCCACACAGTCCAGCTGCAGCTCTCTTACTTAGGCAGAGACTCTGGGTCTACACTAGGGATTCAGAACACAGGCACCTCAGGAGTATGTGAAGGAGGGATGCCATTCTTAAAACAATGCATATCAACCAGAATTCTGAAACCAGTTGATTGGTTAAGAATGAGGACACAATAAAGTCATTTTCAGATATGCAGGAACTCAATTTTCACCTCCCATGCATTTTTTTCTTCATCAGGACCAACTGGAGATTATGTTCCGACAAAATGAGGGACTGGGCCAAGGAAAAGAAGACATGGGATCAAGGCCACAGGTAATCCAATACAAGAGAAAATAAAGAAGAAACTAAAACGTCAGATAGTCCTAGAGAACCAATCAACTTAGCAGTCTGTAGCAGAAATACTTGAAGCCTACCCTCTTAAAATTGGTGTTTAAGTTGGATGACAACAAAGCTGGAAGTAAGAAGTATTCTTTTCTGAAGAGTTGGAATTTAAAGATCTTCTATGTTCTCATTTTACAGATGACAGAACTGAGATTCAAACTGGTTCAGTCACCTACCTTCTTGGCAGACATAGTCTGCTTCTACTCAGAAACCACTGCAAAGAAAGCTGGATGCACATAATTAGGAAGGAATAGAGCTGCAGTCTGGATTGAAGGAAAACTTCTTAAACCATGCCTTCCCCCTTTTTTTATATTTAGTTCAGCTTGGATCTAGACCAAAACTGATTCCCATTTTTATGAGCAAAAATATATTTTGCAGTTTATTTCTGTCCATTTACTCTGGCATCAGATGATTTGCTTTTAGCTAAACTACTGTATAATCACATTGCGTTTATTGTATAGCTTTTGCAGCAGTAGCTATAAACTTTGGGCAAATTTTTGTTGTCCTTTTTTTGTTGTCCTTTCAAAAATAATAATTGGCTTCTCTCAATTTACAATGCATTCTATTTTTATCCTGATGAATTGTATCACCCGTAACATATATGCAGCTTTGGAGAGAATGCAAAGATTTCTCGCAGACCAGTAAACCCTTTCATTTGCCTTTTGTTTGTGATTGTTGAACACGTGCTACATAAATCTGTTTCTCTTAAAAGCGCCATCATTTCAACTTTTTAAATTTTAAAACTGGCATTTTTCTCATTCTTCAGTTCTACCTGCATTTCTGTCTTTGTGAATCTTGCTCTTCAAGAAAGTGCTGGTGATTAATGAGAAGACGCTGTTCTGAACTTTGAGATTCTGTGCATGGGACGCCTTCCTATATACTGTCGGCCAGATGGAAAATTTAACCTTTTGTTAATAAAGTAATTTCATATTTCACCTGTACCAAAAGATCTATTCAAAATATAGATAAGATGACTGAGTAATCTACTGCTTCTTTTTTTCAAGTGTTAAAAAGCTTGTGTAACTTTTGCTAGACTTATCTTTTTTCAGATTAAAAGCACAGTTAGAATGCATAAGATCATATGACAAATTATGCCTATTTCTATTTTTTTACTATTCTTTGTGAGACAATCACACGGTTTATTAACATCCTATGATTTTGCTGTTATTTTGAAAAGATATGTTTCCATTATTGCTTAGTTTTTTAAAGATAATTGACTTGCATTCAAAGGGAAGCATCACTTTTCGGAGCAGAAGATGATAATTAAGACCTAACGATAAAATTTTCAGAATTAAGTAGAAGTGATCTCCACCTAAATTACCATATCCCTCACGTTCTCTAGTGATTTGTAGCTTTTCAGGCATTTTAAGATACATTACCTCTTTTGATCTTCACAACTACTCTATCAAGTATATAGAAAAGAGGCTGATATTCCATTTTGCAAATGCAAAACCTGATTCAAGTTACCTACCTCAATCAAAATCACACAGTGAAAAACTGACAGAGCTGGGCCTTGAAATCAAATCCCTTGATTCTGCATTCTAGTACAACGTTGTTGGGGTGAAACAGAGCTCTGAGGGTAGAAGTCTGTGAGAACTTATTTATAAATAGCCATTAAAAATCTTTATAAATTGAAACAATGAGTTGTTAGACTTTTCATCATTTGACAAAAGTAAATGCCTTCTAGAAAAAAAAATGTATAAAAAGATACAGCTATTGTCTAAATTAAAGAGATGACACTAAATTATATTTCAAACATATTTACCTTTTATAAATACAAAAATATTTCAAAACAAGAGTTCCAAATCAAGATGGTAATGCAGGAAGATCTTGAACTCACCTCCTCCCATAGGCACACTGAGTTTAGAGCTACATGTGGAATAATTTCCTCTCAAAAAAAAAAAAAGCTAAAGGCCTGCTGAGTGGTGACTACACGTTGAACAAATGAGAAGAAAACCACATTGGAAGCCTGGGACACAAGCTTACTATAAACTCTATCCCCAGTGCAGTGATCCACAACTACTCTCCAAGTAGCAAAGGGCACATCAAGCATCAAGACTTTTAGGACCTGCACCTGAGACACAAGCCCCCAAAACATCTAACTTTGAAAACCAACAAGACCCACAAAATTATAGAGACCTGGGAGACTGCCTTACAGGGCCCAGTACTCAGATTCACTTGCCCCAAGCCAAGCCCAGAGAGAGCCAAAGGTGCCCAGACTTAAAGTGAAGGACACTAACTGCTTTTATTAAAGTGACAGCCTGAGAGTCAGACATCTAATTTAACACACACAGCCAGGAGCCCACTAGAACACTCTCCAGGGATGAAGACTGGTGGGCACCATCTTCACATTCTCCCTTTGCCATTCTCCAGAGCACTAGTATCTCCCAGAATGGAACATTTACATGCATCTTGTCACCCAATTTTTATGGCTGCTGCCCAAGGGACATCTCTTGACTATCCAGCTCTGGAGGCCAACGAAGCTTTTTTTTTTTTTTCCCCTGGGACTGTAATAATTGGTGTCACCCAGAAAGGAGCTCATACCCCTGTCTGGTGCCCCAATTTTTGTGACTGCTGCCAGGGAACACCTCTATGTAGCCTGAGTCTGGTGGCCAATGAGGCTTTTGCTCATGGGTCCCACAGGACTGTAACCAGTGGATAAAGAGTTCTTAAATAGCTAACACACCCAGGCACAGTAAGAAGCAACAGACTCAGGAGCTCATTCTTTCTGTAAAGGAGGCCTATTAGCTAATTATCATGGCTATAGCATATTTTTTAATTAAACACACATCTAGGAGCTGACTGTAATCCTTCCAGAGACTTCAGAGAGAGGGCACTATCTTTTTTCTCTCTCTCTGCCACACCGCAGAGCACCAGTGTCTGTGAGAGATTTATATCATGGCTGGTGCCTTGGTTTTTACATCTGATGCCCCAGTTTTGGCAGCTGCTGTCCAGAGGAAGTCCCTTGATCACCTGGCTGCAGTGGCCAGGAGGCCTTATACTCCTGGGTCCCACAGTACTGGGGCAATTAGACAGTTTTTGACAGGCTGCCCTCCCACCTACCCAGGGCACTGTGCAGACAGCAGAATGAGGTAAACCCCAGTCTTTCTGTAAAGGAGACCTCTTTGTTTGTCCTAGAGCTTTAGTCTGAAGGCCGGCTTCAGGTTTGACGCACATCTAGTAGATTACAGGGCTCCTCTCAAGGAACACAGGCTGTGGACGCCATTGTGGCACTCTCTCTACCTTGCTCCAGCTTGCCATTATCTCCCAGGAAAGAAGCCTATACACTCATCTGGAGCTCCAATTTTTGTGACTGAAGCTCGGGAGACACCAGATCCCCTGACCAGCAGGCTGAGTGCTGAGATCCTCCTCTTTAGAATACTGACAGGTTTTGGCATATCTTCAAATACTGGGAGCTATTAAAAATATGATAGGCTGCTTGGACAACAACAAAGGTTTGGGAGATGACAAAGAACTGGGACAGGGTTGAACAATAAGGCTCACCTCCTTCAAGAACTTGGAGAGGTGGTTATTTCATCTACTGTGTAGAAATCAATACAGAGAGTCAAGAAAATGAAGAAACAGAAGAATATGTCCCAAACAAAAGAATAAGATAAAACTTCAGGGAAAAAAAAACTTAATGAAAGAGAGATAAATAATTTAGCTGATAAAGAGTTCAGTGCAATGATCATAAAGATGCTTACCAAACTGGGGAGATGAATGGATAAACACAGTCTGACCTTCAACAAAGAGCCAAAAAATATAATAAAGTACCAATGAAACTAAGAACTGGTTCTTTGGAAAGATAAATGAAACTGACAGGACTCACCAAGGGGGAGGAGGAATGCAAAGGATTATAAACAAATGTAAATATATGCTAACAAATTGAACAACCCAGAAGAAATAGATAAATTCCTAGAAACATACAACCTACCAAGACTGAGTCATGCTGAAATAGAAAACCTGAAAGGACCATTTCAGTAAGATTGACTTAGTGATCAAAAACTTTCCAACGAACGAAAGTCCAAGACCAGATGACTTCACTGATGAATTCTACCAAATATTCAAAGAAGAATTAATAACAAGCCTTCTTAAACTCTTCCAAAAAAACAGAAGAGGAGGAAACTCTTACAAACTAATTTTCAGAAGCCAGCACTACCCTGATACCAAAACCAAACAAGAATACGACAATATCCCTGATGAATAATAGAAGCAAAAATCCTCAACAAAATATTAGCAAGCTGAATTCAGCAATACACTGAAAGGTTCACACAGTATGATCAAGTGGGATTTACTTCAGGGATGCATGGATAGTTCAACATTCGCAAATCAGTCAATGTGATACACATTCAAAAATGAAGAATAAATATCATATGGTGATGTCAATAGATGTAGAAAAAGCATTTGATAAAAACTCAATTCCATTTATGATAAAAACTCACAATAAATTAGATATGGAGGGAACATACTTCAACATAATGAAAGCAATATATGACAATCCTGAAGCTAACATCATATTCAACAGTGAAAAGCTGAAAGTCTTTATTCTAAAATAAGAAAAAAGATAGTGATGTCCACTCTTGCCACTTTTATTCAACATAGTATTGGAAGTCCAAGTCAGAGCAATTAGACAAGAAAAAAATAGGAAAGGGAGATATAAAACTATCACTATTTGCAAATGACATGATATTATTTACAGAAAACAGTAAGACTGCATCAGAAACTGTTAGAACCAATAAATGAATTTAGTAAAGTTTCAGGATACAAAATCCGTTCACAAAATTTTTACTCTGTTTCTATATATTAATAATGAACTATTAGAAAGAGAAATAAAGAAAATGATCTCATTTATACTTGCATCAAAAAGAATAAAATTCCTAGGAAAAAATTTAACCAAGAATATGAAAGACCTGTATACTGAAAACTACAAGACATTAATGAAAGAAATTGAAGAAGACACAAATACATAAAAAGATAGTCCAGGGACGCCTAGGTTATACAGTTGATTAAGCATCTGACTCTTGGTTTCAGCTCAGGTCATGGTCTACAGGTTGTGCATTCAAGCCCCGCAAGGGGCTCCCTGCTCAGCATGGAAACCACTTAAGAATCTCTCTCTCCCTCTCTCTCTGACCCAAGACCCCACACTTGTGTGCGCGCTCTCTCTCTCAAATAAATAAATAAATCATAATAAAAGGATAGTCCATACTCCTGGATTGGAAGAATCAATACTGATAAAATGTCCATACTACCCAAAGAAATCTATGCAATTCCTATCAAATTAAAATGGCAATTTTCAAAGAAATGAAACAAATAATCCTAAAATTTGTAAGGAACCTCAAGAAAATCCAAATAGCCAAAGCAATCTTGAGAGAGAAAAAAAAGCTGGTGGCATCCCACTCCCTGACTTCAAATTATATTACAAGGCTATAGTAATTAGAACAGTAAGGTATTGGGGCACCTGGGTGGCTCCGTCAGTTAAGCATCTGCTTTGGCTCAGGTCATAATCCCAGGGTCCTGGGATGGAGCCCCACACCAGGCACCCTGCTCAACACAGAGCCTGCTTCTCCCTCTCCCTCTGCTCCTCCCCCTACTTGTGCTCTCTTGCTCTCTCTTAAATAAATAAATGAAATCTTAAAAAAAAAAAAAAAAGAACAGTATGGTATTGACATAAAAACAGACACACAGATCAATGGAACAGAGTAGACAACAGAAATAAATCCCTGCATATATAGTCAATTAATTTATGACAAAGAAAGCAAGAATATACAATAGGGAAAGGACAGTGTCATCAATAAATGGTATTGTGGAAACTGGATAGCCACATGCAAATGAATAAAAATTTTAAAATGGGCAGAAGATCTAAATAGACATTTTTCCAAAGAAGATATACAAATAGCCAACAAGTACATAAAAAGATGTTCAATATCATTAATCATCAGGCAAATGCAAATCAAAAACACAATTCAATATTACCTCATACCTGTTAGAATGACTACTATTGAAAAGACAAGAAATAACAAGTATTGGCAAGGATGTGGAGAAAAGGGAAAACTTGTGCACCACTGTTAGGAATGTAAATTGGTGCAGCCACTCTGGAAAACACTGTGAAGTTTCCTCAAAAAATTAAAAATAGAAGTACCATATGAGCCGCCAACTCCACTTCTGGGCACTTATCCAAAGAAAATGAAAACAGTGACTCAAAAAGATATATGTGCCTCCACGTTCATCGCAGCAATATTTACAACAGCCAAGATATGGAAACTACCTATGTGTCCTTCAATAGATGACTACTTAAATTATGGTGTGTATATATAAAATGAATATTATAGCCATAAAAAGGATAAAATTTTGCCATTTGTGACAACATGGATGGACCTCAAGGGCATTATGATAAGTGAAAAACAAGTCAGACAGAAAAATTCCATATAATCTCTCTTATACGTGAAGTCTTAAAAAACAAAAGAAAATGATTAAAAAATAATCTTAGATATAAAAAACAGATTCATGATTGAGGAGGGTGGGAAAAATGGATGAAGAGGGTCAAAAGGTAAGAATTAATAATAAAAAATAAAAAAAATAATAATAGTCTGAAGGCCAGTGGTCCAGGGACCAAAAAAGTAAAAAAAGAGAGAGAAAGAAAAGGAGAGAGTAGGAGTTCTGCATCATGTAGGGTCTTGTGAACTATTGTAGAGACTTTGGCTTTTACCCTCAGTAAAATGGAAAACTATTGTAAGGTTTTGAGCAGACGAGTGACATGATTTGATATTATTCTTTTTTGAAGATTTTATTTATTTATCTGAGAGAGAGAGCACAAGCAGGGGGAGGGGCAAAGGGAGAAGCAGACTCCCCACTGAGAAGAGAGCCTGATGTGGGGCTCCATCCCAGGACCCTGGGATCATGACCTGAGCTGAAGGCAGACACCTAACTGACTGATCCACCCAGGCACCCCAGATACTATTTTTAAAGTACCATTGTATTAAGAATAGACCCTTGAGAGTCAGAAAGAGGGAGATGAATTAAAATGGTAGTATGATAATTCAAGTGAGAGATTACAGTGAATTGAATCTGAGTAGCAACAGTGAAGGTAATGAGAAATTATTTAAATATTGTTTGTTTTAGAAGGTAGAGCCAACAGGATTTGCTAACGGATTAGAGGTAAAATGTGACAAAGCAAAATCCCAGATTCAAATGTATCTGGAATCTGACCACTTCTCACCACCTCTACTGCTGTCTAACTTCTCTTCAGTTTTCCCTGCTTTCACACTGGTACCTCATAGAGTCTATTCTCATTTTGTCCACTGTTCACTGTGCTGACAAAATGCATAGGGGGATTGAATCAGAAAGACCAATTATGAGGCCACTGCAATAATTCAGTGAGAAATAATGGTGGCTACAGATCAAGGTAATTGTACTAGAGTTGATGGTAAGTGATCAGATTCTAAGTATACTGAATACATTTTCAAGATACAGTCAAAGTAATATTCTAGTGGATGGAAGTGAGATATAAGAGAATGGTCTATGTTGGAGATATAAATTTAGGAGCTGCTGACATATGAAGAATATTTAGAACCATGAAAATAGGTGGGATCCAAGAAAATGAGTGTCAACAAAACAGAGAATCATGAACTAAACGTCTGGGGACTCCATTAGTAGGATGCAGGAAACAGTGAAGGAACCAGCAAAGAAGCCTGAAAAGGAGAAGCCAAAAAGGTAAAAAGAAAACCAGGTGAGTTTGGTGTTCTGGAAGCCAACGATTAATTGACTGTTAACAAATAATAATGATAGGTCAAGTAACATAAGACTGAGAAGTGAGCAGGACATTTGATAAGGTGACCTTAAGACCTTGGTAAGAGCAATTTTAGTCGTGATGGTCAAGATGAAATCCTGATGGAGATAAATGTAAGGTAGAATGAAAAGAGAATATGAAGTTAATGAACAGAGACAATGTTTCTGTAAAATTTTGTTGTAAAGCAGAGCAGAGGATTGGATTGGTGAGGGAAGAGGAATTGAAGGAAGATGTTTTGCTGTTTTTTTCAAATTGTTGTTGTTGTTGTTGTTGTTTTAATGAGGGGAACAGCCACATATTAATGAGTGTGTTCCAGAAGGGAGTAGAAGAATTGACTCTGTGGGATGGAAGAGTGGTGTGCTTTAGTAGACAGTGAAAAATGGGATCCAGTGCACAAGGTAGAGGAATAGGCTTTAGATAGTACCATTAAAGTTTATTTCTGGTTGCAGACAAGAAAGCACAAGATTCAGGCAGCTACTGACAGTGGGTAGATGGGTATGGAAGTCTGTGGAAGGTCTCTTTTGATTTTCTTTTTGTTTTTTATTATTTCATATACATTCTTTTTTTGTTTTATACATTTTTATTTATTTTTATTTTTTAATTTAAATTCAATTAATTAACACATGGTGTATTATTAGTTTCAGAGGCAGAGTTCAGTGATTCCTCAATCTTATATAACACCCAGTACTCATTATATCACGTGCCCTCCTTAATGCACATCACCCAGTTACCCATCCCCCCACTTCTCTCCCCACCGGCGACCTTCTGTTTGTTTCCTATAATTAAGAGTCTCTTATGGTTTGCCTCCCGCTCTGATTGTGTCTTATTTTATTTGTCTGTCCCTTCCCCTATGATCCTCTGTTTTAATTATTTTAGTAAGATAGTAAGAAAGAAGAGAAAGATGAAGAGAATGTGTTGCAGGTTTCGAGCAGGACAAGGTGATAAATCATCTAGGATGATGAGAGCATGAATGAACACTCATGGGAATGTAAAGCCTGGGATGACTGCCTGGAGACATTCAGAGTGTATCTGAGGTTCATGGTCATGAATTCAAAGTAAGACCAGTCCTTGAAGATGTGATTTCCCTCCTGCCCCACTTAGCTGCACCAGTTAAGGTATAAAATGTGCGGAGCTAAATTTAACCAGGGTTATGATTTTGCCAAACAACCATAAAGTAAAGAAAGAAGAGCAAGGGAATTTTGGGTGCAGTCAATGGCATGATCATATTGATTGACTGACCATAGGCTTTCACCAGTCTAAAAGCAAAGCGAAGACATCAAGGAATAAAGGAGGAGAGAAAAGAGCTGAGATCAATGGACTGGAGGTCCTCACAGGATCAAAGAATCACTGAAGCTGGGTTTCTAGAGGAAGTAAACTGAAAAGATAAGAGGTGGTTGTCATAGAGTAGGATGCATGGAATTGAGTTTATGGAAGGGTTATAGTTAGTTGGCAATAACAGGCTCTTGATCACATCTCACATTTGATCAATAGCCTCCAGTGCTTGTCTCTGCAAATAAAGACTATAGCCCTAACATTAACTTCAAGACACTCCACTCTCAGCCTGCTTCTCACTGTTTGCCCCTGTACCCTCCCCACTACCTTTCCATCCTCAGCTCTTAAAAGCCCCTCTAATTCATTTCACTTCAGCCATCCTGCCGTCTGTGCTAGTCCCTGACATACATTCATGCCTTGAGGTCTGCATGCTGATTGTACCCCAGATTCTCCCATCCCATCCCATCCTTCAAAGTCTTTGCCTAATTGTCACTTTCTCAATAATAGCCTCCCTGGCCATCCTGATTAAATTAATCTAACACTTCCTACCTACCTTTCTTGCTTTCTTTTCTCTCATTTGCCATTTTCCAATACTATACAATATACTTATTTTGTTTATTTCCCATCTTTCTCCCACTGGAATATGAGTTTGTGAAGACAAACAGTTTTCTCAACATCTAGCGTATAATAGAGACTCAACTAATATGCATTGAATGCATGGATTACTTTTATTCATTGTCATTATTTAAGTTTTGCTATATTAATAGGTATAAATGTCAATGTGATCTTATTTTAATTTTCTGATGGAATTTTAAAGAATTGTTTGTGTATCCTTTGGATTTGAAAAATTACCACTAAATACGAAGTTGGAAAAAATCAGTCTCAGGGGTTATAAATTGTGCAAATAATTTATAAAAAGTTACCATTTAATATATAAAGATACAGATATACAGACATAATATGGATTAATATCTACTATTTTGAAATTCTCTAAAGGAGCAAAGTTCTGTTCAAAAGGGTAGTTGCAGTGAACTTTTGAGTCATTTTGATTTATTAATTCTGTAATTGAAATCTAAAATGTCTGTGATGGTATAGGCTTTCCCTCTTAAGGGTCTGAGACTTCACAGAAATATTGATGTTTGGGCTGATACCAGGAAAAATGATGAAGTTATACCAAAGTGTCTACTTCTAATTATGAACTAAGCAAACTTTAGGTGAATTTTTTTCTTTCAGATTACAAGTATGTTTGTTATCTGCAAACAGTTTGCACATTGCTGTGCGCCAGTGATAACCTGTACCACCAAAAATCTATTTGAGTGATAATTATCTCACTATAGCTCATATTGGAGAAGGTCACCTTGAAAACTAAATTTGAGAGGCAATAAAATGTATTGTCAAAATAAGCCTAGATCCTAAAGACAAAAAAAAATCCTAAAAAAAAAAAAAAAAAAAAAAAAAACCTCTACACAAATACAGTATTCTAGTCAGTAAATGTGTTTCTCACAAAGGCATGAGTTAGCAATTCTGAGACTACCTTGCATGTATACTAGGACTGAAAAAATAAGTAAATATATTGTCAATAATGGAAGCCAAGTTTCTTACCATTAAGGGAGGCAGTTAAAAATATGAAAAGGAGGAAGGACCCTATTGTGTTGGATTGGAATGAGAGTAACAGTATAAACTGAATTTTAATTTTTTTAGATTTATTTATTTATTTGAGAGAGAGAGAGAGGGTGACAGGGGCAGGGGGAGAGGGAGTGAGAAACTTTGGTAGACTGTGGGCCCAGCACAGAGCCCAATACGGGGCTTGATCCCAAGATTCGAGATCACGACCCCGAGATCATGACCCCAGCCGAAGCCAAGAGTTGGACGCTTAACTGACTTTGCCACACAGGCACCCCTGAATTTTAATTTTTTTTTTAAGATTTTTTTATTTATTTATGTGAGACAGCCAGCGAGAGAGGGAACACAGCAGGGGAGTGGGAGAGGAAGAAGCAGGCTCCCAGTGGAGGAGCCCAATGTGGGACTCAATCCCTGAACGCCGGGATCACGGCCTGAGCCGAAGGCAGACGCTTAACGACTGCGCTACCCAGGCGCCCCTGAATTTTAATATTTGTACAGATAGGTACAGAAATAAATACAGATGCATATATATGCATGAGTGCATATACATGCATATATTTCCCAGTTTTGTCCACTGAAAGGGCCTAGTAGCAATGACATCCTAATAGCAATGAATATATTTAGCGCCCAAATGTTGGTTTTTAAACATCGTTCTTTAATAAAGGAAACAGACCCCTTAGAGAAGTGGTAGATTCCAAGGCTGGGGTAGGGAAAATATAAGCCTAGATGCAAGAAGCAATGTGAACAGGCTCCTCATGGCCAAAAGAGAAAAATTTGAGCAATAAATTAAATAATAAAATTAAATTAAAACCCACACAATAAAATAAACATCCATAAATCTATATTTATAATTTGAATTTTTAATAAATAAATAAGTGGGGAAAGGATACACCGTTTCCTTGTTTCACATACAGCCACTGTCACTTTCATTTCTTTCTTTCTTGAAACAGTATGCAATATCTTGAGATACTTTTACCTCCTAGCATTTCTTAAAAGTCTGCCATAGAATTCTAGAGAGGCAACAGAAACATGTATTTTAGCTTTGCTCCCAGAGTCCTGCCTTCTCTCCTCATGATGGGTACGAACTCTGCTTCTCAAGTTGTATGAGGTCTTCCAGGGAAGCCCAGGCTTGTTTTATCTACTTATCTCTATCCTATCCCAGCAGCATGAGCAGAATTTAAGGAGACAACCCATGATGTGGCAGGAATGGGACAAGTTAGAGAAAGAAGAGAGGAACTTCATGTCCCCACCACCAACTGCATGCATGTGGTCATTCTCCTTCGTGCACTGTTTTCTACCAGGACTGGAAAAGTACTTCAGGGTCCATTTGATTTTCTCTCATGCTTCCTTGCATTCTAACCATATCCACTGGCCAATAAAGGATGGCACTTTTCCATTGTTCCACTGTTCCTATAGCAGAATCAAGGATTGCCCTTATTGGATCCTCCCATTTGCTTCCCACCCCCTCCAGGGCCAAAATCTGCCACAGCTTGAGATTCTCACAGAGGTAGTCTCTACCCAGATACCCTCTGAGGGAGCTGTCAATAGAACAGCATGTCATTAGAACAATTCAGGATGCACATAATTTACCAGAACAGACACAGAAAACAACAGTATGGTGTCCAATTGAGTGGGTTAATGGTATAAAGACAGATGGCTGTAAACTGACTAACAAGCTTGAGCAAGTACAGGGAATGTGAGCTGTAGACCCAAAACTCCAGTAAGGCCAAGGGGCAGAAAGGGAGTCTTTTTTGCTTGTGCTGCAAAAAAAAAAAAAAAAAAAGGCAAGCTGATCACTTGGAAGCAGAAAACCATCATTCCACATGAATATAGATTTTAGTGAGCATCTGAATGGCTGGCATTAACTCACCCCTAGAGCAATAGCCAGCAATAACAGATTGTCCCAACAGCTAGCCAAGACTTTTAGCCAAAAATGAGAATCAGAGAGGCTCATTTCTCATATTGTCTCTAATCGGGCAGCATATTAAAATACTTCTGCAGAAGTGAGAGGCTTGTCTCTGAAAAAGAATCATTGTTATTAATTTTCATTTTATACCCAGTGCCCTGTCAAGCATTATAAAATTCTTCTGCCTTGGGAGGAAGTGCTTTGGAACATTTTTCTGTTTCCCAGTGACCAGGTTTACGGAGCATTCCCTATCCGGACACGGGATTAAAACGGCTCATGCTTGAGTTCCCAGTCCGCCACATTATGTTTAACACTAAATTCATGATTTCCCAAGAAAAGAAGGATTGAGCTTATTCCAAAACTCAAGAATATAACTTTTTCAAGAGCTGGCCACAGCTAGTTTAATATACCAAACAGCTACATTTTGCCTACTCTATAGTGTCATTATTTTTCTAAGGTCACTCATAAAATTACTAATCGCGACTTTTCAGCTTCATGCTCAATTTTAAAGATGAAATTCTAAAAAGCCACAGTGCTTCAGATTCCTGACAGCTGGTTCTTCTGTCTATTACCTAATGTCTACCCTCTGGATAGACACTGGGGTGGATCTCTTCCCACCATCACTCATGTCATAAGGCATCTGGTCTTCAAGAATATAAAGGGATTTGGGTCTTCATTTTATGCTCCTTCAACCATGTTGTACAGAGGTAGGCAGATGGTCTTTTACAGCAAAATGACCATGTATCTATATGGTGTCTTCTGTTATCAGACATTTTATTCCATGTTCCATGATGAAAATAATAAAAACTGTTACAGATAGATGTTCTCATGTCTTTAATAAATGGTCAGATCAGAATTGCATTGCTTTTTGACAAACTTGCAAATCAGAGAACAGATAACATATAGACTTCCAAATGAGTATGAAGTTAGATTACATTTCCAAGCGTAAAAATGGTATTTCTAGTCTGGTTGCATTTATGGCTTTACCAGACAAATACAGCGCCACAACAATGCACTGTTGGGTAAAAAATTACTTGTTTTATGTGCTCCTTCAGAGAAGATGCTATGTCTTGCTCTGTATTAAGAGGCTAAGCCCTAGCATCCCCAGTGCAAATGTTTGTTGTTAGACACATTTTTTTGTTCAGTTTGTGCAAAATAAGAAACTACTGCATTTATAAATATAGTTACATCAAAAAACATCTTCAAGAATGTTATTCCTTAGCTTCTTTTGGGAAATCTTATTTTTTCATAATGCATTTTCAGGCCATCTCTCTTTGCCAGGGGTCATTTCTTACATCCACCATTTCATATTTGGAAGAGTAGAATAATTTTCACATCCCTAGGTGCTTTCTGGCAACAGCCTTTCAGTTCTTCATCACTGTAATATTCCTCCCTGGACATTAATTATCTTCAAGAAGTAAAAGTCCACAAATTCTACTTCTGAGTGAAGATCCCATCACAATATTCTGACATACTATAAATCATCTAGTAAATACCAAGGTATTGTTCTCATCATTTTCAAAATGGCTCCCTTCATATAATTTCTTCCTTTTCGCTACTCCTTATCCTGAAGTACTTAAACAAGGATGATCGACATTCCTCTCTTCCTCTTAAAAAAATCAAATTTTAGGGAAGTCTCTATGTGAATAATTAATTATTTATCACTGCTGCTGTGTTATTACTATATGAATGCTTAATATGCGCCAGACAATAAATCGAGCACTTTGTGTCTATTTTTAATATAACACAAAGAAAGTCTTAATATTATTCCAACTTTGCAAATGAAGAAACTGAGGCTTACAGAACTGAACAGCTCTGCAAAGATAAGAGAGGTAGAAAGAAGCAACAGCATGGTTCTGGCCCAGATGTGCTTAAGTCCAGAGCCCCGTAACACAGCACGCTCCCCTCCTCCTGCTACTTTCCCATCCTGCTGCTCCTGGCACCCTGGCTTTTGTGGCCCCAGGAAGCTGCTGTCATCATCCTGGTGAACTCCTCAGTTCTACCTCCTAAATCTGCCAAGACTATACCATTACCTGACTTCTTTGCCTCTAAGGTTGAGACTCTACAAGTTTTAGGCATTTTTTAAATTTGTTTTTTTTTTGTTTGTTTTTGCTGTTGTTTGTTTGTTTGTTTGTTTGTTTGTTTTTACCATTCTGGGTTTTCTAGGACTAACAAACCTTCTTTCTGAGGTGAAAGAAGAGAAATCCCCAATTTTACCTGTAGGTTGACCATAATTGTATAGAGTCCTATATGAACATTTTCTATCACTGGTAATAAAACCAGGATTTGAGAAGGTTAGGTATAGGCCTCAAGAAAACTGACAGGTTCTTTTACCATATCCTAGAAAGAATATTTCCTAAATGGACCTCAGTCCCTTGACTCTGCAGATAAGCCATTCCAGCGGTATTTGGTCACTTGCTGTGACTTCATACTCACTGAAAGAACAAAATGAATATATGAACACCTGTGCAATTTCTTACCAAAAAGATTGTATAAATTTCTCAGTTCATAAAATAATTTATACCAATATATATCTTACTCAGAAAAAATAGCATCTTTGCAGGAAGAAGTATTTTACTTATCTTTGTGAAAATCTAAATGCCATCCCCCCTCAAACAACAGTTCATGGAAATTAGAGAAGCTAGTTTTAGTAAACAGGTCAAAATTCAGTTTAATTGCCTACATTCATCTTATTTGCTGGAGTTAAAGCTAGAGAGTTTTTCAAGAGGATAAATATATTTTTAATACTGTCCTGTACTACAAAGAGCTCAAGCTTCTTTGGCCAGCGTTCAGACATATTTCGAATCACCAGTTACTTGTTTTTCAAGAAGTCAAGACTTTTCCAAGGATTACCGTTCCCTAGATCTTAATGTCTCCACGGCTACTTTTAACTGTGTAACACAAATGTCCCTCATGCTCTGCCCACTCAGACGTCTTAATTAAAGGCCCTTATGGGGCACCTGGGTGGCTTACTCAGTTAAGTGCCTGCCTTCGGCTCAGGTCATGATCCGGGGGTCCTGGTATCCAGCCCCACATCAGACTCCCTGCTCAGCAGAGGGTCAGTTTCTCCCTCTCCCTCTGCCTGCCACTCCCCATGCTTGTGCTCTCTCTCTGTCTCTCTCTCAAATAAAGAAATAAAATCTTAAAAAAAAATAAAGGCCCTTAGTAGTCTTTAAAGTGAGATTAAGGATTCTCACCTTTGAAGTAACAGAACTTCCATTCCTCCCACTTTTTAAAGTCACACTAGGAGTCCCAGTCTTAGTGGTGACTGCTAGTACAGAGTACCATGGACTGGGTGGCTTATAAACAATGGACATTTATTTCTTACAGTTCTGGAGGGTGGAAGTCTGAAATAAAGTACCAGCATGGTTGGGTTCTGGGGAAACCTTCTGGGTTGCAGGCTGCTTATTTTTTGTTATGTCCTCATTCAGGAGAGAGCAGAGAGAGGGAAAGAGCTCTCTTGTGACTCTTATAAAGGCACTAATCTCATTCGTGAAGACTCTAACCTTCATGAACTCATATAATCTTAATTACGTCCACAGGTCCCACGTCCTAACAGCATCACACTGGGGGTAGGATTCAACATATAAATTTGGGGAGGACACAAACATTCACTCCATAACAGTCCCCAAAAGGTGAGAAGGGAAGCATCTTACACAGAATACAGTCCCTGTACTGTGGCTTTACAGTTCCTCTCTTTTGACTACAATTATCCCTGTGTATCTACTCCATTTCCTAACTATTACCCTATTCAGCAATGCCTCTCTCTGTCAAAGCCCACGTTCTTCCTTGAATCACTAATGTCCCTTGAGGAATAAATATCTTCACTTGGAATGCCTTGGGATTTCCACCATCTTCTGCCAAGTCTTCATTCAGTTTTCTCCTGGTTCTCAGGCATAAAGAAACACCTTCGGCAGATATTCAGCCTTGCAAAGGGAGAATCCCACAGCAGACAGATATGGATACCTGTCTACCAGGATCCTTTTATCATACTACCAGGGGGGATGGCAGATCTGCACTGGAGGGTGGCTAAGCACAGCCTTGCACTGCACTTGGAATCACGTTCATTGTGGCCCACTCTATTATGATTCCTTGTACATTCATATGATTTTTCCCTCAAGATCTCAAGAACTAACTGTGTTGGCTTCCTTTTAGTATGGCTTTTTGTGGGCTACCCTAGTCTTTCAACTATGTCTATAAATATCTAAACTCTAATTAAATTCAGGACCTTAGTAAATCAAGGAATGGTTACAGCCTTTCCTCTGAGAAATCCTTGACAGTTAAAGGATTTGTCTTCCCAGAGGAAACAGAGGTGCTCTGGGGGAGTGTGATAACAAACTTCATGTGCTTCTTGGAGTCTCGGCCAGAACACCCTCCTTCACATCAAGTTACTAAGAGTGCCTAGGGAGAACATTTTAATTCACAAATCTTTGTGACAGAAATGTCATTACTAAATAATCAAAAACTTTTTTATTATGATTGGGATTAGAAATATAGTCTTCTCAGGAAAAACATATATAGCAAGAAGAGTACTTAAGAGGATGGAAAAATGTAGTAACCCATATTCACGTACACATCTTGCCAAATGGAAAATCAAAATTACTAGTATAACTCTGTAAATTGTTGGTAAATAATTGGGTTAAGGGTGGAGCCAGGAATAATCCACAAATGTTTCCTTATGGTCCCCCTTCACCAAGAACAGGAGAATTTTGTGTTCTCTGCTTTGGAAGATTTTATGTAATTTTCCCAGTGTATTAAAATTAATCATTTATACTTCCACTTCTGGTAATGATGGATCAACCCTGTTACTGAGTATAACAAGAAATGCCAAACAAACTAACAAAATATGGTTGAAGACATCAGAACTAAGTCAGTAAAGACAATCTGGCAGAAGAAATAAACCCAGGCTATTGAGCCTGGCATTTGAGACCTCATCTCCACCACGGTATGTGCCAGTTCCAAAAGAGGGGCTGAGAATCAGGTTGCTAAATCCTCCTTTCAGACATAAATATGTATTATTTCTGGAAGATGACAATGTCATCCTAGACTTCAAAATTAGTTCCATATTTTAGATACATCATCTAGTAATCAATCAAAAATAGCCTAACCCATGAGTAGACAAACCAGTGTGACTACAAACCAAGAGAAACACAGACAGACAATAAAGAACAAATACGTGAAAAAACCAAATAATGGACCTATCAGATAAAGACTTTGAATGTAATTACCATAGTCACGAAGATAAAAGACAAGACAGGATTTTTGTAGTACACTGGAAATAATAAATAAAAGTCAAATAGAAATGCTAGCACTTAAAAATAAACAATAATAATGGCTAATAAGTTTCATAGCAGATTAGACACAGTTGAAAGGAAAATAAGCAAAGCAGAAAATAGGTCAGAAAAATTTATAGTTTGAAACATAGAGAAAAAGAGAATAGAAAAATTATGCAAGGGACATAAAAGTTACAGTGCAAAAATCTAATGTATATGCACTGAAGTCCCATTAAAAAGGGAGAGAGGAAAAATTTGGAAAGAAACAACAACAACAAATCAAGCCAGAGTTTCAAGGAATCCTACAAACTATAAACTATATCAATACAAAGAGAAGACTACCTAGGTGCAAAAACTGCTGTAATCCAAAGACAAAAAAAAAAAAAAAAGAAACCTTAAAAGCATAAAAACCTTTTATTACCATAAAAGGAGCAGCAATTCACTGTTGCAGGTTGACTTCTAAACAAAAACAACAGGAGCCACAAAGTGCTTAAAACAAAACACAACAAAAACTTCCAAGATAGATGGACTTCCATACACAGGAAAAAACAACAACAACAACAACAAATGAAGATGAAAAGATGAAATTTAGATTTTTTTCAGGCAAATATGAACGAAGAGAATTTATTACCAGTGGCTCATACTACATAATATAGTAAAGGAAGTTTTTAAGGCAGAAGGAAAATGATTCCAAATGGAAGACACGCCAGGAAAAAGGAAAAGTAAATTTTAAAACAGGTAAATATTTGGTTAATCTAAAAGAATATTTTCTGTGTGAAACAAAAATCATAATGGGTTTTTATTCCCCTAATAAACATGATGAAGATATACTAAAATATTAAAAATAAGTGTTAAGATAAAAAAAATCATACACATGGAATATTAAAGTAGACACAAGAGAGTGACTAAGTCACTTATTTAAAGGAGCTTAGAAATTCATCACTAAAAATATTGCATTTGGATTGAATCTGGAAGGATATATTTTCCAATTGGATAGATTCAGGAGGATTTTCCAGACAGAGGCAGTACTGTGAACAAGCACATGGACAAGAAACAATCTGGAGTGTGAGTAAACTGCATGCAGAGAGAGATGAGTAAAGCAAAGGATTACAGCAGTATAAGGCAGGAGATATACTGAAAAGCCAGGATGTGAAGGGCAATGGCTGCACAAAAAAAGACTGCATTTTATAGGGCATGTAGGTGAATGTCACCTTTAGATATGTGGACAAATTATTTTAGGCAATGAAAAACCATTAGCTCTGTGTTTCACAAAGATTTTGAAGCAATACAAATGAAGGGTTGCAGGGATATAAGGCTGGAACTAGAAGCATATCAATTAGGAGACTATTAGAAGAGTCTCAGTGAGAGATAAGGAAGAACTATAGAGGGAGAGTCCAGATTGCTTTGAATCCTCTACTGAAAGAGTTACACACACACACACACACACACACACACACACACACACACACACACTACCACTACAATATGGGAGCGCTAGGAGACTGTAACACTTACAGGGAAAACACAGCTCCCGGGAGGTACGATGTTCACTCACAAAACCCACCACAGGGCCTTCAGCCTTGCCTTCAGTCAAAACCCACTGCTGGCCCATGAAAATCCCCCAATTTAATATACAGCATTAACTCTGCAGGCACATCCAGAACTTGCAGATTGCAGAAGTACTAACAATTGACTTAGCTCAAGTCCCACCTTCATGATGCTAATTCTGGATACTTCCACCATTCCATAGCAACAAGGGTTTCCACTTCTAGCTCACCACCGAGCCCACTTCTACCTTGCTGTTGCCTGAAGAGGCTGTTGGCCACCCAACAATACAGAATGTGATCCACAACCCAAGGAACAGAGCCAAGAGGCATCATTTGGGAGACAATCCAAATTAGTGACACCATCTGCCTCTCCTTCTAATAATGTCACACCACCCACCCTCCTTTAAAAAAAAAATGGAAAAATACTTTTTAAGTCCATTTAAAGATACAGAGCTAATTGGTCCTATTGGATTTGTATTTCCACATCTCCCACCCAGCAATTCCATCATCTACCTTCTACTGGTCCTGCCAGCCATGAAGTTTGGCTTGTTTCTGACTCTCATGGTCATTAATCCAGCACAATTTAAACTTTGGGTCAACTCCAATTTTAATTTTAATTTCTTTCTCTGACTTCTCCAATTTTGCTGTTCATGAATTCTGCCTCTGCTCACATTTTTGGGTCCTGGATTTCTAACCTCTTGCACTACCACCCTCCTTATGACCTTTGGGAAAAGAAACACTCAACATGGCAGAAGCCAAGGGAAGTCTAGCTCACTCGTATTCCGTTTTGTCAGTCATGTAATATGAAAGTTGGATAATTTGAGGTGAAACATAATAATCCTATAAAATATATGCTTTGGAGGAATTTTTCCCTTTTGATAAGAGAAGGCAGGAGAATGGAAATGTCGCGTTTGGCTGAAGGTATCAGGCTTCATGGAGCTGGTGGCATTTGTCTGGAAGAATAGAAAATATAATAGAGAGACAGCTAAAGAGAAAACAGCTGTATGAACCAAAGCTGTTGAGCAAGAGAGTGACCTGATCAAGTTCTGTGCAGGGATGCATAGGAGGACTTAGGAAGTGACACGGGAAAGGCAGCAGAGAAGATCACGTGGACTAGAGTAATGGGGAAATCTGCTACAGTTGTGGAGCTACAGTTACAGACTAGGCATCAACAATTGTATTGTTGAGTGAAAGCTGATTTTATTTTTTAAAAGATTTATTTATTTATTTATTTGAGAGAGAAAGAGAGAGAGAAAGTGCAGGGGGAGGCATAGAGGGAGAAGGAGAGAGAGAATCCCAACCAGACTCCCCACTGAGCACGTAGCCCCATGTGGGGCTGGATCCCAGGACCTTGAGATCATGACTTGAGCTGAAATCAGAGGTGGGATGCTTAACTGACTGAGCCACCCAGGTGCGCCTAAAGATGATTTTAAAATCAAACACATTAGGCTGTTAAGAATAATTCAAAAATGTTGCAGATTTCAGCCAGGTTATGAACACTATTGGGATAGATATATTTAATCAATGTTTTTAAACTTTATTTTTAAAGGATCCTTCAAGAGAAAAAACATGGAATATGAGATTTAGCAGAAGTGCTTAACTGAATGTCTGAATTTTAATACAGAAATAAGGTGGTTGTTGAGATTGGCTGGAAAACATTCTGTTTCACAGCCTTCTGTTTGCATAAAGAAAACCAGTGCAAAAAGCAGAATAATCTTCCAGGTGCGGTAAATATTATAGAAGAAACTAGAAAACCTGGGCACAAGAGACTCCAAGGCCAAAGAAGATGGTATAAAAGATGATGCCAGAAAAGTATTTCGAGAAATATGCCACATCTATGTGTGCAGCATAGTTGCTGCAAGCCTGTGATTGAATATGGCCTATAAATTTGGGTACCTTGACCTTAAATGTAAAATAAATATGCCAAATATAAAATTTTGGTATAAACATAAAAATGACTTGGCTGAGAAGAGTATGACTGGCAGGTTACTATTTAGTAAATCGTTGTTATCAGTGTAGGGTGTCCAGTGACATTTGTTCTAAGATCTCTCTCTTAGATCAAATTATACAATATGATAATATCAAAGGAAGCTATCCTTTATGGAGCACTTGCCCCTGGACTCAATGCATATGAGTTTTCCATAAGCATTATCTCATTCATTCCTGTCAATAGACTTCTGTGGTCCCCATTTAACAACGAAGAAACTGAGGCAGAGAGATACACAGCTTGATATAGAGCAAAGAATCAAACAAGAATTATTCCAGAGGCTGTGTTGCTAAGCCTTCCACTCTATGGCTTACACTATGTTTCTTAGTCTCCTGTGAGATTGATAACGATAGTGAGAATGGCAAGAAAGAGGCAGCATCATACGTGTATTAATCAGGATTAGATTTGTTTGACTCATGTAAAAGAGAACCCAAAACAGTGGCCTTTTTAAAAGACAGAAATTTATTTTTCTCTCACATAAAAGAAATTCGGAGTTATGGAGTCCAGAGCTGGGAGGGGAGCTCCACACGGGCAGGCCACCACTCTACTATCTTTGCTGCTCCACTATCCTCAGCATTGTTGCCTCATGTTTCTTTTTTTTTTAAATTTAAATTCAATTAGCCAACATATAGTACATTATTAGTTTCTGATGTAGTATTCGATAATTCATCAGTTGTGTATAACACCCAGAGCTCATCACATCACATGCTCCCTCATGCTTCAAAATGGCTGCTTGAGCTCCAGCCAGGGAGCACATAGACAAAAAAATAATATGACAAACAGCACACATATTGTCTTTTAAGAAGCTTCCTAGAAGTTGCTGTAGAACATTGCTGTTTGCATCTCATTTGTCAGGTCAAAGAGACAGAAACACATCCAGCTGTAAGGAAATACTGGGAGATGCAGTCTTTATTTCGCACAGCCATTCAAGGCAATTAAAAACTAGATTTCATTACTGAGGTAATAGAAGAGAACAGACTTGGGAAAAGCAACATGGCAAGACATAATTTGACCAGTAACTAGATATAGAGGTAAAAGAAGGGGAGAAGCCAAAGAGGCTCCCAGTGCTCAGATTCTTGCTGATTACAGGAAGGGTACTGAGTGCCTTGAGCAGAGATAGGGTAGAAAGTAGGAGGACAAATAGCCTAGGGGAAGAGCACACAGCAAAAATGATAAATATGACTTCAGGATTGTAGTATTGCTGAATTACGAATAGAAATTAAACAAATCAGGGGCGCCTGGGTGGCACAGCGGTTAAGCATCTGCCTTTGGCTCAGGGCGTGATCCTGGCGTTATGGGATCGAGCCCCCACATCAGGCTCCTCCACTATGAGCCTGCTTCTTCCTCTCCCACTCCCCCTGCTTGTGTTCCCTCTCTCGCTGGCTGTCTCTATCTCTGTCCAATAAATAAATAAAATCTTTAAAAAAAAAAAAGAAATTAAACAAATCAGTATAACAATGGTTTTTTTCATCACCATAACTGTAGAAATATGATAGTAATTCCAAATCTCTTTAAACATGTAAAGATTATGCATGCAGATGAATTTAAGTATTTTTCCCATTGGAGCACATTTAAAAAATGTAAGTCATTCAAACATCAATAAATATTCCAACCATTATTCTTCAGACCAGAATGATTACTGCAGTAAAGTAACATTCTAGTTCTTTGGTGGATATGGGAAGATTGGGTTTTGAAAAGGAGACAAATGAACCTTCTTAGAATTTAGGGCATGAAGCCCAGTGTCACTGAAGTCAGCAAAGTAAACAGCCCCAAGGTCATTAGCCCAGATTCAAGACCTTTCAAGGAGACTCAGAGGGGTAACAAGAGCATGGCTTGAATGACTGGTTAATTGAAATTTCACCTGGATGGAGAAAACAACCTACTTTTGGCCAGAGGTACAGGATGTTGTTATCTTCCAATAGACGCAGGAAATATGAAGATGTTAAGTCTGATCTTTCTCCACCTTCATCCAAGAAGCTTTTCCAGGGTGGGAGGCATGTCTTTCTCATCTTAGTTCCCCTCCATGTGGCTCAGCAGCTGTTGCTGAGCAGTTTCTCAGTATGTGCATGTTGAGAAATACTGTTGGAGTGTCCTGCTCCCTTGTGCTTTGTTTGAAGGACCTGAATAACAAGCATCACAGCAGCATTTGAGTTCCTGGACCTAAAAGAGAAGATATAAAGTTGCTCAGATCTTGCCTATTCTGACACATTCATCCTTCAGTGTCACCTGGGCATCAAAGGCTTCCAGGCTGAACCAATCTTCCCATCTTCTGAATGCCTTAAGATTAATGCAACCTGGATCACACAAGAAATTCTCTTATTCAACCGTTGCAACCCTGGTTCAGTGATATACCAGCTGAGCAATCCACTGTGAGACAAGAGGAGTTTTCAGATAGCCCAAGACCTGAATGTAGCCTGAAGACGATCTTCTCTCTGATGAAAACATGTCTTTAGTACTGTGCAAACAATATGGACAGCCACTCCTTTGACAGTTTTGCACTGAGTTAACTGCTCCCCATTTTTTGTCTGGTTTCATCATTTGAACTGCAAGCTCCTTAGGCCCAGACTCAGTCTCCAGTCTCTTGGCTTCCCTCATACAGCAGCAAGCCTGGCATTGTACACAAGAAGGCCTCTCTGTGAACACCATAACTATGGGAAGCAATCACTACAGTGGAGACTATCACCATGGTGCTTTCCTAGGAAAGGGATAAAGATCTGGTGATTCCCAGAGAGGAAAATGACCCAACACTCAGCAATCTTCAATTTCTCTTCTCATGTATATTCAATCCTGGCTGGATTCCTTAGCAACAAAGTCCACAAGACAGCATAGGCAATTTAGAGGAAGAGAAATCTGTCTCTGAATGATTCCTGGAGCAGGGCTGCCTAGAAGGAGCTGGTGAGTCACTTAGCCTTCAGACCCCTTGATTGTACTCTTCTGTTTTCTTTATTTAAAAACGGAAGGGCAATGCTGATCAAATGTCTAGGTTGGACAGCAATGAGCTTCTATTAAACCCACTTTAAACTTGCCCTAAACCATTAAGTAAATTGTTTCATACTCTTCACAATTACAGTGAACTACAGTCATGCTTATACTCTACATTTAGATATTTAGCTTTCTCTGGCTAAAAAGGATCTGTCTTATGAGGGGCACCTCACTAATTAATTAATGTTTAATTTAATAGTGCTTCCAAGCCTTATGGCATTTCAGAAAGCCACATTAGCCTCAATAGCTGGCAGGCAGCTGCTGAAAGAGAAATCTGGCAAAAGGGCAACAGACAAAACCCATGATGGGGAAGGGTGGTGTGAAACATTCAGGAAGTAGCCAAAACACGCTGTGAGGTGGACGGAATACATTTATAGCTTCTGCAGCTCCTACCTCGTAGGTTCTCTCCTGTCTGCTCTCTCCTTCACCTTTCACTATCAATACCCTTGTTCTGGATCACAGCATGTCTGGTGTGAACACACGACACCCTGAACGGTTTCTAGCCTCTTCCTTCTCTAAGTCAGCCTTCATCCCACCACCAAACTTATCTTTTAGAACACATGTCTGATCTTACTTCATCACTCTTCAAAACCCTTGACAAGCTCTTCATTGTTTACTTTTAAGATACAGCCTAAACTCATTAGCAAGCAGTATGTTCTATATATTCTGACCCAAGCTATCTTTCAAAACCCTCCTACCATCCTCTCTCCTCTCCATCCTCCCTGGCTGCCAGCCATTCACAACAATACTCAGCACCGGGGACCCAATTACATTTCCCCTAAGCAACCATAATGCTCACATCTTGTCTTGCAGATTTTGTTCTGCCCACCTAGAATGCCCCACTTTTGCTCTTGAGCTTTCATTGTGGGACGCATTGGGCTAAGCACTTCAGAAAATCCTCTAGTTCCTTGGTTCTTTAATGTGAAAAAGCAGGAACAATAAAATCCTATTCTTTTCAGAACCAACGCAAATATCCTCTAGGACCCCTTCCCCTATTCTGCCTCCCCCAAGTTAGAATTTGTTGCACCTCCATGGGGACCGCAATAGTATTTTTTCTACCTATTGTATAATGTTTACCTCAACCTGACCAGCATTAATTATTTTCTGAAAACGTTTAAGCCCTCTTTCTTGGGCTACCCAAATTTTCCATTACATCTATAACTCTACTCTCTTATATTACAACATGAATATTTTTATTTTTGAAAGCATGATTTAAATAGTTTTAAGTCTTCTAGACTTATTTCTAAGCATATGAAAAAATATGCATGTTTGAGAGAGAAAACAAATATATTTTAACAAAGTTTGGGTAATACTTTATATCACAGTCCTTGTTTTATTTACAAATAATTTTATAAGTCAATTATTTAATTACATTATAAATTTATTAAATGTATAATATTTATTTAGAAGTAATATTGAGTATTAAGGAGGGCACGTATTGCATGGAGCACTGGGTGTTACATGCAAACAATGAATCGTGGAACACTACATCAAAAACTAATGATGTCCTGTATGGTGACCAACATAACATAATAAAAATTTTTTTAAAAAGAAGTAATATTCTTTCTTTTTACTTCAGTGTACATTGAGTGTATTTCCCCACACTGGAACGTACAGAACTACCTCATTCTACTAATGGCTATATAGTATTTTTGTTATGCATGCACATATTTAAGTCTGTGCACATAGGTGAACCCTATGTATGTGCACATATGCCATAATTAATTTAACACATCCCCTATAGATAGACATTCATACTGTTTCCATTTGGAGCGAATTATAAATACTCCTGCAATTAATCTTCTACATACAACTCCATCTTTATGTGAAGTGGCATTGTTTGGTCAAGAAGTAAGCATGTTTTAAATTTTTATATTCTTGCCAAAATTCTTGCCAAACATATGGTAGCCATCTCTATTCCTTTTAACAGTATGAAGGAAGTCTTGTGTCTATTATTCTTTCTTAAACTTTTACAGTACGACAGGTAAAAAGGCATATCTCAATGTTGTTTTAGTTGTGTTTTTTTAACTGGAGAAATTGACTACTCATAAGTCGAATGCTCATGGCATTCTTTCTTTTTTGAATTGATCTTTAATATACTCTGTTCATTTTCCTATTGAAGATTTACCTTTTCTTTTCTTTTCTAAGATTTATTTATTTATTTTAGAGAGACAGACAGCATGAGCATGAGCATGCAGGAAGTAGGGCCAAAGGGGGTGGAAGAGAAAGCCCCAAGCAGACCCTGTGCTGTGCATGGAGCCCCACACAGGGCTCGATCTCAAGACCCTGAGATCATGACCCTAGCCGAAACCAAGAGTAGAACACCCAACTGACTACGCCACCCAGGTGCCCCAATTTACTTTTTTTTTTTAAATTTATCTTCAAGAGTTCTTTAAATAGCCCTTTTTGTCAGTTAGGTTACAAAATTCTTCTGGTTGTCACCTATCCTTTATTTTCTTTATATTTTTCTTACAGAAAAGTTTCTTTTTTGATGTAGTCTTACTTGTTTTATTTTTCTTTATGGCTTCAGAGTATTTTATTATTTTTAATAGACTTTTCCAACCAGAAAAAAATTTAAATGTTTTCCTGAAAAAATCCACTTTTACCCATTTATTTGAATTGCCATCTTTATCCTATCCTGGATTATCATATATCTGTTTTTAGAATTGCACTGTTCAATAGAACTCTGTGCTAATGGAAATGTTCTATATCTGTGCTAATGTAATAGCCACATGTAGCTCTTGAACACTAGAAATGCGGTGTGGCTAAAAACTAAACTTTTCATCTTATTTAGTTTTAATTAATTTACATATAAATAACCATATGTAGCTAATGGCTACCATATACACAGTGTACTAGATGCCAGCACTAGACTGCTTCCATCACTAGAGCTCCATTGTTTGATTAGATTTATAATAAAGCAAACAGCATCATTATTCTTCTTTTATTTTTAATTTGTTTTTTGCCTTTCCGGTACATTTAATCTTCCAATCAAAATTTAAAATTAGCTTGCTAAGTTAGGAAGAAGTCCGGAGAGAGTTTATTACACCAGAATTAAGGGTATAAATTAGTTTAGGAAGAATTGTCACATCCATGATATTGAATCACATCTGGAATATAGCATGTCTCTCTATTAGAAAGGTCTCATAGTTTTATAAAACCATCAGATAGGTTTTATAGAAGTTTGTGAGGTAGGAAGATGGAATGCACATACAGGAGAACATGCCTAAATCCTTTGAACCTGAGAGTCTGACCCATCTTTGCTGTGCACGTGTCTATCATTTCCCTGTTAACAACATTTTGGAGATGAAATTAACTTCATTATAACTGTTAAGGGAGTGCCTTAAGGGGGAACTAAGTTCTGTAGGACCACACAGTGGATGATGTCAAACTGGATACACAGTGATAATCCTAATGGGAGCTCACATTTGTGTGGCAACTACAATGTGCCAGACACTGCTTTATATGTATTAACTCATTGAATATTCACAGCCCTATTACATAAATATAATTATTAGCCCATTGAACAGATGAGACAATTAGGACCAGTGCTTGCCGGTGATTCACCTATTATATCTTGAAGCTGGGTTTCAAATCTAGGCAGCCTCCCTTTGGACTGTGTTCTCACCACGAAGCTTGCAGCCTCTCCAAGGACACACTCTGAAGTGGGATTCTGAGAGCTCCGGAGGCTTGGTACCAATGAGACACCTTCTGCAGCAAGGGACCTTTATATGGCCTAAAGGTAAAGGTGGCAGATGACATCAAATTCAAAGCCTACTGGATTTTATTATTTATTTTTATTTATTTATTATTCCCAAGCATTTTCTATCACGGGTTAGAAATTTTTTATTATGTTTTCTAACAAGTTATTTCTGGTATAAGAGAATGCTGTTGGTTTTTATATGTTGATCTTATATTTACCAAAATCTTTTTATTTCTAATGGTTTTTCATGTCATCTGTAATAAAGTAACTATTTTATTAACTCATAAAAATAGTTAATTTTCATGTCATGTGTAATAAAAAGAAGTTATTTCTTCTTTTCTAAAATATGTATAACTTACCACACTTTCCTCCCATTTTATGTTGACTAGAACCACCAGAAAGATACTGAATAGTGATCATCCTATGTGTTTACAGAGTGGAAGGTCATTTTAAATTTGTCATATAAATAATTTGTTCCTTAAGTATATTTGCTTTGTGAATATACATATACTTTCCTTCCAGGAGCCCCAGTGGACAAACTTGGCAGACTCCAATACAGCATCACCATCAGCATGCAAAGCTCCCACAGATAATGGAGTTTTCAGTCCAGCTCCCACTATTCTTTTTACCAGAGACTATGATGGAACTTTTCTGCAAGAATCATACACAAAATAAACAGAGCTCCATTCCAGGAACGCTTAGTCACCACATAAAACCAGAAGGAACATTTCTACCTCTTCTTTGGGAATTCCCAATGGCCATCAGTTGCATGCTTCCCCCTGGATGCAACAAACACACAGTGAATACCAATGTATCACCAGTATGTTGGCTGGCACTGCAGAAGATAGAGTTGAGTTAGACAGGACTCTTGTTTTCCAAGTTACTCGCCACCTACTAATAATAACCAATATAATACCAGGTATACTAATACTATACTGACAGTACATTATACTATTTCACAAGTTTTTCTCACTTGATTCTCAAAGCAGAATGATTTATTATTAAATTTATTATTACATGTATTACTTTCTGTCACTATTGTAAATGGGATTTTTATTCCAATACAACCTGTAACTAGTTACTTACATACATGTCTGCTATTGATTTTTGCATATTAATTTTATATCTTGTTACTATGCTGTACATTTTGTTTAAGTTAGCTAGCTGTACTTGGATTCTTTTCAATTTTTCAAGTATGCTATTATGTCATTTGCAAATAAAAGATACGTGGAGACATTCAAATTCATTGGGCCACAATATGTTCCAGACCCAGAAGACACAAATGTGTGTGGTTTGGACAATTTACTAGAAACAACAGAGTAGTATTCTGAATGTTATTTAAAACACATACACAAGTGGCTCCTGGGTGGCTCAGTCAGTTAAGTGTCTGCCTTCAGATCAGGTCATGATCCCAGTGTCCTGGGATTGAGCCCAATATCAGGCTCCCTGCTCAGCAGGGAGTCTGCTTTTCCCTCTCCCCCTCACCACCATACTTGTTTTCTCCCTCTCTCTCTCTCTGTCTCGCAAATAAATAAAATCTTAAAACACACACTTACGTCCTTGAGAAAAAGTAGTTCTCAAAAAAAAAAAAAAGGCAGGGGCGCCTAGGTGGCACAGCGGTTAAGCGTCTGCCTTCGGCTCAGGGCGTGATCGCCGCGTTATGGGATCGAGCCCCACCTCAGGCTCCTCCGCTGTGAGCCTGCTTCTTCCTCTCCCACTCCCCCTGCTTGTGTTCCCTCTCTCACTGGCTGTCTCTATCTCTGTTGAATAAATAAATAAAAAATCTTTAAAAAAAAAAAAGGCAAATGATAGTGCTGTTAACAGAATTTTAAGGTTAAGAAAGTGATGGTTCACATATTCAATATAGCTTAATATAGAATTCTGGGATAAATTAAAGAATGTCTACTTCAGCAGTGCTCATAGCTATAAAGTGAGTAAATCCACAATATATCTCATAAAGAAATGGATAGAAAGCAATTCATGACAATGTTTTGGCTAGTGTTCTAGCCAGTGGGAAAATTACCATCAAATAGATAAAATTAAAGATTGTTTGAATAGCTTCACCAATGAATTTACCACCAAATGCATCACAGAAATGTGTTCTTGCTGTCCCCAACCCCTCAAACTGCTTATTTATCAAACTGTTCATCCTCATATCATCAGCCAACCAATTGTTTACTGTCATAATTTGCATCAGTTTATAATGTAAGGACTCATTAAGAGTCTAGAGGAAATACACATATAGTTCAGTATATTTTCTTCAATTTTATGTGAGATATTTTACACTTCATTGATACTTATAATTTGAAAGACTCCTGAAAAATCTTGGGATAGATCCCTTAAATGTCAGTTACCTGGGGTTTTTTTCTGCATCTGATATGTAACATTTCTAAGCTTCACAGAAAAATCTTATGTTAGAATTTGGGGATGACCCATTTTATCTTTACCCTCTTCATATATTTCATGGGCTTTGATTACAATCTCCTCAGGCCTTTATTTTTCCAAAATGGATTTCTCCTTTGCAGATCTTCTCAAAAAAATAAGTTGAAATTAGAAGGGGTCTGAGTTAAATTACTTGAAAAATTAAATGATAATCTGTCAGAGAGAAAAATATAAAGAGATTAAGGAAAGTGAGGAAGAGAATCGAGTGACAAGATTAGAACAGAAAGGGTTTTTTAATTGAAGGAGAGGGGTTTCCCTGTTAGTTTCTTAATCATATGTATGACTTCCTTGACTTGTTCCTCATTTCTAGAACTGTAGTGCTGTTCTCATGTGTGCACTTCAGTAATTACCTTCCTAAAATCTTGACTTGAGACAGAGAAATTACTCACACATTCCTGATGAAAACTCTGGAGGTTTCACCTCTGGTGAGAAGGTTTCTTGCCAACATGCCTCACCCCATCTGTTCTGCATATGGTCACATTATTATATCCCCAACCAGCATGCAGAAGGACATTTTTTGGCAATCTGACTGCTGTATATGTTGCACTGCTATCACTCCCACCACAGTGCATTTGATACTCTAACCCTCTCAGTTCATTACAACCTGTCACTGAAAATGGGTTGCTTTGTTGCTGTAAAACTCGTGTTCCAGGCATTAACGTAAGAGTAACAGCAACAGCTGATGTAAAACCAACGTGGAAAGTCAGAGGCTACATGAAAGTGGGATGGATGACTGAGGAATCAGTTAGAATACACTGGGTAGGGGTGCCTGGGTGGCACAGCGGTTAAGCATCTGCCTTCGGCTCAGGGCGTGATCCCAGCGTTATGGGATCGAGCCCCACATCAGGCTCTTCCTCTATGAGCCTGCTTCTTCCTCTCCCACTCCCCCTGCTTGTGTTCCCTCTCTCGCTGGCTGTCTCTATCTCTGCCAGATAAATAAATAAAATTAAAAAAAAAAAGAATACACTGGGTAGGTTCTTAAACAAGTAAGATCCTTTTAGGAAATCTGGGATAGTTTCAGACCTTTCCAAAACAGAAATGACATTCTACTCTGGTTATGTACTCACTCCATGACCAATCTTCGTACATCGTCATCACCCATACTGATCCATTCTGAAACCAAGTGCAAATGGGCAATCTCTGACAGCAAGGTAACATAACTTAACTTCTTTCTGATTTTTCATTTCTTACTATTAGAGCACCAATTCCTTAATGTCATGAAGTGTTCTCCCATTGAACTTGCTTATCATACTATCTAGCTAAAATATAATAAATTTGTTTTGTGTTATGAATTTATTTCATAATTACCTTTTGTTTATGACACGGAAAGTGATACTGAATTTATATTTAAAAAAATGACATACAATTTCTAAACAAATTTACTTAAGTGAAAAAGTTATTTAAGTAAACATATAGAAAAATATTAAGTAAATAATAGCAGGGTTTTATGTTGATAGGAAAAATTGTGGAGATTTTATTCAAGAATACACATTTTGGAACACCTGTCTATTGGAAAGAATGCTGTACTGATGTTAGTAAACCTGACTTCTAGTTCAGGCTCCGTCATTTACTCTCTGGAAGAGATCAAAAAAGTCATGTAACTTCCATATGCTTCAGTTTCTTCGTCAGAAAAAAGAGGAAGTTGACCTTCAACAATCTTTCAGGAAATAATAACAGCCACCATTTTATGAATATTTTTATGGGTCGGACTGTGTTAAATGTTCTACGAAGGAACTCTCACTTGATTTAATCCTCACAACAACCTTGCAAAGGAGATTGTCACTCTCATTTTACAGATCCAGATCAGGAAACAGAGATAGGAAGTAACATTCTCAAGACTGCACAGCTTGTTACTGGTAGAGCTTGGACTGAAGCCCAGCTTTGTCTGACTCTTAACCTGTGTTTCCAGCTTTCTGAGGGTAACCCTTATCTCACACCCTATGACAATACCAATGGCAAATATCCTGGAAAATCTCTCCAAGGGACTCAATTCAAAGGTTCCTGGAGCTGGGTTAACAGGAAGAAAAATTAAAAAGGTCAATATAGTTTTATATTATTTCTTAAACACACATTTTAGGATTAAAAAAGTACATCTTTCTGGTATAAAATACGGGAAGCATAGAAAAGTATAAAGAAGAAATAAAATATAACTTCTAATTCTACCACCTGTGAATTACCACTTGGCTGTATTTCCTTCCTGTCCTTGTCCTGTTAATATATGTTCAAATGCCTAATTCAGCCCCCAGAGCAGTGGGACATCAGGTAAGAACAAATAAAATTTTAGCTGATATCTTCATTCTTCCTACCATCTCCTCTACCCCTTTAACTAATATAGGAACAAGAGTACTTTTCTTGAGCACCCACTGTATCAAAGTATATTGCTAAATAATCTCATTCTTGTGACATCTTTATGAGGCAAAAACTTTTATTATTATTATTATTTTATAGATGAGGAGACTGAGGCTTAAAGGGTAAAGCAATCATCTTGCCCAAGGTCATACAACACACAGACTCAGATCAACACCAGGATAAACCCTATGCCTAGAATCACTAGTCAGTATTGCTTGCATGTGAGTAAGTCAGTTTAGAGTACGCATTTGTAGTCCCTACAAAGTACCCTCAGTATTGTATATACCACATAGAAGTGCCCAAACACAGGTAACCAGAGCCCTGGCAAAAGTTTCAATTTTTTTTTCTCTTAATTTTTACTAAAGAATACTCAGGCCCCACATAAATGGAATCCTAAAGAATAATCCAGGAAAACCAAAGATTCCCATTTAAAGAAAGGAAACTAAACTCTTAAATGTGACATTGAATTAGCTTTATTATATAACAGTAAAATACTAGGAAAATTACACATCAAAAAAGGGGCACCAAGAAAATTTCAGAATATAGTTCCAGTTTTCTTGTCAACATCTTGATGACACTTTGATTTGTTTTTTGTTATTCTTCAACTGTAGAATATCACTGACAAAATAGAAAGGTATGTCTCTCCATTATACTGGCCCTCTACAAATAGACTGAATCAAAGCACAGACATAGAAAACCCTTCACTAGGGAAGTGGGTAGGGGGATGGGGTAATCGGGTAATGGGTATTAAGGAGGGCACGTGTTGTGATGAGCACTGGGTGTTATACACAACTGATGAATCGTTGAACACTACATCAAAAACTAATGATGGCTAATTGAACATAATAAAAAATAAATAAATAAATAAATAAATAAATAGAAAACACTTCACTATGGAGTAATGGCTGATAAATTCTTTAGTATTAAGAGGTGCTGTAACAGTGCATCCCACTGTTTTGAAGTGGACTGTTAGAAACAATGTATTGGATGTGTTCAATCCAGGATAGTAAGACAACCAATAAAATCACCAAACATCCTAAAAGTAATTTAAATTTTAAACAAGAAATTATATATTTATATATTTATGTATATACATATATATGTATATGTATATATACATATTTTAAACAAGAAATTATATATATGTATATACATGTGTATATACATATATATAATTTCTTCTAAACTTAAATATATATATTATATGTATTATATATATTTATATATATGTTATATGTATATATATAAAATTATATATATCTCCTCAATTTTAGGCTTTTTATTTTTTTTTAAGATTTTATTTATTTATTTGACAGAGACAGCCAGCGAGAGAGAGAACACAACAGAGGAGTGGGAGAGGAAGAAGCAGACTACTAGCGGAGGAGCCGGATGTGGGGCTCGATCCCAGAACGCTGGGATCACACCCTGAGCCGAAGGCAGACGTTTAACGACTGCGCCACCCAGGCGCCCCAGGCTCTTTAATTGTATGTAGTACAAATTAGATTAATCACTTATTTCAATGTTAAATTCATTTTGGGTTTTAATATATGCTGAAATTGAGAAGAAAACGGATTTTTGTCAATAGCCTGGGAAGTGATTTAATGCTTGCCTGATTCTATAGATGAATAAATAATTTAAGATTAGTTGAAAAATGAAAAGCTACTCTGAATATTTCATTAGATGGCACATGTGAAAGTAAACATAATTCACATACATTGATATTTGGACACAAACAAATCCAGTGAATTGGTTGTTTTCCTCATTGGAAATAAGGGCTCTGAATATCTCTGAAAATTAAATTCACTTTAAAGGTTTTCAATGAATGATTTAAGGAAAATCTTCCAATATCTTCCAATCTAAGTATTATACAGAGAAGTCAATAAATCAATGGTGAGTGCGCAAAGATTTTCTGTCCAGCATCTCTTAAATAAGAGATTTCTATTAATTTTTTTAAATTAGTCCACAGAAATTTGCTCAATATAAAACATTCAACGTTCCTAAGCCAGCTTGCTTTGTGAAAGGAAAAAATCTTTGTCTCTAAGATTTAACTTTAAAAAAAAAAAAAAGAAAAAATTGTGGTTAGTACATGTAACAATAAAGTGCAGGGAAAAAATTGGAGGTTGTTTTTGTGTTTTTTTCCAAACTCCCCCATTACATGTCATTGAGATTTGAAGGTGGTTTTAACTTCTCAAGAGTCTGATCACTGTTAAACCAATTAAATTGTCAGGTCCTGAAACCTGTCACCTAACAGCACAGAGAGCATCATCATTCAAGGATTTCAGCTCTTCACGTCTCATCAGGAAATGCGAACAGGAAAGAAGGCCTGTGAGTACCTGTTTCAAAAGTCAAGTAAATTATTTAAATGCTCTGTCAGAATAGGGATTGTTTAAATGATGTGAGTTAGGAACCAAGAGATTTTGGACCAACTAAAGTTTCAATGTAAAAGAAATACAAAGAAGTCCCTACGTATCCCCAGAAGATATGTCCCCAGACCCACCCCCACCCCCACCGCAGATGCTTGAAATCGCGGATATTACTGAACCCTATATATATACTATGCTTTTTTCCTATACATATGTACATACCTGTGATAAGGTTTAATTTATAAGTTAGGTACAGTAAGAGATTAATCATAATAACAAATAAGAGAACAATTTTAACATCTTATAATACTATACCTGATCTTAGCCTAAAGGCTGAGAGGCAGTCACAACAATCTGCTTAATAAAAGTTCTGGAAATGTCGTCTCTCTCTCTAAATATCTTATTGCACTGTACTCACCCCTCTTGCGAGGATCTGAGATGAGAAAGTGCCTGCGCGGGGAGACGAAGAGAAGAGAATGACGCAGGCGCTGTGACGTAGCGTTAGGCTACCGCGACCTTCTGATGATTCATCGGAAGGATCGTCTGCTACCAGACCGCGGTTGATGACCGTAACAAACTGCGGAACGCGAAACTGTGGATGAGGGAAGACAACTCCATGCCTTTTCATTTAAATTACATGACCCCTCCAGCTGCCGTTTGACGGAAATCCTGGTGTTGATTCCAGGCTGAGATTGACCTTCCAGTATCATCACCCACTAAACCATTCTTTGGTTTTACCTTCCCATTAGCAAATGCTCGCTTTGGGGAAAATGTGCAGTTAAAACAGCGAAGAGCATGTGTTCCGTGGTAGGTTCAAATCCTGTGTACCCTTATAACCCATGGGACCTGGGCAATTTACTCAACCTCCCTAAGCTGCTTTTTAAGTCTCTGTCCATGGGTTTGTGAAATAGCAATTTTAGAAACCTACTTTATAATTTGGTTGTGAGGATTATGAGATTAAATATACAATATAAATGTTAATTTTTATTACTAAATTGCACTGATTGATGAAAATTTAACTGGATGTTAGAAACCACAATACTCTGGGTCTAATCCCACTTCCATTTACTGCCTGTATGACCCTCAGCAAAACATGCCACTTCTACAAGTGTATCTTCTCATTCCTAAATAAGAATAATAGTATCTGTCCTGCCTGTATTTCAAGAGTGTAGTGTGAATCAAATGAAATAATATATATGAGAGTGTTTTATAGATAATAAATTAAAACTTTTATTTTTCAGTAACATATAACCTAAAAATAAAAGCTTAAAATGTAAATCAAGTATCCAGATGAAAGGGAGAATAGTTACAGGAGCTTGTCCTTTCCAGACTTTTCTCTCAACCATGCCAAAAGGGTTTAGGTTACTTTAGAAGCTTTTCAGTACATTGCCTCATAGCATGAAGCCAAAGAATTTTGGTTATTGCTCCTTGTTTCAACCAAGAATAGTTTTTTAACCAAATTATAACTTGAAGGAAAGGCAGACAAGGCATATTTGTGTCCTAACAGCTAGATACACATCTCCTTGAATCATAAGCTTCAGAAAGTTGTTTTGACCTATACTCTTCCTCAGAAACATAAACAAATAATAATTAAATTTCTCCTGATCTGATTCTGTAATTTACTAGTGACTAAAATGTATCTAAAGAAGGGAAGTGAGTAATAATAATGAGAACAGAGGATGCCAGAAGCATTGGAAATGGATGGAGTATGGGGGGGGGGAACAATGACTTCATCCTGTTAGAAAAAAAAAAAATGGAGCCAGAATACTATACACAGAAAATAATCCTCAAAATATTAAATCAGTAAAAGAAAGTGATCGGCTTCAGTGGATGACAGAAAAGCATAGTGGTTCAAAGTCAATCCATTTGGATTCATTTCAAGGTCTACCTCTAACTAGAACGGAGTCAACCTCACCAGTACTCAGTCTCTTAATCTGTATATCAGGAAAAATAAATCAAGGAGCTATGAGAATTCAATCAGATATGACATGCTTACAATTGGCCCAGTGCCAGGAACACAGTGAGTGCCCAGTATATTGATGCCCTGACAACTAAGGTGAGGATGATGATAAATCAGGAAAAGGTCTAGTCCCTGTATTAGTTTCTTAGGCTGCCATAACAAATTACTATAAACTGTGTGGTTTAAAATAACAGAAATTTGTTGTCTCACAATTCTGGAGACCAGGAGTCTGAAATCAAGAAGTTAGTAGGGCCACGCTCTTTCTAAAGGCTCTAGAGGCGACAATTTATTTAATGCCTTTCTCTTAACATCCAGAGTTGCAGCAATCCTTGCTTCTTCTTGGTTTGTAGATGTATCATTCTGATCTATACCTTTGTCATCATGAGGCATTCCCCCACATGTTTTTCTCTGTGTCTCTTCTCTTCATATAAGAACATGGATTAAGGGTAAGGGCCCATCCTACTCCACTATGATGTCATCTTAACTTAATTACATCTGGAAATGCCATTTTGCCAAATAAGATCACATTTATAGGTACCAAGGGTTAGGACTTCAACATAGGTTTTTGTGAGACACAATTCATTCACAACAGTCCCTAAAGAAGAAGATGGAAATGATGCATGCACACTTAGGCTTTTCCCCTGGGCACATTCTGTACAATTCTGGAAGATATTGCATTTGGTTCTGCAAAGTTCCTAAGCATAAATAATTTAAATGTCAGAAATCATTCAGAATGAAACACAAAACAATTTAGGAGGTGGAAGAGCTGACTAATAAGGAAATTTAACAAGAGTGAAATAAGTATGTTGGACAAGCAAAATCCACAGGGAAAGAGTGAGAAGTTCAAATCAGTCCAGAAAGCAGTAGAATGAGGCATTATTCAGAAAGGATTAAGAGTAACAAAGGAGATGAAATTAAATGAGAAGATGATTTAAGATGAGTACCGGAGGATTTGTTAGGCTAACAATAGTTCTGATGAATGCTGGTTAGACAGAGGAAGTAAAGAAAGTATGATTTTTTTAATCGTTAAAAATGGGGAATATGGCATAGGAATTTATTATGGGTCAGCAAACTGGAGGTGTTTATCAATTCCTTGATTTTACATATACTGGTCTATAAAGAGAAATCCGAACAATGTGTAAATGAGTCTTCTATGCCCTGCAATCCGGTTATGGGTTACCTCATCCCATCTCAGGATGGAGAGGAGAGCAGGAGTGATAGAACAAAAAGGAGGGTAAGAACCCTCTACCTCTCTTTCAGTTCCCTCTCCTAGACCTCATCAGAACACCAGTTCCAAATCCTGGCTCTATCACTGGTACCTCATACTAAAAATGGAGGTAATAATAGTAATATCTACCTTTGCAGGTTCTTCTGAAAATAAGTGAGTCATCCTAAATAAAATCCTTAGCACACCGACAGGCACGTGGTGGCTTCTCCATAAACAACAGCCACCTGCTTAGACTGTGATCTTCATTTTCAAAGCCTACAGTGGACCTTTATTTTTATTATTATTGCGACAAAGTAAGTCAGCTCCTGTAGGCATCAATCAGACAACACATGTTTGTTCAGTACATGCTATGTCAACCAACAGACCTACTATGTGCCTGGCACAGGGATGGGCTGGATAAGGGATTTCAAAATAAACATATGAACATTCTCCATCTCAGAGAAGTTCTTGCCCTCACCCTGTACCTGCTGCAATTTCAGACATTAGAGATTATTTTTATGGCTTTTGCATAAGCTACAACATAACCTTGAAGTTTCTTTTCTTTCTTTCTTTGTTTTTGTTTTTGTTTTTGGTTTTTGGCAAATTACTCGCTTCATCTCAGTAAACAAAGCAGTGTCAGGAACCTTTTGTAATCCATCTTCTTCACTCAATAAGCTCAGCTAAGTGTATCTAAAGGGTCTGAACTCATTAGAGCAAGGCCAAATAACTGTCTATCACCCAGAATACCTCTGGAGGTTGATCTTTCTGTGGGCACTAAATATGTACACGTGAGTGTGGTGTCCGGGAAAGAACTCAGAAATTAAGTTTGAGAGAGGGAACACTCTCTTTCTATTGGTTCAAAACTTGGGGAGCTCCCTGAGTGAAATCCGAAACCAGTCCCCAGACACAGAGCCCAGGGACAGATGGAAGACAGAGGCCAGTCACCCCAGATGAGTAGGTGGCAGTTTTAACAAGCAAGGGAACTTCTGAGGCTTGTCTATGGTGGCTGTAAGATGAGTAGATCTCCACACCCACCTGCCAGAATCTTAAAAGTTTATATCGGGGCCCTAACAGGGTTCAGTCATGTATAGACTCCAGATGGTCTCAACAACACGTTGCTGTCTCTTCCTTGGCTACTTCCTTAAAGTGGCTTCTAGTGCAAGAACAATGGGCGGGGCTACATTCCAGAGAGCTGATGTTTTTTTAAAACTCCATAGATAGCTAGAACTTCAAGTCAATTATTATTTAACCTTAACACTCTTTTAGTAGGAATAACAAGATTTTAAGCTAAACAGAATAATGGGAGAAAAGGCTTGGGAACGATGATATGCACTGTAGAACTCATCTAACCAGGTAGCTTCACCTAGTGTCCTAAGGTGATGAGAAGGACCTCCTACTTTCCCATATGAAGGAGCTCCTGTTTCTTACCTGCTCACAAAGGCTAATCTTAAGAACGGCAAGGGGGAAATGTGATACCAATTTAAACCTGAGCTGAACATGAGTGTTTTATATATTATACTTTTACAGAGGAGGTTCTCAGAGAAATGGGAATAGTCTAGACCAGGTAGGGCACTCACAACAAACTTACAAGGTAAGTAGGTATTACTACTTTCCCCATTTTACAAACAAAAAAGCTGAGCCATGGAGAGGTTAAGCAGCTAGCCGCAGGGCACAGAGCTAATAAGTGGCCCGCTCTGGATTCCAAGGAAGGAAGTCTGACCGCACTCTGAGTTCTGTCAGCTTCTGCAGCTGAAGAACAGATACCGCTGAGCATGCTGGGAGATGTCGAGAAAAACATTTGGGGACCAAGTTGAAGTGCTCTTGACTATAAGGTAGACAGATTATGATTAATTCCACATAAAACGGTTAGTTAAGTAGAAATTTTTGAACAGGACATACCGAGTTACCAGCTCTCTGCCTCATTAATAAGATGAACAAGAGTATGCTCCTTTGGCTCGGTCAAATACAGCTTGTTCTTCTAAATTTCTGGAACTCTTGCCTTTCTGCATCTCCTGTCTGGGATAGAGAAGCATAGACAATTACAGAGTGATAAAGGCTTTGATATCAATTCAGCTTCTGCTCAAAATGCATAAAGCTGCAGGAGAACATCGCTCCCACCCTAACAACCAGAAAAGTAAGATAGTCACCAAATCATCACTTTTCTTGAGGCCATCAGAGAGGTGAGGTTACAAGGCATCAAGCAAAGTACAAATGGGACTAAGCTCCTCAGAAAAGGACACATGCCAGAGTCTGGGAGGAGGAGTTAGCCACCATAAAAGCAGGTAAGGGGGGAAAAAAAAAAACAACTAAAATTTTAATGAATTCTCAAAGGCCAGATTCGACTACCAGAAACCAGTTTAGAACAAAAGCTTGAAGTGACATGGGAGGGACAAGAAACATTCCCACCCCCAGGGCTCAGGTAAAATCTGTTTTTCAGGGAGAGGTCGAGGCCAAAGTCATCTGTCCCTGAGGAAGAGGGAAATGCTTCCAGTCCCCACCATGAGCCTTACACTGACCAACAAGCACTAGGCATCGATTGCTAGAGGAGAAGCAGGGCCAAGAAAGAGAAAATGGGGCAAAAGCTTTTAGCCTTGAGGGGAGAGAAGGATACTTGGCTCTGGGATGCCACACTAACACAAAACAAAGGTCTGTGACCAGTCAGAGCTGGGGGTCATTTGTTACTGAACTATAATTTAGCCTACTCTGACTTAATCATCCTCCTAACCTGAATCAACACTGTGAAAAAAAGGAAAATGTAGAGCCAATCTTGGGAAGAAATATCAGATATGTATTAGTTTTTGAAATACCAGGTAAGGGCAACTCTTTCTACAGTAGATTTTAGGCTGGGGCATCAGTGGTGCACATTTCAGTTTCCTGACCTCATTTGTATGATCCTACGAGGATCCTGAAATTTTTATTCCAAGGAAAAACGTTCTAAATATAATACAATATTTTAGGAATTTTAATAGCCTGTTATTTTGTATTTATTTCATTGTAGACAAAACTTGGCCTTCTAAAAGTTTATTGCATAACATGAAAATATTTTGACTTCATGGGAATTGTGCCATTTGAGAATTGGAGGAGTTTTTAAACATTCCTGAAACAAATCACTCCCCTTTTTCTAGCTATTGGCTTGCTTTGTGACTTTTCCTTAACCTATATAGCAGTGAAATACGGTGTGAGTAAAACTGAAGAACTCCCAGTAAGATTTGCTGAGACCTCCCAGGCTTCCTGCCTTGGACTCACCAATGAGCAACCTCAGTGAGCTGTGGCTCCTGAGAAGCTAAAGCCAATCCAGCCCTTCTCTTCCCTGCCATCTTGCCCACCATGTTCAGTAACCACTCCCAAATGTCACTGGCCCAGCCCTCAGACCCCTATTTTCAAAGCTTTTTGTAGTGCAGAGTTAGCCAATTTTTGTTCCTTAAAGTTTACCGGTAACAAAGTATAATTTCTCTTTTGGTAACTGAAGAAATCTGAACTCATTTTTTGGCAAAGTATTTTAAAGTGTGAATTTTAAAAAGATTTAGCAAACATTAATACAATATCTTCTAGAGTCGACTCAGCAAGGTATTCTTGAAATGTGAAACCTTTAATAGGTTTAACAGATAATTATGTAGTAGTAAAAACGCACCAGACACTGTACTAAGCACTTTATAAGTATTTATTCGTTTAACCCTCCTAACACCTGAAAACAGGTGAGAAATTATATCTTATTTTCCAGATAAGTTAACCAAGTGTCAGAGAAGCAAAGTAACTTGCCCAAAGTCACACAGCTCATAAGTCAGAGAACCAGGATTCAAATCCAGGTCATGTGGCTACAGAGACTGTGTATAATTATAGGAAGAAGGGAAATGTGGAGGTTCTGCTGGGAGAAGTAACCACAGTTTCACAGGCTTTGTAGGAAAACCAATGAGATTCATAGTTATATTAACAGATTCAAGCATCAAAGCCAAAGGAGTTCCCATTAATTTCTAAAAAGCTCAACTGCAAAGATGTATGGCTTCTCTCAGACCTCAATTACTTGTGATAATTGGCTGAAGAACAGGTATGAAGAAGTACTAGAGGGAAACAAGTACGTCTCGGTATTTAGACATAAATATGCCAAATAAACCTCAGTCTCATATGTATAATTTATTTCAGCTTAGATTGACTATAAACTGAGTTATGATTCGTAGAAATAGCCAGCTAGATATCGCATCCACTTGCAGTGGAAATGGTATTTATTCCAGATCCCTTTACAATCTTTTTGTGTATCCAAGTGGCAACATTCAAACTAGAGAAGAAAGGAGACTCTATTGTGTGTTTTTACCTGCTACTCCATGCAGGTATGCACCCCTGTGTTAGGAAAGGGCATTCAGCAACGACTTTCACTGTGAGACTTCTCAAACCAAAGAGTTTCCCTATATAGTCTTATCTCCATAGGTGTTGTAAAGGCAGTTCCCCCCCCCTTACCAATGGAAGATACATCCTAAGACCCTCCCTTGATGCCTGAAACCACAGATAGTACCAAGCCCTATATACACTGTTTTTTCCTATACATACTTATGATAATGATTAATTTATAAATTAGTCTCAGAAAGGGGTTAACAGCAATAACTAATAATAAAATAGAATAATTATAACAATATACTGTAATAAAAGTTATACAAATATAGTCTCTCAAAATATCTCATTGTACCGTACTCACCCTTCTTGTTTTGATGTGAGATGCTAAAACGTCTGCATAACAAGATGACATGAGGTGAATGACGTAGGCATTGTGATGTAGCATTAGGCTACAACTGACCTAACAATTCATCAGAAGGACGATTATCTGCTTCTGGATTGCAAGTAACTGACACCATAGGAAGTGAAACCACAGAGAAAGGGGGACCACTATAGCAAACTAATAAGTTATAAATTAGTATTCTATAAAAATGTGAATTCATACAATAATAAGAACATACTGGTTTCCATAATGCAAACTCACACACATTAAAACTCTGAATGAGCATAAGAAAGTCAAAATTTTTGTGAAATGCAAAAGGAATCATGTTTGCTCCTCGTCTGCAAAATTATGCACAGCTCTCACTCTAAATCAACAGCTAATTCATTGAATGACCTGCAGCTAATATCTGATTAATGACTCTTAATTACCAGGAAGCACTTTAAAACGATGAAGAGCCGTATAAATGTTAAGGATATTATCTTCAAAAGTCTCTAGTGCCTTCCTTCAGGCAGGGCAAACAGCTCTTCATTCCTATCTGCCTCTGCATTTATTTTCACTCACCATGAACAATGCATTCTTTCTCATAATCTTATTTTCTTATTTTTGCAACTCAGAACTAGTTCTGCAGCAGACCCTATGGTATCTCTGCACTGTAGGAGAGGACAGTTGACCTCCCTTGCCCAAGCCCACATGTATGCCTGAAACCACAGATAGTGCTTAGCCCCATCTATACTATGGGGATTTTTTTTTTCCAAAGCACACATACCTATGATAAAGTTTAATTTCTAGATTAGGCACAGTAAGAGATTAACAATAATAATAAAACAGAATCGTTATAACAATATACTGTAGTAAAAGTTATGTGAATGTTGTCTTTCTCTCTCTCTCTCTCTCAAAACATCTTATTGTGTTGTATTCATGCTTCCTGTGATGATGTGAGGTGGTAAAATGCCTCCGTGCTGAGATGACAGGAGGGGAATGACACAGACACTGTAGCATTAGGCTACTGTTTACCTTCTAACAGTTCATCAAAAGGAGGACCATCTGCTTCCGGACCATGGTTGACCATCAGTAACTGAAACAACAGAAAGCAAAACCATGGATAAGGGGAATTACTGTAATCTGACAGCTTGCCAAGCCACGGATTGTGCTTTGAAAAAGTCACAAAACATATAATTCATTTGAGAAAGCAACAGATTACCCACAAGTGGCATGATCTGCCAACAAGTAATTGACCTTCTTCTCTTTCCTGGAGGGAGCCATGAAATATCACACAGAAAGGACAAGAAGAGCGGCACGTGGGCGGCGCAGTCGATGAAGCCTCTGACTCTTGGTTTCAGCTCAGGTCATGATCTCAGAGTCGTGATCTCAGGGTCATGAGTTGCAGCACCACGTCATCTCCATGCTCAGCGGGGAGTCTGCTGGAGAGTCTCTCTTTCCTCTCCTTCTGCCCCTCCCGCTGCTTGTGTTCTCTCTCTCTCTCTCAAATAAATAAATAAATCTTTTTGAAAAAGGAAAAAATAGAATCAGAAGCAAAGCAAAATTAAATTAAATACTCTAAATATAAAATGCAATATTCTCAATTACAAATATATGAAGGTTGTTATTCAGTATAAGTTATTATCACTCATCACTCGGTAATGCAGCATTAGCTACCCGTGTATTCCTACCTGCTATTTCTGTTTGCCCCAAACACAGAGAAACATCTTCATATTTCCTCAAAAGAATCCACTTCTATCCCCCTAAAGAGAGTGAGAAACGCCTATTGGCCTGAAGATGATTCTGTTAGGAGTGGAAGGGCAGGAGCTGAGAAGAGAACCTGTCCGAGCACAGACAAAAGGCAACTTAAAAATTCATGGCACACATTATTCTTCCCCCAAAACCTCCCCCAGCTATGCTGCTATGGAGTTTTCAGCTCTGGACCACCCCCTACCCCCATTCCTCTGCATCTACCTGTTTTGCCCACAGATTTCCTTTCTTGTGATGTGATTAGGGGACTATCCTTTCCTTCCTGGGCAAGCCTTTTGGGTCTCACTCTCCATCCCCAGCACCTTACTCAAGTTCTCCACTACACACCCACATGCTCCCTCCCCTGAGAGAAATCCTGCCAAATACAATTTTATCCTGTTACACTTTCTTTGTTTCTTTTCTTTTTTTTAAACCTAGACTATCTTGGGTATACATTGATCTGCTTTAGCGAAGCTGAAAAGAAATTGAACCACTATAATATAATGTCTCTAAAAGATCTATTTCTGCTTCGCACATTCCTCACTGTTCCCCTGCCTTCCACTTCCCAATGGGTGAAATTTCGGGAAACGTGGAACAATAACCACTAGGGCATAAACCTAGGCAGCGTGGCTGAAGAGCAAGGGAAGCTGGTAGCCGCTCCAACCCCTGATCCTCCCCTCAAAGGAGTCTAATTTTAAGGAGATGGACTTAAAAGAAGGTCGTTATGAGGCTGGTTTCAGGAAATCATTTTGGAAGAGTAGGACTCTGAGAAGCAGGAGTCAGATATTATTATCAAATTGTTATTCTAGCAATCCAGTGGGCAGCAGCACGGATCGCTTTTATTTGATAGGTATCTAGCTAGGAAACGACCCGTGAATCCTTTATTTCCACTTGTGCGGCACTCCGCTTAGCCTCCGTAATGTATCTTCAGTTGGCCCAAACTACAGTCAGGTCATAGGAACACACACACACACACACACACACACACAGTGGAGCCTGCAAGGCCCAGCCTTGGCACACAGTCACAGCGGGTTCAGAGTGGGTGCAGCCTGCAAAGTTTATCTCCAGTTTCCTCTATCCGCTCGGGCTGGGGTCCTTGCACCCCTCCCGGCGATGCCTTCACAGGAGGATCTGTCTCTGGCTAGCCACGGCCAAGTTTCTAACTCTCTTTGCTCCTCAATTTTCCCATCCACTTCATGGACATGGTAGTATTGATTTCAGAGGGTTGTCTCACCATTTAAAATGTAACGGTACGCAGCCCACAGACCCAAAACAGAGCGGATGCTCAATAAATACCAAGTCTTGTTTGGGTTGTGAGTCTCAGGTGACTTCTCTCAAGACAAAATTACAGAGTAAAAGAGGCCATGGGAGACTTCTTCCAAAACCATATCCCCTGAGAGACAGAGAAGACCTACCTACCCCAACCTAACTCCCTCCACCTGTTCCCAGAAACCTGAATCATGGTCTTCACCAACCTCTCCGAAGAATTGCTACTCTGCTATCCATCTGAAAGAATTGCAGATAAATAACATGTGAGCCTAAGAGCCTTTACTTCCCCATCCATGAACTAGTGGGCACCATACTAAGCCAGAAAGAAGCCATTTCAAGCTAAAAATCTATAAGCACAGCAGCTTGCGTCTCTTGGCACACTCAGAAGACTCACAGGCTGCCATGAGACCCAGGTGTCTGCTTATCACAAAACCAGGAGGGTTTCTTAAAGTTAGCTTTCTAGAAGTTGACTGAGAATAACGGAGTTCGCATCTTTGATATGTATATTTTACTATTCATAATTATAAAACATGAATTTCATGAGTTATGAAATAGATTTTGATATTAGTTAATAATTTCTCCTCACTGTGAAAGATCATATTAAAAAAGAATTTTAATCTGCTGTAGGCTAGTTTCTCATCTATGTCTTATATGGCTCTTGTCCTGTGCTACTCATGCTGGAAACTCTGTTTCTTAATCCCAGGCCTTTCTTACTAAGTCAGCATCTTTGTATAAACCTTGACTCAACAAGTTTGCAAATTGATTTCTACGTGGGAATAGAGTGAATTCCTGCAGGGACTTGGATATAAATATTGGCACATCTCTGCTATTGAATGGTGCGTACCAAAGCCAGCTCGGACCTCGTGGTCAGTCTCCAGGTTGAGTCTGTCCAACTTCCGCACTCCTATGTGGAGAGCCCGAAAGTCAGGGGGCTACTGCCTTTGCTTCTCCCTGACACAAAGAGAGTACCAGGCCCAAGTAGACTGAGAAATCCAAGGTCATGTGCATCTTTGAGAGAAGATAATCCACCACTCTGTATTTGCAGCAGAGGGCAATTCCACTGACACGTTCTTTCAACAAATATTCACAGACTATCTCTAGGTAAGGCGGATGCAATGCTGAAAAGGACAGCGTCACCCTTACCTTCCTTGTGCTCACACCGATGACAAGCACAGCATGTTCATGTAGCCCTGACACTCAGACCTCACTCACCAAACGGCCGTGGGGCCAACACTTCTAGAAAGGGTCATCTGTGATCTCATATCCTCTCTCCTAGTGTGCCTCTGGCAATTTTCCTAGATTGATTTTTATTTTATATTTGATTTTATTATATAACAATTTATTTTTATTTTATTTTATTTTATTTTATTTTATTTTATTTTATTTTATTTTATTTTATTTTATTTTATTGGTAAAAGCACATGAAATGTGTCCCCTTGACAAGTTTTCAGTGTACAACACAGTATGGCCGACCACAGGCACAATGATGTACAGAAGATCTCTAGAATGGACTCATCTTGCCAGACTGAACCCGTGTACCTTTGATTAGCATCTCCCTGTTTCTCCTCCCTCCAGCTCTGGCAGCCACCATTTCGCTCTGATTCTATGAGCCTGACTATCTTAAATACTTCGTAGAAGGGGAAGCATACAGTACATAGCACCCTGAACACATCCCATCCCATCTGACTGATATTGTATTGGCTGGATTTAATTCATTTCCTTTTTTATCTCTCCATCGTTTTAATTACAACTATTTTAAAAACAGGACACATCTGCTTCAGCTGCACTTACAATATACTCACTGTCACTTGAAAAAGAAAGGTCGCCAACTGCAGAGAAATCTGTGGAAGGGTCCAAGCCCTGCAGGTACCCACTGTCCTCTTCTTACCAAGGTTTTCAGTGTCACCACGGCATTATCTTTTAGAGCTTGTTCAAACTCAGACTCCGGAAAGAAGTCAATAGCATCTTGCTTGGGCGGCCTGAGGTACAGAGGTGGCAGGGTCTGTCTGCAATCCTATGGCCCGGTTAGTACATAATTCATGCCCGTGTGGCTTTAAATTTGGAATCTAATTTCATCCAGCCATTGGTCCCTGCTAAACAGCACAGTGGTGCACAGAGTGATTACAGCAAGGGGCTGCACCTCCCTAAGGCGCTGGATGCGCAGGACGGTTTCTAACAACTCTTCTTCCACTCACTGTCCTAGGAGAAACAGAGGACCGGGGGCCAGTGGGGGTGGTCATGTGCCTGCATCCCCCTAGAGCACAGGGAGTTCTGCACACTGTCTGCCTACTCATTTGGGAGGCCAGGTGGGGACTGAACCCTGAGGCTTTCCCGTCAGCTGGTCTGGCCTCGCACCCCTGCCAGGTTGGTCTCCGTGGGAGCCAAAGAGCAAAGAGCCTCTCCAGCATAAAGCAGGCATTATAAATGCGTCTGTTTCGCCAGCTCAGCACGGCAGCGTGACTGGAGATAAATATTTTTGGCAAACAGTACAGCAGCTGCTGTTACCATGTAGGGGATGCAGGAGTGCCTGAGCAACATAAGTGAGCCTTTGGACTTTGGAAATCGAGAGTCATAATGTCAGGAGATGGTGGATGGCAGCAGAGAATGAGGTGAGCTGGAAGGTTCATCCTTCGCAGTCCTGGATAAGGCTCTTGGAAGCTTTGAAGAAGTGGCGGCACGGGGAGGCCAAGGTTGTTGCTTACTGCCCATAGTCGTATGCGCTGTGCTGCCAGCGAGCCCCTGGGCTCTGGATGGAGGCACACGGAGGGGACGAAAGGCCTCTACCTCCGAACTCGAAAATAGGCCTTTGCATTCGGGGTGCAACTTACTTTCTTCTGAACATTTGCTTTCCATTTCGAGTCAGCTCCCGTGGTCCCTGCAGAAGCTTGCAATCTCTCTTTGCAAAGCAGGATTCACACAGAGAAGGAGGCTTCCACACGGGCAGACCAATGGCACTTTCACCTCGAAGAAGTCAATTAATCAGATTGGAGGATTTAGGGACTCACAATCGGAAAAGTTCAGGTGTGTGTGTGTGTGTGTGTAGGTATGTGAGCATGTGAATGTGTATATACGTGGGTGAGCGTGAGTTTGTGTATATACTGCGACTCTTTTCACTGAGGTGGAGAAGAAGCTTATCTACCAGCTCGCTGATAAAGAACTGAAACAGTCATGTGGAGAGCAATGGCTTAACTCCATCGCTGTAGATAAACTGACCGAGCATCCCCTGAGTTTCAGAACCGAAAGTAACAGAAGCCCTGTACCCCGCAAAACGGCTTCAAAGCCGTTCCCCGGGTTACTCCAGGCTCCTCCCTGGAAGCCTCTTTTTCAAGAATGACAACCTCGCTTCTTTAGGAATGACAGCGCTGTTGCCGGGGACATTGGCTCCAAACCGTCTGCTCATTGTTCTGGCTTCCAAAGGTGAACTCCTACTTATCTGGAATGTTCACTACCCTTCTGTCTCTTCATTTTTCCTGAACTTTCAGCTCCTTCTCACGGTGGTTTGAAAATCAAAAGTTTGCCTGACCTCTCCATGCCTTGACCTGAAACGCCAATGAAGTCAGCTCTTCTTGGGATCAGTTTTATTCTTTGACACCTACATATTGCTATAGGACGCATGACACATTTTTACCTCTAATTCCTTGAATTCAATGGACAGTAGAGCAAAGAGGTTAGGAATGCAAGCTTTAGAATCCGTTTGCCACAGCTCACAATCCCAGCTACTCTGTTAGCTAGTTGTGTGGATTCGAATGAGTAGCTTCCTCTTTCCGTGCCTCAGTTTATTTATCTGTAAAATGGGAATGATAGCAGTACCTGCCTCATCAAATCTGTTTGAGAATTCAATGAATTAACACAGCGTAAAATGCTTTAAAAAGCCGGGCGCACAGTAAGTGTCCAGGCTGCACAGGGAGTGAATGGCAAAACTACATTTTAAATTCAGATATCATTCTCTAGAACCTATGTTCTTACCTCACTCACGCTGGCTCTCAGTTCAGTGATGCGCACAGCTCGGCATTGGTTCTAAGCCTTATCAACTCTCGGGCATAATTAAAGGGAGGCAAAGTGATGGCAACAACTGATGATAATAGTTATGATTATAAAAGCCTGTGTTTCTCTGTTCTAGCGACAGCACACACCCACTACCACAAGCCTCTCCAAAAGGGAAAAGTGATTTTATTTCTCATGGCTTCTGCATTCAAGAGGTGGAGGGGAAAGAGAACAAAGTAAGAAAAATGAGTCAGGAAGTAAAGAGACCATGACATCCGGAGGAGAAGGAAACATCTCATTTCTTCAGAAGAAAAACATATCTTCATTTTCTTTTTTAAAAAAATCTTTCCCCGTGCGGTCTTCTCTTCTGTTTGTTTTTTTACGTTAGTTTTGTATTTGATATTTTTTCTGAAAATTTGGAAGAATTTTTTTTCTAGTGATTACATTCCTATCTATGACTTTACACAATACATTTAATCCTCTTTTAAGGAATAGACGTTTTCTAGAATTATTATGGGTTAAAAATCATTCCTTTATGGTTTGTGCTGCAGGCATCATTATTTAATAAATCCTTGCCTACTCAAACTCACAGTGACATGTTTTTACAGTACCAATTAACTTTATGCTTTGACCAAAGATGAAATTAGCCCATATATTTTTCCCTTCCCTTCGCCTCCCTCTACTCCACTGCCCCATTTAGCTGATGATATTATCATTTGAGTGTTCACTTTGTAATGGTAAATATACTTGTGCTTTTCTCCAGAGGATGCCCAAGGACAAAGCTGTGGGGACAGTCCATACCAGTTGCTAGCAGTAAGAATGCACATTGTTGCTCAGAAAATTTTAAAACAAAAATAAAACCAACTCCAAGTCAGGTCATTAATACAGTGATACAGCACCAATAATACAGATCAGTGATAAAATACTCCTCCTCACAAGGAGACACCACTCCTGCCACTATGTGTCTCTTTGAATGTCCCTCAGTTGTTTCATCAGCTTTACATAATATCTTTTCATGTTTCACTGTAAAAGATGAGAAAAACAACACCTCTTGCCAATCTTTGTCAGGGTTTATAGCATTTATGTTGTTTGCGGCCATATTTGTTTTGCACAATGAAGTAGATTCAGTACCATTTTCCCGTACTTAACCATTCATCTCCCGATTAGCTGTGGTTTATCCTTTAGTAGTTTTTAATTTTTTTTAAGATTATTTTTTTGAGAGAGAGAGAGCACGCGGCGGGGGAGGCAGAGGGAGAGAGAATCCCAAGCAGACTTTGCACTGAGTACAAAACCAGACACAGGGCTCGATCTCAGGACCCGGAGAGCAGGACCTGAGCCTAAACCAAGAGTCAGGCCACCCAGGCACCCCTGTCCTTTAGTAGTTTTTTAAAGAAGGTGTCAAAAGTCCCTGCACATTGAAAAATGTCTATTATGTTCATACAGGCGAATATTTTGGCTGAGTATGAAATTCTTAAGTGCTGCCCACTATTTTCTGTGAAGAAGTCCAAGCCTAGACTCCTGTTTTTGACCGGAATTTTTTCTTTTACTTGAAGCTTGCATGTATGATTCTGGGTAAAATTTTCCTAGGAAATAGCATTCCCTTTCAAACTGTAGATCCTTTTTTTATCTGTAAGATTGTCTAAACATTTTTCTGAATCAGTACCTCCATTTTTCCTCTTTAGGACACCAATTATGCATATCACCTTCATCTGTTTATTATTTTTTTCTCTAATTTTTTAACTTTTTGCTTCTCTTTCATTGTGCTCATTTTTATCATGTCTCTTACTGTGTGTTCATCAGTGTCGGGTTTCTGTTATGCTAGTAATCTTTTTGCCTTTAGTTCTATAGCAGTTTTTATTTCCTTTTAATTTCTATTTCACTTTGACTTTTCCTGAGCTCTGCCAGCTCACAGTTCATCTCTTTGTACTCTCTAACCAGCTCCCCTTGACGCCTTATATTTCTGCTCTCTTTTCTGTATTAGAGCAATTGTCTCTTTAAATTTTTTAAAAGATTTATTTATTTATTTGAGAGAGACCACATGCGTGCACACACACGTGCACATAAAGGGAGAAGCAGACTCCCCACTGAGCAGGGAGCCTGATGTGGTCCTGGCATCATGACCTGAGCCGAAGGCAGATGCTTTACCAACTGAGCCATCTAGGTGCCCCCACCTCTTTAATTTTTTTAATGACTGGTGAGATATCTGGGTACAATATTCATCTGCAATGGATTTCTACTGAGCATTTCTCATCAGCAATTTGTCTCTGTTTTCCTTTTCTTCTTCTTTCTAGTAATAACTGTATATATATATATGCTGATTTCTTCTCCCCCCCATTTGAATGAGGTAAGTTTTTCATGAACCAATTATATGTATGAAGGTCATGTGGGGAAGGAGCCAGGACATGGTAATATCTATGAGCCCTCTGAGAATTTACTTTTCCCTAGCTGTGGAGTCCGTCAGTTGTGGGGAGATTTATTATGTAAAGACCCCATAGTTCCACCCATCACCACAAGGACTGACTGCTTCTTGCAAATTCTTTACCTAATTCCTCCTTTGGCTCCATTGTTCCTCATTTCTCAGAACAATATCAAGCCGAGGGAGAACTTCCATGCCAGCCAGCGGAACTTTCTCCCAATTTCCTGGCAAGGGCTTTTGCTTTGCGCCCCTTCATGAGACTCTACCTTAGAAAAGCACACTGGTTTCTAGGATCTACTCACATGGACATCGTTTTGATTTCACCTGACCCTGGGGGGCTTCATCAGCACCATTGTTATAATACTTCACCACTTTGTGGTTCCAAATTTATGCTATCTCTCAATTTCGTTGGAGACAGGTTTTATGTTTCCATTTCTCATTCTTTTCTTGTTGCTTTTGGATAAGCTGAACGGGGAAGAGAGAAATGCCAATTTTATATCACCATCTTCAGAATGGAAATCACTAGATCTTCTTAAGAGAGAACCAATTTTGTAACTGAAAATGACATATAGAGAGCAATACAAAGAATGGAAGAAGAAGAGAAGGAGGAAGAAGGAGAAGGAAATTTAACTTTCCAGTAGATAATCTGCTCTTCCCAAAGAAAACCACAGTAGTCAGTACACACTCCTGGGTTCTGGTTGACTTTTCACTCTAGTTACTATTTTTATCAGGAAGTCCATGACAAAATTGTCTTGTTTGGCATGACTTGTTAACGCGGAGGTCATGAGACTTCAGTCCCAGGTATTTGTCATTGCAACAGATGCTGCAGTTTCCAATAGCAATTGACGTAGATTTAACTCACAGAAGCAGAGAATAGAATGGTAGTTGCCAGGGGTTGGGGGCATGGGGAAATGAGAAATTATTTATCAATGTGTACAAGGTTTCAGTTAGGCAAAATGAGTAAGTTCCAGATGTCTGCTGTAAAACATAGTACCTATAGCTAACAATATGGTATTGTGCACTATAAAATATGAGAATAGATTTCGTGTTAAGTGTTCTTAACATCACATACACACGCACACAAACACACATGTGCATGTGTGTGCGAATACAAGAACATTTTGGAAGTGAAGGATGTGCTTCGTATGTTGGTTGTGGTGATGGCATCACTGGTATAGTCATATGTCCAAATCCTCAAGATGTACTCATTAAGTGTGTGCATTTTTTGTGTATCATTTGTACTTCAATACAGCTAAAAAATATAAAAAATAAGCTAAAACTCTCTTTTAATAGCAATGAGACTATGATTTATCCCGTGGTAGTATTGAATACATTGATTTTTTATTTAAAAATACAATTCTAATGTGAGGACACAATTTTTTAATGGAGAAGAATGTGTTATATCCACTGACAGTCAGCATTTTTTATTTGTGGGCGGCAGAAAGACTGGTGAGAGAAGAGAATTTTCACTGCTGAAAGCATCATAGAATTAGCTGTCACACTTGACATTAATGTTAATTGTGGACAAACTGAATCTTCTGACAGATTTTCTGCAGCCAATAATTTAGTAAAAGTGCTCTGCTTTGGAACAGCAAGAATGTCAGCTAAAGGTCAGCTTCCAGGGCATTGAAATGACCCCTTCACATAACAAGATGTTAAAATTGGACTCTTTCTGCCTTAATCTAAAGCTGGAAAAGCAAACAATAGATGTTAAGTACCCCTACATTACAAAATGCAGGGCAAGATCACCTCTGCAGAACTTGCAAAGTGAATGGTAAGAACTCAGTGGCGCCATGATTCCTCATCAACTCTCTTGAGGTATAAAAAGATGGAAGTTAGAGGGATTGCAGAGCAATATTAGTGCAGCAAGTTCTGAAGGGCTATAATACTTTCTCTTCCCCTCCTAGAGGGCAGGACAGGGGGAGGGCAAGTTATAGAAACATCTAGTGACAGCTAAGAGCATTTGATGAGTTCCTGGCGTATGTGGGGTCCAAAGACAGATGTCAGAACTATGCTGGAGGAAGTCCAAGGCAGGAAGGTGAAGCCCACGGCTACAGAGTAAAACCCTACACTGGGAACAAATTACAACTCACGGTGGGACAAGGATTTGTGAGTGGTTTTGGTGGCAAGATGTGGGCCACATTGGGAAGAAAGCTGATCCACAGCTGCCTTAAAGTGAACTTAGCTCAGGAGATCCCCCAAGTGTATGATAGAACCCAAAAAGAGAGAATTCGCATAGGATAAGCTGCTGGATATACAGAGGCTGAGACTCAAATTTTGAGAATTACAAATGGAGAGCCCAGCATAAGTATTTCTGTGGAAGCCACAAAAGCACCCAAAAGAAAATAATCAGCATGAGGGACCGGACATTGATAGAGGGCACCAGTGCCAGGATTTCATTCCCTGTAGGGAGACAACTACTGTTCAATACCATTATAGGTTAGTTTTACCTGCCTAGAACTTTATGTAAGTAGGCTCATATAATATGTATTCTTTTGTGTCTGGCTTTCTTTCCTCAGAATAATGTTTTTGAGGTATATCCATGATGTTGCATGGACCAGGTTATTTTTCTTTCTTATTACTAAGTATATACCATTGAATAAACTTAGTTCAATGTGCTTATCTAGAAGTTCTGTATGTTTTGTCTTTACATTTGATTCCTTTTTAAAGATTTATTTATTTATTTTAGCAAGAGAGATCAGGGGGAGGGGCAGAGGGAGAAGGAAAGAAAGAGAGAGAATCTCAAGCAGACTCCCTGCTGAGAATGGAGCCTGATGCCGGGCTTGATCTCACAACCCTGAGATCATGACCTAAGCCAAAACCAAGAGTCAGATGCTCAACCAACTGAGTCACCCAGGTGCCCCTTTACATTTGATTCTGTCCTCCAATTTAAACTAATGTTTTATATATGATGTGAAATATGGATTGAAGTTCCTTTTTTTCATACAGATATCTAGTTTTTCCTGCACTATTTCTTGAAAGGACTCATTTGTTCATTAAATTATCCAATTACTCTTGTATAACAAACTGCAGCACAAACAAAAGGTTTAGAACATGTCTTTTATTTTGGTCACTATTTTGTGGGTCAGGAATTTGAGAAAGGCTCTGCTGGGCAGTTCTTAACTTGGAGTTTCTCATGTGGGTACACTCGGTGCATGGGACTGAAGCAATCTGAAGGCTCACTTAGGCTGGACATTAGATGGGGCACACTCAAATGACTGCCATGTTGGCTGTCTACTGGGAGCTCAGCTGAGGGTGCCAACTAAAATATCTACACATGATCTCTCCAGTATGGCAAACGTAGGGTAGTCAATCTTACTCAATGACTGGCTTCCCCCAAAAGAAATGTCCCAAGGAAACCTGCAACAGGTGCGTCGCCTTTCATGACCTACTTTCAGAAATTAGATAGTGTCACTTCCATCATATTATTTTGTTCAAAGCATTCATAGGACTATCCAGATTCACGAGAACCCCACATCCTGATCAGAAGTGTATCTAAGAATTTGTATCCTCTTTAAAAGCACAACATCATATACATGGGGTCTATTCATAGACTTTTTCTGTTTTGTTGATCTGTTCATCTATCCTTACACCAATAGTAATATCTTGATTATTATAATTTAAAATAAGTCTTGGAACTGAGTAGTGTAAGTTCTTTATTTTTTAAATTGTTTTGGCTATTCTACGTCCACATTTCCATATAAAGCAGTTTGTTAGTATCTATTTAAAAAAAAAAAACCTGGTTGGATTTTAATTGGCATTGTATAGAATCCGTGGAACAATTTGAGAAGAGTTGATTTCTTAATACTATTAAATCTGCAATCCATAAGTGGTATATTTCACCATGTATTTAAGTCTTTATTCTCAGTATTGTTTTGTGGTGTTTCATGTAGAGAATTTACACATCTCTCATTAAACTTTTTCCTATGTATTTTATAATTTTTGATGCTATTGGCAATGGAATTGACTTTTAATTTCATTTTCCAATTATTTCTTGCTATATTGTATATGGAAATGCAAATATTTTGTACATTGATCTTGAATCCTGAAACCTTGCTAAATTTACTTGTTATACCTTATTATACTATACACCTCCAATATAATGTTGAAAAATAGTTTTAGTCTTGTTCTCAAATTTTGGGATCAAATCTGAAATTATTTGGCAATTATTTTTTCCTTGTTGTTCTGCTTCAGTCTCACTCTTTCGTATTTCAGGGACATCAGTTACACGTAAGTTAGATTGGTTGATGTTGCCCAACAAATCTCTGAGGCCATTTCTTTTTTTAGGCTCTTTTCCTCTAATTCAGTTTGGATAGTTCACTGACCTTTTCTTCTACAGTGTTCAATCTTCTGTTAAACTCATCCAGGGAATTTTCCATTTCATATATATTTTTTTCAGTTCCAGTGTTAACATTTCATTCTTGTTTTATAATTCCAATTTCTCTGCTGCGATTACCCAACTGTTCACTAATTATGATGATATTTTCTTTAAATCATTATATATTTATAACAGCTGTTTAAATTCTTTTCTGCTGATTCCAATATCTCTGTCATCTCTGGTTCTGTTTCCATTGATTATTTTATCTAATGATTATAGAGCACATTTTCCTACTTCTTCAAATAAGACAGAGCAGCCCAGTATTTGAGTTGTGGCCTTTTTGGAATTCCAATTAAGTGCCTGAAGTTGCAGCAAGATCTCTCTCTTTTGGTTGATCTGAATTTTAATGCCACCCTGAACTCTGTGATCTCCAAAATTGCAGGTCAGCTTGTAATTCCCTAAATAGATGTTTGCTGCCAGGATTTGCAGAGTCTCTCTACAGATGCAGCTTAGTATTTGGCTAAAGATTCAAGGTACCCCTATGAAGATTTATAAAGCTCTTTTTCTGCCCAGCTGCCTCCTTTCAGGTATCCATCCCTGCAAGTCCCATCCATAGCAGCCCCAAACTCTGCCACCTCAGCACAGTGAGATCGGGGTGCTTTGCTTGGATTTCAAATTCCTGTGCCATGGTCTGAAAGTGCCTCCAGTCAGAAATCTGGGGTAATCATGAGCTCATGTATTTTCCTTCACACAGAGGTTACAGTCTAGTACTGCCTGTTGTCCATCATCTGAAAACAGTTGCTCCGTATATATTTGCCTAGCTTTATTGTTGTTTATATTATAAGAGTTAGTCAAGTACCAGTTATCACCATGACATTCTATTATCTAAGATTGCCTGGAGACCTCAGAATCTGGTTAAGATTTCATCCAGTTTCACGAATAAAATATCCACAATGTTTGAAAGGACAATAATGAGAAATAATAAATTGGTTTTCCACTTGTACCCTATAAAGTTCAATTGATTCAATATACTAGTTACATTATTATATCATAAATATATGTATATATGTGGAATAAGAAAGTATGTTTAGGGAGCACTAATATTGGCCTTTAATTAGGAAATGGAGGAAATGGTGACCCATAAAATCTTGATTGTCAAGAAATAAAGCTGGAGTGGGTTGGAGCAGGAGAACCTGGAGTTTGGATTCAGTCCCAACTCTATTTCTTATTAGCATTATTGAGCAAAATCATTTAACCTTTCAAAGTCAATGTCCCCTACCATTCCAGCTGGATTAAAATACTGGCCCCCTCCTTTTTGTCATGAGTAGCAGATGTGAAATGTGTGCAAACTCTCTACAAATGCTAGTCTTCATTAGTGGGAAATTGATTTAGGAGCTATATGAGGAAAAGGAAGGAAGGAAGGAAGGGAGGGAGGAAGGAAAAAAAGAGCAATATTCTAGAATGTGGGTACAGATTCTATTCCTAACTCTTTATTTTCTAAGCATATATAATAATACTAGCACCCCCATTCATTCAGTGTTTCCTACATGCCTGACAGTTTTGCAGACTTTAGTTTATTTACTGGCTACCGTAAACTTGAATGACAGCTATTAACATCCTGATTTTGCAAAGGAGGGAACCAAGGCTAAACAAAGTTAAAAAACTTGCTCAAGGTCAAATGGCAAATCAAGAAATCAAACTCAGACTCTTATGTCTACAAAGCCTGGGTTTTTGCATTACATCACATGGACCATGAGCAATCATCACTTCTCTAGGCTTCAGGGCTTTGCTCCATGATTTGAATCATGTGCTAAGTATTACTATCCCTTTTCATCAAAACATGCATAATTGCAACATGATTTTCTAATCTTATTAAACCTCAGGCATAAAGAAGCGTAATCTAATTCTAAGTCTACTTAACTTGGAAATGTAGAATTCTAGGAATATGTTCATTCTGGTTTTCATATTCAGCTTCTGATCTGCTATCAGTGAAGACTTCAATCTGAACAATGATTCTCTAACCTTATTCTAATCAATCACACAGGACTTGATGCTCAACTTTTTTTCTCCTCTACGCCGGTCAAATTCACAGTAAATTTCTAGCTGTATCATCTGTTTTTGCTTGTCACGGAGGTGGTGAAAATGTAACCTAGGTGGGTATTTTTGAAAGAGAGTCTCCCTGCTTATTCTGATGCACCCCCTTGTCCACAGAGATAGTCTGAAAAACCTTATTGCACATTTGTTTGTGCCCAGCTCAGCTCACACTGCAGACATATATTATTTTGCTCTCTTCTCATTAATACTAATCATCATTCTCTCTCTTTGTTTTTAAATCTATACAATCCAGGGCAATAACATTATCAGTTTGCAGGGTTTACCTGAGAAGTGAGAAAAGGGAAGACCTTCATCTCTATGTCTGCTTTGACAAGATTAGAAATGGGACATGATGGAAGAACATACTTCTGCCTCCTGTGCAGAAGCAAAGAGCCCAGCCTTGGCAACGGCAAGAGGTAACTGCACAAGCATTGGTGGACAGAGAGCACATTTGAATAAGCATGTCAAATCCATCTGTGAGAGAGACATGTCCCCCACCTCCCTGACAATCACCGCACGCAGGGCAGGTAGTACAGTGGGATCTGCACTGTGTATGGGAAAGGCGCTGAAGGGAAGAAAGAACTGGCCAGTGAGGTTGGCTGTATGACAGCTTCGGGAGTTGTTTCCAAATATTTCTGCCATATGTAGGAAAATAAAAAGGCACTAACTGACTCGTCAGGACAGATGTTCTCCTGGCACAACCTGGGGATCCCATGGGTACCTAAACCCCCACCTTTTCCTGATCATAACAGGAAATAACATACCAATTCCTTGGTGTCTTCTAGTGTTAGGTCTCCAGGGGGAATGGGAAACTGACCAGTAGTGATGAGCTAACTCAGCTGTCACCTCCAAATCATTTCTATCTCTCCCTGCATATCAGCCACAAGGGTTACTCACCAATCATCTGGCTGAAATACAGGCTTTTAAAGCACGCTGCCTCCTACAGAAATTCAGTTTGTGTTGAGCACCAAGTTGACCTCTTTTTCAATCTCCTGAATTTAAAATTAATGCAGCATCTCTGTTTACTGCATGATTGAAGATTCCAAAACTCTGGAATGTAATCACATGCAAAATGTTAGCAGGGCAAAGATCAAGGACGTGTATAAGACAATTTGACACATGCAGAGGCCAAGTCAGAAAGGTCAAGTCAGAAAATAAATTGCAACTAGCAAGGGCATGAAAGATCAGTGGGGCCATGCTTTATAAATATATTAGCAATGTGAACAAAGTGTAGACTCCTTAATTATTGTGGTGGCAAGGGAAATAAAATAAGAGATAGCAAAATGGTGGAGGTATTAAATATCTCCGTCGTCCTAAGATATATATCCAGTTCTTGAAAAGTATTATTTTGACTTCAGCTTTGACCCCAAAAAAATTTTTTTAAAGACTCCAATAATCAGAAGAATAATTATTCAGTACGTGGAAGTAAAAGGAAATTCAGCCTGATAAAGAAATACTTTATCAACTGTTTACTGGCCATTTCTGGATGTCTCAAAGTCACTGCAACTCAACCTGTCCAAAACAAATTGATCACATTTCCATCAAATATTTCCTGTCACAGACAATGACACTACTATGCATTTTCCCAAATCTTGGAGCCTTGAAATTTTGAATTACTTGGACTCATCTCCCTCCCATCCTTAATGTTTTTTGTCAACAACAGCTTTCCTTTTTTTATGTCCTTCAAAGCATCTCTTGATCTATCTCTTTCTCTGTATCTACTGCTTTTTGAAAAAATCTTTCACTTCACAGTTTAACTCCCGTATCCTCTATACTTGCCTCTCAGGATCCACTTTTTTTTTTTTTTTTTTAAGTAGGCTCCACGTCCAGCATGGAGCCCGGTGCAGAACTTGTACTCACAACCCTCAGATCAAGGCCTGAACTGACATCAAGAGTCAGACGCTTAACCAACAGAGCTACCCAGGTACCCCAGGATCCACTCATTTCTACACCACATCTCCTGAGGCAGTTCTTTTTCAAAACCACAAAAGGTCTCTCTTCTATCTCAACAACTCTTCACCTTCCTGCACAGTCTATACAAGATAGGGAAGCTTAGGTGATGTGATTTGCCAGCTCAGTTCTCTCCTTTTTTTTTCCAGTCAATACTTGCCTCTCAGAATTTACGGTTCTCCGTCCCCCACCAGAGGCATGCTGTTTCTTCAAGGGCCTAAGCAGACACACACACTGAATAGGAGCTCTGCTTTGACCAAGACTCAGGGACCTTGTGCCTCAGGTTTTAGCTCTGGTATCCAAGGTTTGATTATCATTAGCCTTTTGGATCCCTTTGAGTTCTGGTATTGAAAACAAAAGGAGAGGACAGGGGCCACCACCAGCAGCAACAATGACACTGAGCAGAATTTAGCATGAGACATTGTGCATGCTTTTGTGACAAGATAAGTGACACTGGCTTATAGCACCAAAAGCCCACATTCTCAGTGACTTAACACAGGGTTTATTTCTCTCTCATGTCACAGTCCCACACAAGTCAGTGGGGCAGGGTGAGGAGTGGGGAGCAAGAAGCAGTAGTTTTGGGTTCCAGGCAGGGGAAACAGCTAGAGAACTCTCAAAAGCTCCCATGAGGGAAAAAATTAGAAATAGAGGACATTCACACTGCGACAGGACATCAATGACAGTTTACACTTGCACCAGCCCAGAAGACTTAATTCCCTGACCCCCTCATCTGTGTGGCCCAACACTGAGCCACAACAGCCACTAGTAAGAGGTGGCAGCTGGAGGGTGAATGCTGGAAGGGAGAAGTTGACAACCTCCTTTACTGTAGGTTTCCAAGCCTGAAGCAGAACCAACCTGGGGTGAGGAAATGTTATGGCCTGATTTAAAGTTTAAAGGTTTAATGTTAGCCCCACTGAAATAAAACTGCTCTTATGAATAAAGAATATCATAAATGCTATAGGTGCTGCCTAAAGTTTCATCCAGGAAGTCTGAGTTCTGAGTGTGTGTGAAGGGGCAGTGAGAGAAGGATGGAGTTGCTCCCTGCCCGTGGTCTCCACGTAGGGTCCAGCTCACTCAATAAATCAGTTTCCGGTTCACTTAGCCTGCTTCCCTGACCTCTTCATTTGACCCCTACTCCTGTCCTCAGACACCATGATGAGTTTGTCATGCATCTATTTGGCTGTGCCGAACTACATTTCCCAGAGTTCCACTTCTCATGTTTTTCCCATTAGACCAGAGGAGGATTCTTTGGAGATGTGGAGAGCTGAAGGGGAGCAGCAGTCCCTCCTTGTGTAACTCATACAACTTATTGATGATCTGCTGAGTAACTCTGGCTTGAAGCAGGAGCTGGGACTACCTTTCCCGATCTTCCTTCTGCTTTGATACCTGGACCGGGTTGACTCCTGGCCAGGTGTGTGTGTAGTTTCCTAATGAAAGGTTTTGGTTTCTGCAACATACACTTGTCTTTAAGGTCAGAAGCCAAAAAATGGACACAGATTTCAATCTGTCCTTGTGGGGTCCCAGCCAGCCCTTGATCTGTCCACTCTATATCTGCCTTGGCCTCCGGACTATGGTCCTGAAGATATCAAGCTCCAGCAACAGACACAGATATCATATGTATTTCTCTGTTTGAACCCTGAAAAATTAAAAGTCAGGTCAGTGAGGCATAGGAGAAGGTTATTTTAAATAGGATAGTCAGATATGTCTCTCTGAGGAGGTAACATTTGAGCAGACACCTGAATGAGCGAGTAAATGAGACCTCAGAGTATCTGGAAGAAAATCATTCCAACAGAGGGGATGGCAAGTGCAAAGGCCCGGGGGCAGGAATAAGTCAGGATGTTGGAGAAACAAGAAGTCCAGTATGACTAGATCAGAGAAGGAAGCACTCTGGCTCCTGGGTGAAGGATTGACTGGAGAGTGTCAAGGTGGAAACAGGGAGTCTGAGCAGGGGCTTAGACTATGTGGTATTTGTACAAGTGGTGGGTGTCTAGGTTTAATACATATTTTGAAAGTAGAGCTGATAGGAATTGTTGATGAAATGGATATGAGTGTGAGGAAAAAAAGAAATCAACAATGGTTCTTGGTGTTTTCCACTGAGAAACCATATGCTAACCCTGGGAGGATCTAAAAATACAGCCTCACCATCCTCAAGGAAACAGTCTGTTGGACTATGTGCCTTTCTTCTGCACACGCCCCACACTCAGCATTTCCTCCCTCTCCAAACTCTTTCCAACTCCCCATTTAAATCATTGTGTCTTCCATCTTCACTCAATTGTGAGCTCCATGGAACTAGGGATTTTATTTATCTTTTTTTGCCCCAGTCCACTTAGTGTAGTCATTTGTGAAGAATAGGGTTTATTTAAATTTTTTTGTGTTGATATCTTGAAAAAGATTTGAAACCTACAAACTCTCATAAGCTGCCCTAATTCTTTGAAATCACATCACAAAGTGGCTTTAAGGTTTTCTTTTTTGGAAAGTCAATATGTGCATTTGTTTGCATGTGCTGATTTTGTTCTTCTTTTGGCGAATTTCAGGGATATGCCAGGAATCAAAGATTCTAAGAGAGGAAATCCTTTTATTCCTGTCATTTACTTCACAAAAAATTAGAATTTCTTTTAACAAAGTACATTCATATATTAGGCAGAATTTAGGCAACTAAATTCTAAACAAGCCAACCAAAGCCAATCTAATATCTTACACATGTTGGGTATTAATTAACACAGTTAATTAAAGCAATTTAAAATCTCCCCTTACTGATTCCATTAGCACTGGATTTTTCAACTAATAAAGAACCTTTCTTAAGTATTATGAATTGTTATGGAAATCACAAATTGCAGAGGCATTTATGAAGGAGAAATAATTTATTCATTAATTACTAAAATTCACTGACCATAAATTTGTCACCGAAATAAAACTGTGGCACTTATGCCCAGATGCACTCATAAATAACTAAATAATTAAACTCACAGCCTCAGAACAAAAGCCTCACAATGGGCACAATGAAGTCCAAATAAGTATCTCACAGGACAAAAATAGAACATGTAATAAAAATTATGCTAATCTGCATGTGACCCCTTCAGAGCTTTCATGCCAGCAGTTTCCAGAAATTGCACTTTGTTTGTCGTAACTTATTTCCTGTTCACTGTCCCTTAAGAGTGACAAAATATTTGGAGCATCCCGAGGCAGATATTGTCCCTGTCGACACTGTACTGGTTGCGACGATGAGGATTGTGGTCTTCCACACTCAGAACACATCCTTTCCTAACTTCCATCACCATGGCCACAAGCCTCCTCCACTGGGCACAAAGGGGAAAGAAAGAGGGAGAGGAGAACCAGCATTTACTGAGTACATACTATTCCGTAACTGTGGCTCTTGACACCTGGTTTAAATATATTTACTTAGTCCCCACAAGATTTTTTCCTCCATTTTCAAAAAACAAAATTGACATTGAGGATTTAATTAGATTGCTCAACGTCACTCAGGACAAGGTGTTGTGTCTTCAACTCTTTCTGACTCTCAAATCCATATTTTGGCACTTGAATTTGGCCTAAAGGTAGTACCTCAAGTCTCTCATTTGTACCCATCCTCTGAAGCATCCTCCCCAGACAGTCCTAATGAGGCTGAAGCTCTGTGTAGGATCCACTGTGGACAGACCAGCCCGCTCAGAAGGCAGCAGCTACCCCTTTGCATCAAGCTATTTTCCTCAGGAACGTCTTCTCGCCTTCAGAGAGCACATCGACGTATTGCAAGCAACTCGGAGACCTCTGACATATGGGAAGCATGTTAACTGTCGGTTATTACGCACACATACCATGTTCTTCAATGTTGTGTGAAAATATGGGGAAGGTGCCAGTCAGAATCAGAGGAGGAGCCCTTGGATGATGACCTAGATATAAGAAGAGTGAGTAAGTACCAAAACTATTAGTAATTTCTGCCTCTTCCTGCCCCACGTTTTTTTTTTTATAAAAATAACTGGGCATGGGTCCACAGAACTTCAGGTTCTTATCCTTGCCCTCCCAGTTACTAGCTTAGTTACCTTGTTAAGACCCTTTTTTGGTGGGGGGGTGCCTGGGTGGCTCATTTGTTAAGCATCTGCTTTTGGCTCAGGGCGTGATCCCAGAGTCCTGGGATCGAGCCCCACATCAAGCTCCTCCGCTGGGAGCCTGCTTCTTCCTCTCCCACTCCCCCTGCTTGTGTTCCCTCTCTCGCTGGCTGTCTCTCTCTCTCTCTGTCAAATAAATAAATAAAATCTTTAAAAATATATATATATATATATTTTTTTAACCTCACAGAGCTTTTGTCTCTTCATTTGCAAACTACTGTCAATAAAGTCAACTTCAAATAGTTGTTAGAAGCTCAAATGCGAGTGTGTATATCTGAAAAGAAGTCAACCGGGTAAATCTAGCCCACATTTATGTTTCATTTGAACAACAGAGCAGGGGTTTTTTAATGTGAATTTGAACTTAAGAGGGTAATGCATGTCCCAACTGGCCATGCTCCCCACCACTCCCTAAGGTCTTGTAACAGCTCCACTCACCGACACCGTCTACTCGCCCCTTGAGGCATTTAAGTTGGATCTGATATGTTTATATGTTTTCTGTGAACTCTGAGAAATTATAAAAATACTATAAATATCATGTACTTCTTTAAAGACAAAAATCATATCTTAATGTCATGTCTCATGTCATGATAGTTTACAACAGAATGCCAAACAGATACTGAGCTCTAGAAAGAAGTTTCTGGAAATGAAATCATATTGGTGGGGTCTTGATAGAAGTAATGGGGAGAGTCCATCCTCACCAACCTGATCAAACTGCAAAACTTTGATTTCCAGGACCCAAGACACTAAGTAGCCTTCCTTGTGCTTTCCAGAAAACACTCAGATTGTTTTAAAGAAAGAATCTTAATGTTTGGCTTGGATTGGAAACTTGTATTTGTATGCTGCAGCAATGGTTCAGGTCACAGACGTTTTACAAGGAAACCAAATAAGTAAATCAATAGTACAGAAACAGTTTACCCCAGGGCCCATCTGCTACCCTGTGGTTCATTATAGTACTTAATATTGCCATGATTAGAGTTTCTCTCTAGTGAGTTCAAGGAATAAACAATATTTTGAATGTATGAAAAATTATTATGTATTCATCTGAACAACTTCCAAAGAATCTTCTATGCTGCACTGAGTACTGGGTATTGCATGGCACGGTCGGCGGGTGGGTGCCAGGGCCGAGGCTCGACCAGAGCATGCAGCATGAATTACAGAGCAGGCGAGCAACAGGACAAGGAACACAGGAAGAATAGCTCTTTCAGTCCTACTATTTCCAACTTTCTTTTGCAGCTGAGTGCCTTTATTTCTATCTACCAGCAAAAGAATAAAATGTAAGTAAGAAAATTGTATGTTCTAGACCTTTTACCATTAATTTACATAAATGGAAAAAACCCACAAGTTTACATCAGTTCTACATCCTTATCCATAATTGGACAGTTTTCTCCAGTGGCTTAAATAATACCTTTCAGCCAAAGCTTTCATATTATTCCTTCTTATTAACTTTATTCCTCTTGGTCCCCTGTGAGCTGGGTTAATAACAGGAGCAGTAGAGTTTTTATGTTGCACATAAAAAGGAGACAAAATGATTAACCCCAGGTCCCAATCCAATACTAGACACTGGACACTCTCCCCTGGTTCTCTTGTTCTAGTCTCACATCACATTGTTGAGTCACATGCTAGAATTGCTAAGGATTGCAGTCAACGAGATGGGCTCCACCAGACACAAAGGGTGGTCAACACAGACATGAGTAGGAGAGAATACGTTTCAGCCAAGAGACTTCTGACAGTGTGTCTCAAGAAAAGGTTCATAAATCATCTGCTATTCTTCTTTTCACTCTATGAAATACTGATGCCAGATATGCGGGCCATGAATCACCTGGAAATTTGGAGAGTTAATATAAAGAGGGTGAAAGAATCTGTATTTCAAAGCTTACATCCTCAAACATTATCTGTAGATTGCACAGATTTTCCTGCACATATAGCAGCTACTATTTTTAATCATATATATCTTATATGTGCTGTTCTGGCTTATAAAATACAAATGATTTAATATATACATATATTTGTTATTATATATATAGGATACCAATGATTCGAAACACTATTAAATTAATTGTGGCCTTGTAAATACGCATCACCCCAATTGTTATAAAAGTATAAATGCTCTTACACTGAGTGTATTGGGGGAAAAAATGCAGTTGTAAGCAACTAAACAGTTGGGAGACACTATCCTCAATGTTATGCTCAAGTCTATGTCACAAAATACAATTGGATACAAGGAGCTCGGTTTCTTTTTGAGTAATGAATACCTTGAAGCAAAACTTTACCCTTTCTACATTTTATTATTTCCTTTTATACCTTCCCATGCCCACTCTTTAAAAAGTTTTGTTTCCTGGGGCGCCTGGGTGGCTCAGTCAGCTGAACATCAGACTCCTGACTTCAGCTCAGGTCATGATCTCAGGGTTGTGAAACCAAGCCCTGCCTCAGGCTCTGTGCTGGGAGGGCAGCCTGCATAAGACGCTCTCTCTCACTCTCCCTCTGCCCCTCTGCCCCTCTCCCACTTCTCCCTCTCTCTTAAAAAATAAAAACGAAAACGAAAAACAAAAAACCAAAACAAACAAAAAGAAAAAAACTTGTTTCCTGAGAAACGTCTGTTAAATGATTTATTATTTGGTCTTTTCATAGTAGATCTATGCTTTTATTAGGATTTTAAATTTTTTAATTAAAAGTCTCTTTTCCCCATTTTTTAGAGACATCTGATCGGACACTGCAGCTTTGATCTGATTTTTTAATTTTTTGAGTTTATTTTTATAGTGATCACAGAATCTTCAACACTGGTTTTCTGCTTTAGAATCTCTGATAAACACAATGGGTATCTAATCACCATATTTATCTTTGTCAGTTTCTGACAACTAAGAACACTCTGCATCACTTAGTTTAGAAATAGTACTATAACCAGTGACATAGTCCTTTGTTTCAGAACTGGCTCCAAGCCAGGTAAGTATTATTGATTTTTCTCCAGAAAGAGTTCTATTTCCCAGAGTTTATTGAGGTAATCCCCAGGCAAACTCACAGGCATAAGTTGACTTCAGTATAGACTTCCCACTGGCCAATCTATTGAGTCAAAAACTGCTGTCCTACAATAGAAGGCCCGAGAAAAGGGCAGTTGTCATTACGGGAATTGTACTGGTCTTTTTCTATTGTTGGGAAGTCTATGGGAGACTAGCAGTTTGGAAGAGAATAAATCAAAATTCTCAACCTCGAATTAAAAAAAAGTGAGGCTGATTGTGGGATTAGGCATAAGTCTACCTACGGCAGCCATGGACTTGGCAGTGACGCACTGTTGGCGCTATTGGGATGGTTTCCATATATCATCGTTTTTATTATAACCGTTACCATTTTACACATAGTGAAACCAAGGCTTAAAATATCACATTCTTGTTGGGCTTAATTATTAAGTTATTTCAAATGCGTGTGCACACATGTGCATTCAGCAGACCTTGGGCAGGGTCTAGCATCTGTATTTTTTTAACCCATGGGATAACTCCAATAATTAGCCAGTTTTAGGTACCACTTACCCACCCCTCTGTTCTAGGAATACCACATAAAATTTCATCATCCCCCAGTATTTTCCTGAGCATCTACCAGAATTGCCAATATAGTAGTCGATCTCAGTCTTCTATGCTACCTGAAGTCCAGCCAAGATCTAATTTTACCACCTCTTCCTTGTTTGCTAGCAGAGAAACAGTGAAGTCCATGCTTGGACTAACCATATCCAATATTTAATTGATACTCTCTGCACAAGTTGCTTATGGTTATTATCTGGTGATCACTGTCTAAGCCAGCCCGGTGGTTCAATATTTTCAATATTAACATCAGTACTGACCAATGAGTAAGGGACTTGGGGACATTTTGAGAGCTAGGCCTCCTATTTTGTGGCAGCTACAACAGATTCAAAGAAGCTGATGGAAGGGACTGGGAGAGAGCGCCAGCCTTTGCTTTTCCCATCTTGATTGCACTCCCAGTGCTAAGGGCTGTTCCCACAGTGACCATTGCACAGTGACAGGATCAAGAGAAGGTTTGGGAAGATCATAAAAGCCTAGCGGACCTCAACTGGGAACTTACTTTTACTTGACGTTGAGCTGAGTCATTTCAGTTCAAAGTGATATGTTTTTTGTTGTTTGTTTTGTTTTTGTTCTAGAGATTACTGTCCAAAATAGTAACTTTTGTTCAGAATTAGCTGGATTACTTTGGGTGGACTGCAAAAAANAGAAAAAAAAAAAAAAAAAAAAAAAAAGAATTAGCTGGGGTACCTACTCTTTTTAGAGATATGCATTCTACCAAGGTTTCTGCATCTTCTGGAGCTACTTAGCCATGTCACAGAGTTTCTGTGAGACCTCTAGCCTCAAACATTTCATGACTTCGGTAGAATTATTCAGATGTTCGGGGTTACAGGAAGACTCAGCATGTGGAATAATAAGACTTCCACCAGCTTCCCCACTCTACCTTCCTTATTCTTGCCGTCATTACTCCTATCTTCTCTCCACATCCCAGCTCTGAAACCTCAAGGCCAAGTGGTACCAGTATCAGAGCTCTGGAGTCAGACTTGTCCAATTCAAATCCCGCCCCAGGCAGCACTACACCTCTGGAGAAGACTACTGACCATTACGTACGTCATTACATACATGGCAATGATAATGGTATCTACCTCATTGGGTTCCTGAGAGAACGACACCACACTATGCATTAAAACATAGAACTGGGAACATTACAGGTGCTCATGAATGCCCCCTGGGGGAACATACTGATGGTCCACTGAGCTACTGAAATGATGCTTTGGATCTGATCCCTGCTTCATCAAGAAGGACCAGAAATGGAATCCAGGTAGTGAGAATTTATTAAGACTCAATTAAATACTTGGAGAAATCAAATACCAGTGATTTCAAGAAACTTGCAGTCCAGTTAGGAACCTATTATAAACACGTGAAACAGGAGATCTGAGAAACAATACACATAGTAACAGAATTAATAGAATATAAAATATAAGAATTAATAAAATAGAATATAGAATATAAAATTAATAAAATAGAATATAAAATCTAAAGGCTCGTTCTGAGTTGGGTAGCGATATCTAAGGAAAGCATTGTAGAGGAGACTTTTGGACCTGACATGAAAAATGAGAAGTAACAGGTGAGGGGTAAGAGAGAAGGATGTTTTAAATGCTGGATAGTGTTAGGAAACATACATTGATTTACATGGTTGGAACAGGCAAATTAGCAGGTCCATGCAAAACCCTAGCTAAGGTGAGATGGGGGAGGGGAGGATGGAGATGAGGAAGGGCCAGAAAGAAGCATTTGTGGTGAATCCTAGGGCCACTCACAGCTTACAGTCCCCTCTCCTTTGTGCACCATGTGGAAATGTAACAGCAGAGGAGCTGGAGAAAGAGGGCCTCTGAGAAGCAGTAGCCTTGCAGGAATGTAGGCTGTGGGCCTTGGAGCTCTGTGGGATGAAGGGAGACGAACAGGTGAATCTAATAATATTCCAGAAATACTGTCAAGACTTAATCTCTTACATACTAGCAATTTCTGTGGTTTTCTGAGATCGGAATCACTCCTACAAGGAGAGAAGCGTTTCCATGGCGTCATCGTGCCTCTGGGTGATTGCAGTGATGGAGTGGGCCATGTGCACACGCTCACAAGCCTGTGAGGGGAGAGAACTATGGGAATAAAAGCAGGGTCTGGCTTGGGGCAATTGGACTTACATTGAATCCTAGCTTTCCCAGCTGCTGGCTGAGTGACCTTGGGCAAGTTCCCCAAACTTGTGGAGCTTTGGGGTCCTTCTGGGAAAAGGACAGTGTGTTGTGCAGATTAAAGACAACATGTAGGACACATCTCTTGCAGAAGGTAAGGGCTCAATAAGTTCCAGACACTATCGTGACCTACAATGTAGGCAACTCAACCCAAACAACAGTGAGTGCAGCCCAGAATGGAGAGTCCTCAAAGACCCTCTCGGAAAGCCCATATTTTATTTATTAAAGCATGTTTAATATATTTATATTTGTACTGTTCATATTAAAACTTCGCACGGTTTACTTGTGTGGCCCATACAAAGCCCCTCAGGGGTTGTGTTTGCCTGCCCCCTGGTGGTAAGAGAAGCCCACTTCAGGCATGAGGTGAAATAAACTCATTTTGTTGATGAGAAACCAGAGGCCTGGCCAGGTAAAACGACTTCCCCAAGGTCACGTGTTTTAAAAAGCCGAATTAGAGTCCAAACTTCATCACGCGTCCTCATCTTTTGTTCTAACCAGCTAGAAAGAGCTGAGGTAAGTATCAGAAGGAAGTTTAATGGATACAAAGTACAGATATCCCTTTACTTCACCTCTCTTAAGCAATAAAACCATTTTCCTTTGGGAATGAAGGGGGTTTAAATTGCTAGGCCCTCCACCACCCGGTTAATCTTCCATGACACCAGGTACTAATGGTTGTGGGAAAACAAAAGGAAGTCTCTGGATGCTTGTGACTAGACAGGGCTGGGTTCCCCTGGGCAGAAAGAGCCAAGTCAATATTAAGAAAATCCTGATTTAGGAGTCATGAAGAACATTTTCTACCAGGAACTGGCCAAGATGAGATGGAAGAGATAAAAGCCCTCTCACCTGGGGTCATGGTGGGCTGGGGATGGTACCCTGGGTTTGAGGACAGTTAAACTGTTTGGAATCCCGGTTATGTCTCTCACTTGCTCTGTGCTCTTAAACTAATCTTCAGAGACTCAATTTTGTCACATGCAAAAGCCTAGTTTGAGAAAAAATAGGAAGAAAAAAGAACAATTATATTTGGGCACTAAATATCAAAATTTTCAAAAGTCGAAGTATTTTGTACGTAACAGAGTTTTACATAAATGCAAGTTGAGCCCATTGCACAAGGAGGTGGATATAATAAAGTCTACAACGTTTTAAGAAGTGTTTCTGAGTCATGATGATTCTGTTGTGAGCAAGGCTCTTAATGTCTGTGATCCTCACTGGATTCATCCGAAAATATAAATATGCACTTTACAGGTTAATAATAAGAGTTTGTAGCACGATGTCTAGATGTTAAATAAATGGTAGTTGAATCTAAAATGAAAACAGCCAACCCTCAATTTTCTTCCTGTCATAGTCCATGCTGAAACTATCAAATGCACCGGGCAGGAACCAGAGAAGAAACTCAGGTCAGTCCATCGAACAATTGGGCTAGAAGTTTGGTTGGCACACAAGATTACGACTCTGAGGATCTGTAGGAGGATAAACGGCTCCCAGTAAACCTGGTTCCATTAACATGACAGGGTGACATGGCTCTATTTAGAAAAACATGTCTTTTGAAATTTAGGAAAGGGAGTTTGCTGATTTTTAGGGTTTCCAAACTGTCTTCTATGAAACAAGATTTGGGAGCACTCCCAGGACCCTAGAAGAGAAGGATATAATGTAGAAGGGGGACAAATAGGTTGGCTTCTGGACTCCCCCACCCCCCCGCCCAATCTCTGGTTCAACCTGAGCAGCCACATTTTACATGATTTTATTTGAAGCAAAAAGTTTCCGCTGTAAGACACTTGTTAACAACAGGATGGGACTAGAGCATGGCCCTCATGAGGCCTGGGGGCGAGTCGTATCCTGATTAGTTGGGCCTCTGACATGTTTCAGAAGCGGCACCATGAACGCCAACAACCTGTCTCTCAGCGAGGACTGGGAATAAGGCAAGAGGCTGAGGGGGAGTCACGTGGAGAGATCTCTCAAGCAGCTGACATGACAAGTCGCATACTTTCTGCCTAGCGCTGACTCGTGGCAAAGATGAATTCAGTTAATGCTCATAATAACTGCATGACATCTATGCTTTCGTGATCCCCATTTGATAGAGGAGGAAACACACAGAATGGTTAAGGTCCTCAGAGAGTGAGTGGTGGAGTCCAAGTAAAAGCCACATTTTGGCACCAAAATCTGCACTCTTCACCTCTACGCTGTGTCGCTTGTCCATACACACGGGCTGTGTGAAGAACCGTAACATGAAGAAAAACAATCGACTCCAGCGTTGTTGGGAGTGCCCCACTGTGGACGGGAGAGCACAGGCCGTGACAGTCGGAACTTTTAGTCAAAACACGCTTCTCTACACTTCCCACCGAGGAAGCCCTACCTGTGCAGACGCTAGGGGGATGTCCCTCACACAGGCCGCTGCCAGGGGAAAATTTTTCTGGGAGATTATTTTGACCTAAAAATTCACATGCGATTGGCATACTTTATAAACGGGATTTATATTTTAAAACTACTTTGATATTAAAATGGTAACTAATCAGTGAGGTTGCCTCACTCACCACCACCACCACACCCAATACAATGACCATCCCATGTTTATCCCACAGTCTCAAGTCCTTTCGCTGAAGCACAACTGTGTAAGACGGGAAACCTGTCTGCCATGGCTTGTCGGGTATGCCATGGCTTGTTCTGGAACTTTGTATATTACTCTGCCAAACAAATGCCACACTCCTGGACCTATTTTCCCTTTACCGACCTAACAGTGGGGCAGGGGTATCTTCTCATTCTGGAAGAGGGAGAGTTACCATGAAGTTAATCAAGCATAAGATTCAGGCCCCTTACTGGCATAGTAATGTGTTGACATAGTCCTCAGATTCTGTGAAGTTTGAAAAAGGAAAATATTTTAAATCAGCTCAGACCTCTGTCCCTTTCCAGTCCTGCTTTGCCTCTCTTACTCTTCTTCCTCTTATCAGAAGCAGGGGAGTGGCCCTGGGCATTCTGAGGTCTGGCTAAAGAGCATTTGATTCCAGAATGTGACCTGTGTACGTGAGATATAGCCGCATGGCTTGTTGTGACTTCTGATGTTGTTCACGATCTTGGCTCAGGAAGGAGTCCAGGAAATGCCTGTCCTTCTCCATGCTGACCCACCCTACAACGTCATGATGGAACAATGAGGACAAAAGTCAAATAAGATACGACTATGATCCCACAACAGCCAGCTTTAGAAATGTTTGGTTGTAGATTTAAAAAACAAGAATAGGGGCGCCTGGGTGGCACAGCGGTTGAGCGTCTGCCTTCGGCTCAGGGCGTGATCCCAGCGTTATGGGATCGAGCCCCACATCAGGCTCCTCCGCTATGAGCCTGCTTCTTCCTCTCCCACTCCCCCTGCTTGTGTTCCCTCTCTCGCTGGCTGTCACTCTCTCTGTTGAATAAATAAATTAAATCTTTAAAAAAAATAAAAATAAAAAACAAGAATAGAAATGAATAAAACCCAAAGCAAATCCGTGGACAATTCTTCCAAATCTTACAGCTCATATTTAAAAGATATCTTTGAGATTTTCCAATTTCAGGAACCTGGGAAATTCACACAGCAGAAAACAAAAGAGGTGTGAAGCTGAAAGAAATGTATAAACGGTCAATAATAATTTGCTCAACCATGCTAAAGGAAAGACTAACTTATCTTTCTATTGACTCTATAAAAATGTATTACACCATCAAAGTTGAATGCAGAACTAATCAAAGAGTAAATAGCCAAAACTATAGGAAAAAATTATTCTCTAGGTGTGTCGGGCAGTTAATGAGTAAAATGCCCTGACTAGACTTTGATGCTTGCTTGTACAACTTGTCAGCTTTTTCAATTTTGTAATTTCTTGGGATTTTCTTTTGTAAATAGTCACTCTTGTATTTATTTTTGTATTCTCTTTTAAGGAGGGTTAATTTGATTAGCTTCAGGCCCCATCAATTTTTATCTGCCCCTCCTGGCTCCATGCCTCACCCCCAATTTCCTCAGACCATGTGTAGTACCTCCTTCTGGAATATTCTCACGTTAGAAAGTTGCACATTCACTACCTCACTTCATTCATGTCTTAGTCCTCTCAGGCTGGTATAAGGGAATACCCTAGGCTAGTAGCTTATATACAGAAATGTAATGCTCATAGTTCTGTAGGCTGGGAAGTCCAAGAAAAAGACACTGATTCAGTGAATGGTTAGGTCCCCCTTCCTAGTTATCAGATGGCTGTTTTTTGGCTGTGTCCCCACATGGTGGAAAAGACAAAGGGTCTAAAGTCTCTATTATAAGGACATTAATCCACTCCCATGATCTAATCACCTCCCCAAAATCCCACCTCCAAGTACCATCACAATAGGCATTAGGATTTAACATTTAATGGGGAGGGGTGGCAGCAATATTCAGACTTTAGCAATTTCAAGTGTCAGCTCAGACATCACCATACCCAAGAATCTTTTCTTGGTCACTCTATTTAAAATAGAATCCTCTTCATTTCTTACTACTACCCCCTTTATACCACTTTGCTTCCGCACTTACCACCTGCCATATTTGTGCGTCTCCCACCATGATATAAGCTCTGGAAGAAGGGTGATGTCGCCTGTTTTGTTCGCTGCTTGTTCACTGCTTGTTCGCTGCAGTGGCTCATAGTGGGCACTCAAAAAATATTTGTGGTTTGAATGAATAATTGGGGGGGGGTGCCCAAATCCATCAAAGAGTTGATCTAATGAGAACTCTTTGGGTTCAATTAACACTGGGAACATGCAGTTCAAAGAAGGAACAGGAGCAGCCACCATATTCCTGTGGTCCCTGTGCCTCTGCCCACTTGGGTCAGCAGCGTTTTTCATTTTAACAGGTGATAATTCCAGCAATCTACTCTTACCTTCCTTGGAGGAGCCCTAGATAAAACGATCTAAAATAAATAGAAATTGTATTTTTAAAAACCGGCAGTTTTAAAAATCAAGACCTGAGTGTCCTGGTAAATGTCTGCCGGCTCCACAGAGAGTCCGCGAGAAATAGCTGCAGCCACATCCCCACTGCAAAGTGTAGTTGGCTCATCAGTGGAGGAAGCACGGGGATTCCTGAAACATGACAGCCTCTCAAAGCTGGGACGTGCTCGGGGAGAGGCTCGGTCTCTCCAGGCCACTGCTCAGCGAGCGAAAGTCTTCCCTAATCCATTCCCGCGCAGGAAAAAAGGCCAAAGCCTGATAGAGAAATAAGGCCTTAGCTTCTCCACGATGCAACAAGCCCGTAGGAGACAATGATCATTTAAATTTCCTGCTAATCCGTTAGCTAGTCTCCTGGAGGATTCAGCTCTGGGCTGTGCTCATACTACTAACACCGGACTGATCAGAGATTCAAAAGCTGAGTAGAAAGTTATAAATCTGGAAGGGAAAAGAAAAGAAAAGAGAACAAAAAACCCACACGCTGGATTTTTCTCATCTTGTGCCAACACTGCCACCTAGTGTTATAAATACAGAAAAGGAATTCTGTGCAGTAAAAATCCTCACAAAGAAGTCCAGAATTAGGAACACAGCTGCACTCTATGTTCTTTGTCAATCTTCTAAGATTGTGTCAATCCGCTTTCAACTCAAAAGCCGAAGCAAAGGTTTTAGAATATAGCTTCTGTATTCTTTCTTCCAAAACTCAGCCACCACCGTTCAGCCTAGAGTTAGCATGTATTGTTTCTGTTTGCCAGCCACTTTTCTAAGAGCTTTACAGGGGCTGACCTGGTTCTTGGTCCCAGGAAGCTCATGAGATATAGGCTATTAGTAACCTGCCTATTTCTTGTGTTTCACACATGAGAAGAGTGTGGCACAGAGAGGAAAGTCAGGCGGTCAAGGTCATACATCTAGTAGACATCCCGTCACAGATCCTGTTGAAAGTCCACAGACTTTCAACTCACTGTTGTCTTAACCATTACACACCGTCCTGACCTCATATGTGGTGCTAATGGCCATGAAGGGGATACGAAATAATTAAAAAACTTGGACTATGGAAAGAGCCCAGATGTCCACCAACAGATGAATGGATAATGAAGATGTGGTATGTATATACATATACATATACATATACATACATACATACTAACAAACATACAATGGAATATTACATAGCCATCAAAAAAGAAATCTTAGCATTTGCAATGATGTGGATGGAACTAGAGGGTATAATGCTAAGCAAAATAAGTCAATCAGAGAAAGACAATTATCGTGACTTCACTCATGTGGAATTTAATAAACAAAATAGGGGATTATAGGGGAAGGGAGGGGAAAAATAAAATAAGACAAAATCAGAGAGGGAAATATACCACAAGAGACTCTTAAGTATAGGAAACAAACTGAGGGTTGCTGGAGGGGATGGGGGTGGAAGGATGGGGTAACTGGGTGGTGGACATTGGGGAGGGTATGTGTTGTAATGAGCACTGGGTATTATATAAGACTGACGAATCATAGACCTGTACCCTTGAAACAAATAATACATTATATGTTAATTTAAAAAATTAAAAATTAAAAAAAAACTTGGATCCAACACTCAAGGAGCTGTGGGACAAAATACAGTTCTTTATGGAGAAAGCGGAATTCAGGGTGAGACCTAATGCTGTATCTCCTCACCCACGGCTTTTCCCATGGAGATGGAGGTCTCTGAAAGTTCAAGTTTCTACCCCCAGCTGTGTTATAACCAAACAATAGAGTGAGTCCCACTGCCAACGCTCCAATTCTCCAGCAGATGCAAATCCTCTTCACCTAGGGTAATAAAAATACATTAAAAAGATGTAAAACGGGAAAATCCACACAGGAAAAGACAGACCTAAATTCCATTTCTGGTCTGACACACCTTAATTCAATTCAATTTGCTTCTTTGGGTTTCAGTTGCCAGGACTGTAAACATTTTTAATCCCCACCTTGGAAAATCATGCACCACCTCAGCTTAGGAGAAAAAAATTTAAAGAAACATATGCCCCCAATATTAATATTTATGTATAAATCATATATAAGTACTATAATAGGTTGTGTACATTAAAATATGCTAAAAATGAAGGTAAAGAGATAGATATAAAAACGAGTATTTTAAACTATTTATTGGTATTAAACTTTCCTCACTCAAAATTTTTATTTTTTAGATGTTTTTGTGAACAAAATATGATTGACTAATCCCTAATTTTATAAAATCTTGGTTGTTGATAGAAAAGATTAGAAGAAAAGAAAATGGGAAGATTTGGATGGGGGCTAGTGTATAAGCATTCTTGGTCTGCATGGCTGTTATAAAGAGGGAAGTAGAAAGAGTTTGTCCTTGACTGGTCCTAAATCCTGATACTCGTTGCTCAACACTATCTGCCATTTAGGCAGAAGTTTTGTTAAAAATGAGCTGGTAATTTGGAATTAAAATAAAAGCTTTTAAAAATGAGCTGGTAAATTTTCATCCCATTATAGTTACTCACTGAATCTTGTTTGGGTATACTTAAACAAATACTTCAAACTCTGAAATGTGTCATTTGAAAATATTTTTAAGCATATTGGTTTCCAATGAGAATTGTTATGCATGAAATACGGTTTTTTTGCAACAAAACCCTATAACAATAGGAACTTTTTTTTTTAAGATTTTACTTATTTATTTGACAGAGACAGACAGTGAGAGAGGGAACACAAGCAGGGGGAGTGGGAGAGGAAGAAGCAGGCTCCTAGCGGAGAAGCCTGATGTGGGGCTCAATCCCAGAACGCTGGGATCATGCCCTGAGCCGAAGGCAGATGCTTAATCTGGAGCCCTACAATAGGAACTTTTTTAAACATTAATTTTCAAAATATCTTATGGTCTATGCTTTTTTCAAAAGGAGCTATTTTTTATTCATTTTTAAATTAGCTCCTTTATTGTACAAGATTATTAAGTTTATCTTTTTGTACTTTTTTTTTAAGATTTTATTTATTTATTTATGTATTTATTTATGTATTTATTTATTTATTTATTTATTTATTTGACACAGAGAGAGAGACAGCCAGCGAGAGAGACTACACAAGCAAGGGGAGTGGGAGAGGAAGAAGCAGGCTCCCAGCAGAGCAGGGAGCCTGATGCGGGGCTCAATCCCAGGACCTGGGATCACGCCCTGGGCCGAAGGCAGACACTTAACAACTAAGCCACCCAGGTACCCCTGTTTTTGTACGTTAAATATCTACTAGGAAAACCACAGACAGCCAAAGAAAAGGAAAAGTTCAACAAATTTGGAATACTTTTTTTGCAAAGGAAAAAAATGCATAACATCTTCAAGTTCAACTACTGCCAAACAGAGTAAAGAAAACAAAGCCATCGAACATTATTGCCATTAAGTATTGCAAAAACAAGAACAAAAAACACCACAAGATTTTCAGGGTCATTCTCTATCTCATTACAAAGTGTTATGCTAGTCTGGTAAAGATCTTGTTTTTAAATAGTAGAAAAGTGGCTGCCAGGGTCTTGGTGGTGGAGGAAATAGCATGAGCTCGATAAAAGGGTATAAACTCCCAGTTACAAGATGAATAAGGTCTGAGGATCTAATGTATAAAATAGTAACCATAGTTGATAACATTGTATCGTATAGCTGAAATCTGCTCAGGGAAGAACTTAGATGTTCTCACCCCCCAAAAATGGAAGAAATATAACAGTCTCCACCTTATCCTCAGGGAACACATTTCACGACTCCCAGTGGATGTCTGAAACCACAACTGTATTGAACCGGATGTATACTGTGTTTTTTCCTATGCACGCATACCTAAGTTAATGCTTAGTTTATCAGTTAGGCACAGTAAGAGATTAACAGTGACTAATAATAAACTAGAATTATAATAATACACTGTAATAAAAGTTATTTGAATGTGGTCTCTCAAAATATCCTATCCTTTTTCTTGTATTGATGGGAGATGATAAAACGCCTTAGGTAATGAGACGAAGAGATGAATGACGTAGGCCTCGTGAGGTAGCATTAGGCCACTATTTTTTTCTGATCATACGTCAGAAGTCGAAAGGAGGATCATCTGCTTCCAGATCTTACTGGGGGGGAGGGGGCATTGTTAACTGAAACCTCAGAAAGCAAAAATCCAGATAAGGAGGCACCACTGTATGTGGGGTGATGGATAGGTTCATTGACTCAACTGGGGGACTCCTTTCATGATATATATGTGTATCAAATCACTGCAGAAAGATCTTTATAAAATTAACACTTGTGAATTTCTGGCTACAATTTAAAGCTAAAACTTGGAAAGATGATGTAAAAAATAGCTTAATAATAATGATAATATAGAATACTCTCTGTCCTTAGATCCTGTAGTCTTTTTAATTCAAAATACTGTTTCATCAAAGTGTAAACATGCAGTTTTACCATCAATAATTTGTAATACAGAAATAATTTATTGTTGGTGGTGTCTTCTGGGATATTTCCCCTTTGACGGCTCATGAAGAAATAGTTGTTCTTGTATTCCATCACTGAAACAGAATTTCACAAACACCACACGCGGAGATGCGGATGCAGGCTCCTGTGCTGGTACGAACTTCCTACAATGAACTGTTTGTTTTCATGCTTGTTTCTTCTTGACTTCAGCAGTGTTTCCTATGCCTCTCCCCTAATACTTGTTGCCAAAGGAACACACGGGTGTGTCGGTTTCTATGCTCTTGCCAGTATTCCAGCTATCTAAAACTCTGCAGGAAGGACGAGAGGATTTGTCTTTCTACTATCTGCAAAAGACACCCGTAAACATTTCTCGTTGCAGTATGTTCATGTCATATGTAAAGGACAGATTAAATCTTGACTTTAAACATCGCTGACAAATTCGTAGAGGTTCTTCTTCATGCTCTTCATGCTTAGTTTTAAATCTTGCAAGGTGATGCCATGGGTAAATTTTAAGACATCAGGACATGCCAACTGAGGGCACCACTGTGAACCCCTACGAAGTGTGGAATTCCCAGCCAGCCCTCAGGATACTTTGTGCTGCATGTGACTAACACATAAAGACAGGCATGGGTGTGTCAACCCTTCTATGAGATATTAGAAAAGCTTTAAATTTTTCTTTTGAAGCCTAAAACGTAAAGGAATGTAATATATTCTTCTTACAACACAGTGGATCATCTTACTTACACCTCATTTTGGAGACCACTCCCACAAGAAATGCGTTGTGAACTGGAAAAGCAGGCAATGTCCAGGTCATTGGACCCACCACCATCCCACTGAAAGTTAAGTCTACTGAGACTCTAAATGCCATTTTATGGACCTTTTAGTGATGAGTACACATGTGTAAATACAATTTGAGAAAAATATTTTTAGTCAGAATCATCCTAATATACTTCCTTTAAAGAAGCACGAGGGGAGGCTATTAACTCCTATGTGGAGTCGGTAAATAGCAGAGTGGCTGTGGAATGCTGAGTAATGCTCCCATCCTAATCTCTAGAACCTGTGACTGAGGATCGAGGAGGTGGAGATAACCTTTTGCTCATAGAGCAGACGTGTTGACCAAGGGAGTGACGTATTTGAAGAGAAGGGATGGACGCTGAAGCGGACTCCTGGAGAGGCTGTGCTGCACAGACCTCCAAGCCATTGATCAGATGGGGAAGGGGAACGCCCCAGCGGGTGCCACCATGAAGGACTAACCAACTAGAAACACCAGAGAGGACAACAGGGCTGCAGTGAACTTTGGCATAGAAACCAGGGGGAACAAAGTGATTCCACAGGCCCACCACAGGGCTATGACTCTGCCCCTAGGTAAACAAGGCCAAAGTTCAGATGTCACCCATGGAGAAGAAGAGGGGATAGGGAAAATCCTGATTTGACTGGATTTAGACCTGAAAAAGCTGGAGAGAAAAAATAGACTAGATTTTTCTGCCGTTAGATAGACTGGGGCTGTAAGTTGATGTTAATTTCAATGACAAAAATATTACTTTTCATAGCTGAACTTCACGGTATGAAAATACCGCATTTGCTCTCATGTCCCGATAAACTCGGCATGTAATGAATACTCAATAAACACTTGTGAAGGTGAACTCAGGTAGTGGGAGAGGCTCTCTCCTGTCTTCTCTCCTATATGCTTCCATCTGGCCTCCTCTGCAGCTAGGAGTTTCATTCCAGAGACTAGAACTTACACATATTCAGAATAAAGGCATCACAGTCATCTAAAACCTCATTATACCTTTGAATTCGAAACTGCCACAAACTTGGCATTTTATGACTAAGGGATCGTAGGGACCTCATCTGATTTGAAGGTAAGAAATGGACTTAAGAGCACACACAGACTTCCTCTGGCCATCTTTGACGGATGTTTTCCTGCTGCCATGGAACAGGTCGGAAAGGTGAATGAGCTTCTGACAAATGTAAGAGGAACTCTCTATTTAGCCTGAAGTGGCAACAGGCAGATCAATGCCTCACACACAAGTCTGTGACACTGAAGTCATTACGGATCTAATAAGGCATTTTAGCTTGAAAAAAACAAAACAAAACAAAAATAAAAACGTAGCAGCAAGTAGCACACAAAAATATGTAAGCTAAAAGCCTGAATTAACCTAGAAAACACTACTGCATCGTTTTCCTGATTTCTGCCAGGCCTCTCCTATGGGATGTTAAATAAATTCTATTTTTTCTTTAATTTAATTTTAATAGCAAGACGCTCTAATAATCTTCCACAGGATTGTGTTATAAAATTGGCATTGAAACTACTTACTGTCCAGGAAGAACTGTGAGGATCTTGAATAGTGAAAGCACTAAAGAGCTTCACACACAGTTGTCAAACAGCATCTTCAAGAGAGTTACAGGGTCAACTGACTGTGTTAAATGATATGGGATTTTAACATATAAAATCCATAATCTATAAAGAAGCTTAAAATTAAATCATAAAAAAATGAGTATTTAACCCATGATTTCCTTTCATGAATTTTTATCTAAGAAACCTGAAAAAATGAGACTATTTTGCACACTTTTTTTTTTTTAAAGATTTGTTTATTTGACAGAGATAGAGATAGCCAGCGAGAGAGGGAACACAAGCAGGGGGGGAGTGGGAGAGGAAGAAGCAGGCTCATAGCGGAGGAGCCTGATGTGGGGCTCGATCCCACAACGCTGCGATCACGCCCTGAGCCGAAGGCAGACGCTTAACCGCTGTGCCACCCAGGCGCCCCTCTGTTGCACACTTTTATATAAACAAAGTATTCACAAATTATCCAATTTCCCAGCTTTTCACCTCATCACCACCACGAGCTGATCTTTTATATTTGCTTGAACAGATTAAATTTTCTACCAACTACTCCCTCAATGGTCCTTGTTGGATATGATGGAAGGAAATACTCTTATCCCTTCCCCTGTCTCTTCTGTATTGTTAAGAAACTCACTGACAAGCTTTTAATTATGAAAGCAAGACAGGGTCCTGTACAATGCAAATACTCGATTTTCTAGAGAATTCATAAAGGCTAACTATGGTACACATTGAGGTTGATTCCCCAACATTTACTCCATCATGCTCCAATCGGCAATAGCATGATTTGGAAGTTGGACTCTACTTAAGGGGGTCCTAATTACCAGAAGATAGGATTACCCTTGGTACAAATATAAGCAAATAACCTAAGTCCCGCCAATGAGGAGAGAAGTTTTTCTAAAGGCTTCTGGAAAAGTTCCCCTACACACTTAAGAGCAATGAGGAGTCAGTCTCTCTTCCAGTGCATACGAACGAGGAAGCATGAAGCCTGTCGACCATCTTGTAACCATGGTAGTAACTACCCTTAGGATGAGGCCACCCTCATGGATGGCCAGTCTTTGACGACATTATTAAACTGCTGAACGAACTGACCTTCCTGACATGCTCTCAGGTGAGGAAATAAACTTTAATTTGATCATGCAAATGAACAAACAATGGACACCATTTTTTTCTATTTAAATCCAGCTACCCATTCCTCTGCAAAACAGGCCAAACGGTGCATGGTTTGGATGGGAATGCAAAGTAAGGAAACAAACTCTGGGAGTTTGGCCTCCACTTAAGTGGTATTTTGTTCCTTCTACATGATCTGCCAAGATTGTATCTGCTCTTAAAGATGCTGTTCAAATATCAACTCTCCCGGGAAGTCATTTCTACTCCTTCAGTATAAAGGCCTCGTGGATTCTCACACACTGTATTTCCCTGGCCTCTCACATCAGGTACCAGAATCTCGGGGGTAAGTGCCCCTCTTCTCCACAGGAGAATAAGGATTGCTTTGTATTCATCCAATATGCTCCCAGCACCTACGCGCTTTATGACAAGAATCCCGAAGTTGGGTTTTTTCCTGTCCCATACACGTGGATTTTAAAGACAAATTAGGGTTTTTTCAGGCCATTTTTACTGACATGACTTTTAATCCCTCTTCTGGATTGCAGGGATGGATGTTAAAGTGCTAAATAAAACAAGCAGAATCCCAGCCCGGCCACACCCTATTAGACATGTCCCTCAATTCGAACGGGCAGTGCTGACTATCCCATGTGTAGTTATTGGAATTCAGATCGTTTCTTTTTGTTGTTGTTGTTTTGTTTTTATTTTGGTTTTTTTTGCTAGTTCTCACCATGTGATATAAATGAAAATTACGTAAAAAGCCACAATTACATTCTTGAATAGAACAAACTTTCATGCTACTTTCCTTTCTGCATTTAGCAAGCAGAGGTTCCAGTCTTCTCAGGAACCTGTCCTTTGACATCTCTAGTTAGTCAGAACCCAAGGGAGGTCTTCCCGATTCTCAGCTTAAGTTTTATCTATATACTGATGGCTCTACATTCGTCTCTCCGGCCTGACCCCTGAACTCCAGACTTGCATAGCCAGCTGCCTACTTGACGCCGTCATTAATTATCCACAGACTGTTCCACCTTACCATGGTTAAAAACCAAACTTCTGATCTCCTTGACCACCACCTCAAATGTTTTCTACCCACAACCTTATCCATTTCAGAAAATAAAAATTCTAATTTTCAGCTCCTCAAGACAACACTTTAAGACTTTGACTCTTCCCTTTCTCTCACAATTCATCCAATCCATCATCAAATTGTCAGCTTCACCTTCAAGACACATGCACACATTATCTAATCTGCCCATTCCTCATTACCGCCCCTGCCCCTACCCTGCTGAAGAAAACATTTTCTGCCTGGGCAATTTCAATAGAATCCAAACTCCTCTCCCTGCTTTTACCTTTGCCTTCTGCAGTCTACTGTTCATACAGTGGTCTGTAGTCCTTATAAAATGTAATTCATTTCCCTCCTCTGCTCAACCCTCCAATATCTCCCTATCTCAAAGTAAGAGCCAAAGTCCTGCATAGTCTGCTGACCTGTGCCCTCCCTCCCCACATCTCCCACCTTCCTCTCTCTCATTCCATTCCAACCTCACGGTTGCTCCTTGAACACACCAAATAGTCTACCCCAAGACTTTTGCATGTGTGGTTGTCTATATCTGCAATGCTTTCTCCTCAACTCTCTGCAAGAGTTGCTCCCTCATTCCTCCAGGCTTTGGCTCAAAGTAAGAGAGGCAGCCTCTAACAATCCTTATAAAGAAGCATGGCCCAGCTCCCATTGCCGGCACGTGAGGGTCCCCCTTCTACTCTGCATCACGTGTTCTTCATGACTCATCATAGGTTACACTTTCATGCCTTTCTTTATCTGTCTCTCTCCCAACTAGAAATCTGAGCACAAGGACAAGCAAGACTTTGTATTTATGTGCTGTTCTATCTACAGTTCTGAAAACTGCCTGGGACATAAACTATGAATAGAAAATATCAACTGACTGCATCTTTCCTTGTTCCTAGATGAAGTAACACATACTCACGGGTGTATACAAACGTCCTGTAGAACGAGTGTCTTAGAAGAAAACCTCTGAAAACTGTCCTAACAATTTGTATTAATAAAATTGTTATCACTAAGCAAGATAATGTGAGAAACACGAGAAAAAAGTCCTAAGAACATACTAAGAAGAAAAGTCAGCAGAATAGATGAAAAGACAAGAGACTTAGATAAAAAGGACTAAAAGAAAAGATGTCAGATCAGAAAACTAAAATCACTATGTACGAACAAAAAGCTTGTGCTAGAGGCCTAAACACGCAGAATTAACATGACAGAAATGGAAGCAGTAGTTTATGTATTAATTTTTACAGCTACTACATACTGAGGGCTACTGCACGTCAGGCAGACAACAAGGCAACAGAAATTCATTCTGGTGGGCATGCACTGAAACGGACAAGCCCACGTACTACTTGTGGGATCTAAGCTGGTGGCATCTTTCTGGAAGCCACTTTGGCAATATGGATCATGCCAGCCTTAAAAATGCACATTTTAATCTAAGCTTATATTCTGAGGCAATAATGTCATATCTGTGACAATATAAAGAAATAAGATGAGTCCATCCCAGGTTTTAAATTAGAAATATATGTATAATCGTATTATATATATTAAAATGTTCATTAGAAACAATTGAAATATACCTAGAATTATCAACTAAACATGAAAAGCACCAAACAATGGAACACCATGCAACCATTAATAAATAAATAGAAATGATTTTAGGAACACAGAAAAATTCACAATCCGATGCTAAGAATGCAGGGTAAATACATACAGAATGAGTTCAAGCAGAGCTCTTGCCTGGAGTTTGGGAATTGAGAGTTATATTTATGCTTTGGGGCATCTGATCAATTTTCTTCAATGAATACATTTTTTATTTTTTTTTAAGATTTTATTTTTAAACAATCTTTATACCCAGCATAAGGCTTGAAATTATAACCCTAAGATCAGGAGTCATATGCTCCTATCTACCGAGCCAGTCAGGTACCCCAATAAGCACATTATTTATTTCAGATTATTAAAGTAATAGGTACTAAAAAACAAAAGCAAACTAAATTTTTAATTTTTCCCTTATTAGAGCTGCTTATTTGTAACCTATTCCAAATACTGTTCTCATACCCTAGAATTATCCATTCTACTTTCACTGTTATAAAGGATTCGTTCAACTTGATATTTTTGCTCAAAGCAAGCAAAAGTTTTGTATTCTTGCCTCACGGTTCCAGATTTCTAAAACAAAGTATATTTGGGTTTTTTTTTTTCCTGTAGATTTTCTAAACTCGCTGTTATTTTCCTTTATCACTGGGGAAACAGAAGAATAAAGATTTTATCCAAATGATCCAACAATTCACCATTCATTTCACCTCTTACCATTGAAATGTACAGCATTCAGAAACAACCTTCCATCAAAAATAAAGTTCCTAGTTAAAGTTTTCCAGTAAAAACAACATCAAGATTATGATGATAATTTCATAGGTAATCACACATATCCAACTTGTCATATTGTATGGTTTAAATATATGAATTTAGTTATATGTCACTTTTTATCTCAGTAAAGATGTGAAATAAAAAATATCGATAAAAGCCACAGGTGAAATAGGATTAAAAGGTCTGGGAGGTAGGCAAACACATATACACACACAGAAAAAAAAAAAGAGCACCCGTCCTTAATGCATCAGCAATTTTATTTACAAACGCAGTGGAACAGAAAGGCATACTAGTTCCTGGAGAAAACTTTTGGTATACAAACCATGATGATTCTGTATTAATGAAAAGAAGCACTTTCTATGGGGCATTGCTTAGTGATCATCCTGGTGAAGAAAACAGAGATCCCCTCATGAAGCAAATAAAATGTCACACATGCTAAAAATTTTTTTTAAAAAGCACAATATTACATAGATGAAAAGAAGGACACAGAAAGCAAATTTGTGGGTAGATTTTAGTGAAATTTTCTATATGGTTCTGCATTAATTTAGTATACATTACAATAAACAAAGCAAACACAATTATATATTTATATTAACTATTTCAAATAATGTTTCAGAACCTTTTTAAAAAAAAAACAATAAAATACTAACCCTCTTCAAAACACCACTAGAAAGTCAAACTAGATCATTATCAGAGTCAAAAATAGTTCGAAGTTCTTATTTTCCCTTGTGCTTCTCAGATGTTGAATTCAAAAAGTAAATACTGCACTTCCCCCCACATACACACAGAATCACCTTCTTATAAATAAACAACAACAAAAATACAGGTTCTACCAAGGCTATAATGCTCTGATGTAATCTAGAGAGGCAAAAATTAAAAAAAAAAAGTGTTATTCTTTTTTAAAAAAGAGCAAAAAAGACGTACAACACGTATTTATAGATGGACATCAGCAGCGACCACCTCTTCTTCTATCTGCAACAGTGCTTTCGTGGGGAGCCTTACATCACATGGCAGTTGGCCGTCCAGCTGATCAGGCAAGGAGAAAAGAAGAGAAGTACTTAGGACGGAGAAATACTTGGATATCGCCGCCCGGGATACATAGCAGTCATCACTCAGAGAATGGCCCCATGAGGTAGAAAGAGTGACCTTGTCACTCACTTAGGATAAAGCTAGGCAAATCACAGCCTCGGCGCTAGAATCCTTTATTTGCAAAAATGAAGTAAAAATAAACTGCTGATATAGAAATAAGTTACACTCAACTCTCTATTATTTGTACTGGAGGAGAGAAAAGGCATGGGCAATGTTCCCCTGAAGATTCCAAAAATCAATTCTATTTGGCTTGGGAATCTTATTCAAGAGAGAAAAGCGCACACACATACACACACTCCCGCCATTACGTGCCCAGCCTTGCCACTCTCCAACCTCAGTGGTCGCATCCAGAAAAGGACAGGACGCCAGGGAGAGAAGGTTCACAAACCGCTGACAGATAAAAGAGAGTTGACTGGGCTGAAACCATTTTCAAAGCACTCTACACATAAAGGGCCATATAAATACCTCAGAGTTCAAAAGCAAATGGTTTTGCTGATACCACTTGTAACACCCTTTCACAATAAGGAAGAAACACATGTTACCAGCATCAAGGTTAACATATCAACAGCAGTAAAGGTTGTCTTTATGTGGCTACAAACGATATGCAATCTATCGGAGCTATCCTAGGTTTTATAACACACAAACAAAAACATGCTTAGATACAAATTAGCATCTGAAGTTTTTGAAAAACTCAGTTTCCCAAAAATGACACCGAGACACCACATAATCAGAATTCGTGTTCTCCTTTTAAAAATATTAATCATACTAACATACGATTATATGGAAATAAAGCATAAGCTATAAGCTATTCTTTACTATCTTTTTTAAGCCACGGTTTTTAAAGTTGGTCATGTTCTAAATCACAAAAACAAAGCCCACCGTGAAGTAACAGAAATCAGCTGACAATGACGGACTGAGTCCTAGCCAAGAAACAGACTACAGTCTACACAGAAGGATCATTTTAAACTGTCTGTTTGGCTTTGTTGATATCCTCGAGTCATTAGAAGTTTCTCCAAACACAGAGCAGACAGCACAGGATGCATCCTGACTCAGGCAGGCATCCCCAGTGTCTGGGCTCTGGAGCACTGACCCCCTCCCCACACCCGCTTTGAAGGTGGGGGATGCATGAAGCTTCCTAAAGCCTGGAATTCTAAGGCAGGGAGCTCGAGGGGGACATGGCTGCAGGGTCAGGGAAATGCATGGGAACCCGAGGCCTCCTTAAAAGACAAGAAATTTTCTCCCTGATTTGCTCTCTTACATTTGAATCTGAGATAGCAGTCATTGCAGTAGAGTTGGTGGTTTCTGATTCTGACTTCAGCTCCGGAGGAGGAGCCTCCGAGGTCACACTCACAGGCCACACACTGAGGGACAAAAAAGAACCACCACAATCAGTCAGTTTGAGAACTCTCCAGACACTCCCAGGGGGGAAAAAAAATTGAGCAGAATGCAGCTTTTAAGCTCTTAGATATGTTTCAGCAAAGAAAAAAAAAAGCCCAAAAGATAATTAGTAGATTAAAATCAAGCCTGCCAGATGAGACCTTAAAGAATTCATAAGTCTAATTTTAAGAGCCGAAATAATCATTCTAAATATACCCAACGAAAATGATCTGCTGATTGGCTTGGAAGAATTTAGTCTTCATTTCTTGCAGGGGAATGTGAGAGGATAAGGCATCCCATGGAAGAGCTAGAGAAGTGAACAAAGAGTGGGTTTCTGGCACTTTCCTCTGAGGTGGACAATGCCTGGTGGCCGCTGCCCCAGGTTAGTGAGTGTTTGCACCTGGCACTTTCACTTTCAGGCCATGTATACTGGTTCCACACGCTCAAACACTGATTATTTGGACTGGTTCTGTTCTGCCAGGAACTACTCAAGCCAGCGATACACAAGCTTAAACAAGCTGTGGTCTGCAGGACTCCAGGAGTGAGCCAGAGTCTCTTTCTGGCCCAATGCAAGTTCTAGAATCACACCGATGTGTCTCTAAAGACAGATAATGCAAAATAAAGTAATTACAGGCTTAGTTCTTCTGTGCAAAACCCATCAGGTGTAAGCAGGCTTTGCAATCATAGAAATATTTGACAATGCTCTTCTTTACATACCCTTCCTATCAAAGATAGGCTTTCAGACACTCAGAACTGCATGTCCCCATGCTGTTAACAACACTGGTAAATTATATTTCAAGTACGCCTATGACAGCATGTTAAAGAAAGGATTTATAAGCTGTAAATTTTACTCCTAGAATCTTAACAGACTGAAGACCAGGAGTGCACAGTGTTTCTGGATTTGATTTTTGAGACTAGGTTCAAGATTTGAGAACAGGCAATTTGTGATTCAAAGTGCAGCACAGACTGGCAAATGTAGCACCGAGTTTGTTAGTGGGACATTCACACCCAGCGCGCCAAGAAGCCATGCGCTCTCCAAGCAAAGCGTTGCGGGCCTGCAAGCTCTTCGTCTCAGTCTCACCTTAAAACAATGCAAATGATAACAAAGACCCAGGGACTCGATGATCATGGCGGCTCCTTTGCCCAGAATGTTATTACAGTAGGAGCACACGCGCTTCCCACTGACTGACCTAGACGCGGAACGAGAACGGAAGGGAGGCTTTCATCTGTGTGAATCAAGGTTACTTAAAATCACACTCTGGCATTAACATTAATAATTACTCAGGAAAGTATAGATCTGTGGGAAGAAAACTGTCACCAACCAATCAAAGTATGCTATGTTGTACCTTGAAGGAGCTCCGTGGTGGTTCTGAAACCCTTAAACCTATTCATGTAAATTAACAATTTCAGTGTAATTAGTCCATTCTGTAACTCCTGACATTAGTCTCCTGAGATCACATCTGTATTCAGCACGAGTCTTCCCCTTGTCTAATCCAGCCAGGTCACCAGCCAAAGCCCAGCCCTCCTCCTGTCACACCCATCAGGACGCTAGGAGAGCAGTCCCAGCTTCACCCAAAAGGTACTACACGCCTCTTCTATCATCTTAACCTTATTTTCCCATCCTCCTTCTCCTTCACCTGCTCTTCTAGCTACACAGAAGGACCAGTGCTTCCCTGATGGTGCCTCTGGCTTCCAGGACTGCCTCCGGAAAAAGGAGATGACAAGTGGCTGACAGCCACCGTGGAGATAGGTAAGGAGGATGTCTACCTTCCTTTGCATGCAGGTCTCTCCTGTCCCAGGTGGGAAGGTAAATGTCACTTAGCACCACTGCCTCCCACAGTACTAGTAGGCACAGGGTAGGGACTCGGAAAGTGCAGAACTGCCAAGTGCGTCACATTAGAGGACCACCTCCGAGACAGAGACCTTCCCAGTGCAGAATAGCCAACAGCCTGTCTCCTACCTGCTCTGCTAGGGTGAAGCTCTCAGTAAGTAAATGCATACTCTCTCCTCTGCCTCCCTCCCACTCGAGAGCCTTCATCTCACCCCAGCTTTTACCACACATTCCCACCCTTTCTTAACTCAAACTCCAGAGGACACATTTGAGAGGTCCTGGTACAAGTAACATTATTTTAGATGGATATGTTTTCTTAACAAAATCCCTTGACAGCTAAAAAAAATTCCAATACTTATCACTTGTTTTTACATTTCAGTATTTCACTTACAATGGAAAATATACATGCCAGTAGAACTCCCTTCAGATGACAGCAGAAACACTGCTGTATGGGGCTTCATGAAGAATTGATGGTCTGTAGAGAAGCTATGCAAACCTCAAAACCCAACATGTGTTGATGTCTGTGTTTTACTCCACATCAAAAGACAAGTTGAGTCAAGAGCTATAGTTATAACTCTTACCCAGTTCCTGCAGCACATAGCCTATAGAATTCAGTTGATGGGGTCTGAACAAAATGTTGGCAAACTAGATAAGAAGCCAGCAATGGTTTTGAAAATCAAAAACAAACAAACAAAAAGCAATATCTAACTACTTAACATTTTTCTACCCAGCTTGTTAAAAGTTCCACAGACAATGGAGCTTGGTTATAATCTTTTCATTTTCAACTTAGTTTCTATAAAAAGTTTGTATTAGAGCCTCAGTAAAAATCAAACATTTTACAATACTGCTTTTACTCATAAACTGCAAATGCATTCACAAGCTATTGTATATTTTTATGGTTCTGCACGGAGAATTATATGAGTATGTCTGCACTGACCACAAGCAAAACCAAACGAGAAAGTGGCAATGAGGTACATGTTTTAAAGGTCTCCGATGGCTTCACAAGACATCCATAAATGCTCTCCAGGTAGCATGGAAAGCCATTAAGAAGGCTTTAATTGATTTTGGTAAAAGAACACTGAATTTGACAGATTCCAAAATGCTTATTTTTGGTTTTCACTAGAAAACTTGGACAAGACTTTGGGAAAATTTTACTGAAAAAATCCCCAAGACTAAGGTCCTTACCTGTTGCGTAGCTGGGAGCCCGGCTGTGATGCTGAAGGAGAATGGCTGCGTGGTGTGGGAGAAGGTGCAGCGGTGGTCCTCATAGAACCAGCTGAAGGAGGCGGGACGCTGGAGGATGGATTCCGCATGTAGGCCCGGTTTGATGTGGACACCAGCTGAGGCGGGGGGCGACTGAAGTCTTGAACAGAGGAAGAAGCATGGACTCCTGAAGGCTGATTGAGCCAAGGGGATGGTTTCCAAGAATTGGATCTTGGGGAATCCAGGTTATCTAGAGATTCACCTCTGAAACATAGAAAGAGTTAATTAAGACTATATAATACATTCGACTAGAATCAATATATCATTATAGTCCCTAAAATGCCCATTTAGGTATTAATCTAACAAGTCCAGTTACACATAAAATTACCTTTAATAACTAAAGTTTCTTTTCATCAGAATCACGATATTTCATATCCAATTAATCATTTAATTTTTATTTACTTGGTACTTAAAGAAGAAACATCAAAGTGGAAAATACTAAAAAAAAGTTTTAAACTACTACCAAGACATACATTCCTCCTTTAAACCTTCAACAGATTAGACACATCAATATTAATTTTTAAAACCCAACCAAAAGGAAAAAAAAAAACATTTTAGGCGCTTACATTATGTCAGGTATTAGACTAAACATGGTCACAAAACTTTTTATTTAATCTTCACAACACTATATACATTTATTTTATATATCTCATGGAAGTTAATTTGCCCATACGAAAAAGAGCTAGCTAGTGGTGGAACTGGCTTTTAAACCAGTGTCTCCCTGATTCCAGAGTAATCCAGACCATTCCTACTGTGCAGTCCTCGTTCCCACCCCAAACCCTGAATTTCATCAACTGTCTAAAAGCCATCTTATAGAAGCATTCACCAACCACTTCCCTTAAACTGAATATGCATTTAAAATAGAACTGGGGCACGTGGGTGGCTCAGTTAAGTGGACAACTCTGGGTTTCAGCTTAGGTTGTGATCACAAGGTCCTGGGATTGAGTCCTGCATCGGGCTCCACACTCAGTGCAGAGTCTGCTGGGGATTCTCTCTCCCTCCCCCCTCCCCTCCCTGCTCTCTCTCAAACAAATACATAAATACATAAATAAGATGCTCAAAAATTATTTAAAAATAAAATAGAATTTAGCTCACAAACTGATTTAAATATAACTTTTGGAAAATCTCTCTTGAATGAAGTGCTTACATTAATTCTTACCTACAAAGATTGACTCCAAATTATAAATGTTTTATTTCTAACAGGTCAATTTTGTTATTACGTTTAAAATTTGCTCTTACCCCACATTTGAAATATGTATTTTTTTCTTTTATAATTATAAAAATACTACATCATCGTAATGAGAAAGACCCAAGCAATATAGGAGGGTATTTGAGGGAAGAATAAATTTTCCCTCCACCTTCACTTACCACAATTTGCCTGCCCTAATTCCCAGAGGTAACCACTGTTAACTTCTAGACTTCTTCTGTTATATACAGATTTTCATACAGAGTCAAATTACATGAGTATAGCCATGTTTATATACATATGTAATATGTTCATGAATTTAACACTCTTAAACAAATTGGATTACTCTACAATGCATTTAATTCATAGCTCTCTTTATTCCATGTAATATATTATCTTAGAGCTATTTTCATGTCAGTTCATGCGGTAGACAGTACTTCAGAGGCCCCCAGGGAATCACCCTCCTGGTATCCATGTCATTGTGTGGTCCCCTCCCAGTGATTCTCTGCTTGGCCATGTGACATATTAGGACACTAGGACATTAGCAAACATGTACAAATGGAGGTTTGTAAATACTTGCACATTAGGGCTTATTCTCCTGCAAGGTTTCCTCTTTGAATCCAGGTGCCATGTCATGAGGCAGCCCAAGCAGCTATGTGGAGAGGCCCACGAGGAAGCAGACGTTCCCGACCAATAGCTCCCGATGAGCTCTCAGGGCAACATCAACATCAGGGGTTTGGCAATTTATAGCTCATTGTCAGGATATGTACAAATAATGAGCTAAGGGTATTTTTAATTTTCAAATGGTCATAAAAAAACAAAGAACATGTGACAGAGACTGATATGGCCTACAAAGCCAAAATTATTTACTATCTGGTTCTTCATACCAAAAAAAAAAAAAAAGATTTGCCAACCCCAGCTCAAAAGGACTATAACAGTCCAAGGGCCCCAACCAACACCATCCAAAGAGCTGCCCAGTCAATTTTGATACGAACTGTGATAAAGTAGAAAAGTACACAACTATAAAAGAAGGAGACATTGCTGTATCATATACCACCTCAAAACTTAGTGGGTTTATCAATGTGCCACTATTTAAGTGGGTTTATCAATGTGCCACTATTTATTTAGCAAGTACTAAGTACTCTTCTTAATAGATACTCTGTTTCTTTTCTTTTTGTTATTACAAATAATATTTAAGTATATATCTTTCCATATATCTTTCCATACTTATCCAAATACATTCAGAAGATTAAGCGCCAGGAACTAAATTGCTCACAGGGTATGGACATAAAAACTTTCCACCCAGTTGGAAACAAGAATTCCTGTTTCCTTATACCATTGTCAGTACTGGATTGAGTTAATCATTTAACTCCACAAATCTTGTCTATGATTGTTATTTTAGGAGTAGTGTTGATCTTTTAAATGTTTACTGACTTAGTTTCTTTTTCTGTGAACTATCTGCTCATATCAGTTGTCTATGTTTCTACAAAGTTGTCATGCTTTATTTACTGATTTATATTGAGATGTAAATTGTATATTGAGATAACTAGCCCTTTTGAATGTGTTACAGATTTTCCTCAGTTTGTCACCAGTAAAAATACTTAATAAAAGTAGCTTCAGTATTCATTTACCCAAGATACATCTTTTAGAATATTCATCTTCTCATCTCCAATTAATTTATATCTATATATTTTTCTTAAAGTTGCAAAAATTAGGTTTCACATTTTGTGAACACTGTTATCATGATTCCAATTGAACCATTACCTCATTATAAACAAAAAGAGGCTTGGGATGCCTGGGTGACTCAGTCGGTTAAATGTCTGCCTTTGGCTCAGGTCATGATCCCAGGGTCTTGGGATCAAGCCCTGCGTTGGACTCCCTGCTTGGTGGGGAGCCTGCTTCTCCCTTTCCCTCTGCCCCTCCTCTGTGCACACACTCTCTCTCTTTCTCTCTCTCACTTGCTCACTTTCACTCTATCTCAAACAAATAAATGAAATCTTTTTTAAAAAATTAACAAAAAGAGGCTTAATTTTCTTTTTCAGTTCAGCAGCCAAGGAAGGACATTCAAGGGCTTGAACTGCACTTCAGAGTTCCGTATCTGGCTTTGCAACCTATTAGCCATGTGGTTTTGTCCACGTGTATCCCCGTTTGAGCCACAGTTTCTCTGTACGGAGAAAGAGAATCACTATCCCTGCCTCAAAGCATTTTCCCCATAGTAAGTCAGATGATGGAGACAAAGTGACAGGCATATGTGTGGCGCTCAATACATGCTCGGTAACATGTGCCCAGTGACGCTTGCTGTACTTCCCTTTCTCCACTCCATTTCCTAAGACAAGAAATGATGACGTCTCTCCTGTCCACAGTAACCAGCCTGTCTAGAAATCAGGTATCTGCTTCAGAGCACAGAAGAGGAAATAACGCCTGAAAGTCCCGCACCTTCTCATAATCCCAGGCAGACAAATGGGCTCTTTAGTTACACTGGAGCTGCGCTGTCGGATCCAGCTGTTGTCGTTGAGAAGAGATGTTCTCTTCCTCATCTCTTGAAGAATTTGTTGTCTCTCTAACTCTGCTTCCGAAGGGACTTGTTCCTTCTTGGAGCTCCTCTGTGCAGAGCTAGTGCTCCCAACTTGGTCTAAATATTTATTGCCTCCTAAAAACACACCAGAAGCTGCAGGATTAGCACGTTATTAAAGTGGGGGGGGGTGCGGATAAATCTCCAAATACAATGTAGCAAAAGGTGACACTGTACACATATGCTGGCATCAATTCTCAGTAAGACTGCGGCATGGGAACATAAAAGCAAAGTCTGCTATTCCTGGAAATTCCAGCTCCACACCCAGAGGCATGGCTCAGAGCACACTCAGGAAGACTGAAGGAGCCTGCCCAAAAAGGAAACAGCCAGCATTGATTTCAGCGCTATTAAGTTACAAAGTGCTCGTCTAGAAATAGTTTCTCTTCCACTTGTCCCTTCCTTCCAAAATGAAATCAATCAAACACACGCTCATTGAAAAATTGCTATGACAATGCCTTCAAAAACTTAACACTTCCCCTGGGGAGAACAAGACAAATGTTCCTGCATCTCCAGCTGACCCGACTCCAGTCTTCATGGTATAAGTTCTAGAATGAGTCATGATCAAATTGTAGGAATGAGAGCACATTCAATCACTGCAATAGTTTTTGTGAAACTGAAAAATATCCAAGTAACCCAAATATTAACCAAGGAACGTCATCAGGTTTGTCTGTCTTCTGAGAAACTGACAAAACTATAATTTGGATGTTGAATATATGCATGACAATTCAGTTAGGTTTTATCCTGAGGGCTTTGTCTCATTGGGTTTGCTGATTAATTTCTGATTTGGGTAAAACATCCACAACTTTGAAGTATCTTCCCCCTCTAATTTGGATTAGGAAATTCCATCTAAGGATTTGTTTCCTTTTACTCTCCAGATTTAACGCTATCATTAATTTTTCAAAAATCAGGGTACAGCTCTGCTTTAGTTCAACTTCCAGGAAGCAGTGAACAAAGCCAGTTTTCTCATGCCCCCCTATATTAACCTTTGCGGGTCCCCACCACAGCTTATCAATTTGGTCAGATTTTGAATTAAACATTTTCTATTTTAAAAGTGCCTTATTGGCATAACCAAGTTTTTCAATAAAATGTTTCATAAGTGCGCTGTCTGCTATTCAAGAGCTTAGGATTAGTAGAGGGAAGAAAACACACACTGAAAATGGAAGTACTTAAAGTTTGATTTTAATGAAGGCTAGGGGCAAACTCAGGGGCAAAAGAAACCCAGAAATCCAAACAAGTAAAACTAGAGGAACCAGATCAGAAAGCTTCTGATCAATTGGCAACCGCAAGAGAGAAAATCCTGGTTTTAGTTAAGGGTCCCTAACAGGAAAAGAGCAAAAGAGCTGGAAATTTAAACTAGGACCAGATAATGGAAGCTCCTAAGTGTTAAGAAGAAGGAGTGATCATAGAACCTAATAGAAATTAAATTCGACAAGCTTTAACCAGAGGCTACACACTAGCTTCCCCCTGACCATTTAGGCCTGTAGATACGGGGTTTGGCTCAGAGGGCTTTAAATTTTCTTTATCCTTGTCAGCAACTTAAAAGATAACATGAAAATCCACATTGTTTTTAACTTCTTCTTTACCACAGAAACAATGGCCTTGCGTTCTCTCGCATGGCTAGCCACTCAGTGGGCACTTCCACCAAATTCACCCCAGTCCTCACTTGGACCTTCATTCATTTATATAACTGACCAGCAAGCACCCTGCTTGCCCAAAACCTAGTACGCAAACCCTGCTTAAAATGGTGCTTTTGTTTAGTGGTGTGTGTGTTTCCCCTTAGTTATATAACTTCAGTTACATGCACTCCTTGTACTAACAATATCAGGTTCCAAATTAGTTTTGCCAGGTTAGCAAAATCATTACCATTTTGGACTTTTGGACATCTTGACACTGTAAAGTACAAGTTCAAGTTTATAAACATTTTAAATTCCCTTGTATTCTGCAGAGAGCTTTTCTGTCCCATTTCCTTGGCTGCAAGATAAAATCTATACAAAACTATCAATAACACTGAAAAACTTCCACATGTTTCATCATCTATTTAAAACCATTTTAAACTCCCAGTATTCCCACCATTATAAAGTAAAGCCAAAATAAGCAAAAGATAGCTTTGTTTTTATACACAAATGCTAAAAATACTTGGTATTTTAATTATGTAATCTTAATGAATCTGAAATATATTGACTTTAAAAATACTGATCATAACATGTGATAGCATAAACAAGCAACAGTGCTGAAGAATTTGGAAAAAAAAGTTCACATTTACCATTTTTATTTGTAGGGTAACCATCCAGCTCAGTTGTGGATCTGGATTTATTCCTACAACACAAAACACAACAGACTATAGACATCTCATTAAGAACATCTTTTTTACATTTATGATGTAAGAACACCAAAAAGATTGCTTTTTAAAGCAGTTGATTTATTTCCTATATCTGCTGAAAGCTACATTTATCTTCTTAATACGGAATTTTTCATGTTGTACCAGGTAGATGTCTCTAAATAAGAGAAGAGCACGTGAAGATCCTCTCCAGTTTGTAGGATGATTAAGCCTATGATTTTTTTTTTAAAGATTTTATTTATTTATTAGACAGAGATAGAGACAGCCAGCGAGAGAGGGAACACAAGCAGGGGGAGTGGGAGAGGAAGAAGCAGGCTCCCAGCAGAGGAACCTGATGTGGGGCTCGATCCCATAATGCCGGGATCACGCCTTGAGCTGAAGGCAGACGCTTCACGACTGCACCACCCAGGCGCCCCCTAAGCCTATGATTTTTGACCAGTTTATAGACTTTGATTCCCTTCCAGATCTCAATCGCACAGGCTGTACCAATCATCTATCTTCAAATCACCTAACATCATACTGTCCTTTCCTTCACGCTGCCCAGGGGTCAAGAAATCAACTCTTTGGGCACTGGGGCACCTCCTGCAACACAGCCGAACAAACGCTACCGTGGCAGTGCGAAGAGGTACTCGAGCATCCTGACGCAGCCGCTGAAGATGCCTGGTTTTGTGATGGCAACATTTAGATTTCTGTATCAACCCCGGCTGATCTCATTCTCACTTTACTAAGCACCGTAACTTCACACAGTGGTGGTAATAACGAAGGACAGGCATTACCATACATAGACATTACATACGCACATGCATACATGTATACAACATACAACAAAGTATAGTACATAACAACGTATCGCAACTGCTGGCAACTTTCATGAATGGTTTCATTTGCATTAACATAGAAAATAATTTTATTACAAGATGTCCAGCCACACCCCTTAACGCCTCGAAGGCCTGCTGTACTGAATGGTCTAGCAGTGTTCTGTATTTTCCAGGATTTGTTAAATTTTCTTCTGCAATATAATTCTTTCCTTCAGGTTATAAGCTACATAAGCAAAGATTATTTAAATACATAAATAGATGCATATCTTTAAAAAAGAGAGATACACATTTTAATGATCCACATTTACCCAGAAACCCGCATTATAAAGAAGAGCATCCATCACTAAAACTTTTTCTGGCTGAACGTCAGCCCATTACCACCAATACATTAATTTTCCCTATCTACTCAGGGTCCTCTCAGTCATCCTGATTGCCTGGAGAGAGGAGTCTTTCTGTATCTCTAAGGTTAACTTCCTAAGAAGAAATGTCAGCTCTGAAAACACAATTTAATGGTCATACACTGGACATTTAGAGACAGAGTCTATTCAGAAGATCTTAGTGATTTCAAAATGGCAAAGCATTTTTAAAATTACTTTAAAACATTAAATTTATGTCTCAGGAAATGTTAAGATGTAGCTAACATTTACTGGAATTGACCAGTAGTTCTCATCAAACTAAGAGAAGGCCACAATTCTCATTTCAGATGTCTACGTGTAACTTCATTTTGGGCAAGCTTATGCCATTGCTTATAACCTCTTTAAAAGTTAAAGCAGTTGCACAAAATGAATACAATTCTACCCTGCAGCCGTTCCCCTTGTGCTGTGGCACCTCCCATGAAGAGGTGAAGTTTTCCTCTATTTTGTGAATTTGGGCTGGCCCGCGATTTTACTTTAGGTCATAGTATGTGACAGAAGCCTTGGTGGGCCAATTCAGAACGTAGACTGCAAGGTGCCTTGCATGCTTCCTCTCTTTAATTCTGTCTTCTCTGCTCAGCCACCATGTTCATAAGACTGCACTGGCTTGCTGGATCCTGAAAGAACACGGCCGAATTGCTCTCACTGTCCCAGCTTACAGCCAAGTCCCCAAAGCAGAGCTGCCTAGTAAACTAGGAGGAGATGGATGAGGAACCCAATCAACTAAAAGAACGGCCAATCAGGATCAGCCCAAAAGACTTACCCACAAAATCATGTGAGATCATTAAGTTTAGGGGTAGCTGGTTACACAGCAAAAGCTGGTCCATACAAAGATCAACCAGCAAGATCTCTTTATATCCCATGAAATATCAAGAGCTAAAGGAGTTCTAAAATACATCTAGGGAAGCCCTCAAACATTCATCTAAAGTCAATCATTCCAACGAAATTACAACGAAACGACCCACATACCTGTCACTAGGAAGCAACCCTGAAGATTTTTCCTCTCTCTTTGGTATGTCATAGGAATCAACAGGCCTAAAGATAGAAAGAAGAGTTTATGGTCAACATATTAGACTTTAACACTCTTCCGGAGTTTGAGAAATTGATATCAAAACAAGGTTATTCTAGCCTCTTTACAAGATGGTCTCTGGATTGAAAACTAAACATACAGAAGCATTTCGATCAATTGCTGTGGAAAGAAGACCTACTAATACCAACAGACATTTGCAATTCATCTATCCCACAAATGTATACAGAATGCCTCCTACTGGGGCTGGGCTATAGAAGCAAACAAAACAAAAAGAGTATTACATGTAATTCTTACATTTCAGTGGGCAGGCAGGCCACAGACAAATACGGAGCATTAAACACGGTAAGGCATATGGGGAGAAGGTGTGGGGAAAAAGCATATGTTTTAGATGAGGTGGCATCGGAGCAGAGACTAAAGAAAATGAGGAAGACAGAGAGAGAGGTGAGTCTCTGCAAGCACAGGGACTAAAAAAATGCAGACGTTCAGGGGAAGAATGTGTTGGACATTTTCAAGGAAGAAAGAGGAGGCCAGTGTGGCTGGAACAGACAGAGAGAGGGGAAGAGTAGTAGGAAGCCAAGTAGACCACAGGGTCAAGAGCCTGCTCGTGTGAGCTTTCTAGGTCACAGCGAGGACCTGGGTGGTATTCTAATGTGGGAGGAAGCCATCTGAAGAGTTGCAAGGTGACAGGACCAGGTGTACAATGCAAAAGGTTTCCCTTGGGCTGCTTGTGTAGAAATGGATGGTAGGGACCAACTGGGAGCCTCTGAAGAGGGGAATGGATTGAACTAAGGCGAGCAGATATAAAACAGTGCCCTCCGCTGTAGGACAAACCTTCTATACTGGTATATTTTGACTGAAGTTTCCCTCTCTCTCTCTGCCTGGCGCTTCTGCTCCTGGGCCTCCTCCTGACGCCGCTTCTGCTCCTGCTCTTCCTGATACCGTTGCTCCTTCAGTTTCCTCTCTTTCTCAAGAGTGAGTTGCTCTTGCAGCTTCTTTCTTTGGTCCTCCTCCGCACCCTCCTTCGGCTGCTGTCTCCTCTCCTCCTCTCCTGCCCGGGTTCCTTCCCGGTCTGACGACTTGGACCCCTCACCCCAGGAGGCTTCCAAGGTGGCAATGGCAGGCTCCCGTGTGGGCAGAGAAATACTGTTGGAGCTCAGGACCATCAGTTCCTATGTGACCAGAAGGAAAAAGAAACCCATTCGAACTGTGTACTGCTATAATTTCACTTATTCATATTTAGTTTGAGAGACTTATTGTAGTTGGCCAGGGTTTCCACTTGAAATGATGTTAAAAGTTTTATCACTAATGAAGCCACGCGTGGGTGAAATATAAGTACGAAGAGAAAGATGCAGTTAGGGTCCATTAATAGAACCATTTAATGATACAGTAGAGAAACTAAGAGAAAGGTTGAAACATCAGAGCCAAATTCTGACAAATCAGAGCTCATGGTGTTTTTCAAAGAGCTTATAGAAGTGGATGTGTGGCAAAAGCCAGGTGAAATAGAGGATCTTCCATTTCTCAGCTAATTTCACTGAGACAGAGAAGAACACAGCACATTCCAACGTTACCTCATTCAAGTACTTGTAATTCTCTCTCTCAGCTTCCTGCTTAGCCCTTTGCCACTCTTCCCTGAGTTTCTCCTGCTCACGTTGATATTTTTCCTATAAGGAAAGATGGCATATTAGTTAATTAACAGATTAATGATGTTACACAGAATCTCTTCCACCAGCATTTTTGCTAGCTCTACCCTTCACCTCACTCTTTAAAGATGGTGATATTATTTTCACCAATCGGACTTTCATCCCTAAAGTACAAAATAACTTCTATCGAATTAAATTGCCGTCTCGGGAAAGGGTAGATACTCGGAATTGAATCTATAGCCACCCTTTACCACAGCTGTAATTGATTAAAGCCCCTAGCTAACTGCAAGGGGGACCGAATTTCTCTGCAATGGAGTGAGTACACAGCCTAGGGGTTGAAAATCCTCACAATCCGTACACCTGTCACACACAAGAACATCCAGAAAACCATAATGCCGCATTCTAAAAAATACACAGGGTAAATAATTACTTTAAAAGGAGGACTCGGAAAGCTTCAAAATAAAAATGTAATGAATGCAAAAGGTGCTGCCTAGCAAAAGATTTGTTAATTATGAGGTTATTAGCTTTTCATTATTTTTTAATTTGCTTCCCAGTGCTGGCTGACACTGACTGGGGAAAGCCAGCCCAGCGCCCCTGGGTCCGCATCATTCTGCTCTACCTGCAGCAGGCGGTCCTGCTCCTTCTGCCACCTCTCCTGCCGCTTCCGCGCCTCCTCTTGATCCCACGCCCAGCGGCTCGGGGCACTGAGAGTCGGGACTGGAAGCTAAACCAGTTAGCGGAGAAGATGTGCGAACAAAGGAAGAACATATTACTTCACTCAGTCTTCTGCTGAAGCACTTGCACTGACATGAGTTATTCATACCACCCTTTGCCTAAGCGGTAACAGAAGAGGTTTGGCTTTCTGTTTCAAAATGGGTCTTTTCAACTTGGAAAGACTAACCCTTGATAAATTCTTACGCAACCGAAAATAAGAGACGCTAGTATGTGCTAATTCACTCCCATCAAAGTCACCTTATTTATTCCAAAAACGAATGCTACTTACATCAGGAACCACAGAATCCGAACTCCCTGTATTGCAGCATGTGGAAAAGGAAGGGAAAAAAATATATAAGTCTTTTCATTTCTATGAAATAATTATTTTCAGAGAGTCTTATTAGCTGTTTCTATGCCAGTACAGTAAGTGAGATCAATGTTTCTTTTTAAAAAACCGCAGCAGTATTTCAGTTTTTCTCTTCAATTCCATCTGTTTGTTACTCATCTTCCAAAGTCAAAGTCATTTAAAACAAAGAGAGAGAGAAACTACGGATGGCGAAGGTACCCCCTAGCCCCTGGTTCTAGAGCTGGATGGCTGGTCTTCTGAAGAGGTTTCAGGGTTCTTTTACGAACACACTGGGTAGTATGTCACAGCTGAGCTCAACAGAGGGGAAAAAAGAATTTCAAATGTTATGACATCTACCAAATCTAAATTTTTACTCGCCGCTGTTTAATAACAACGTGACAGCTCCATAATCAGAGTTTCCAGGTCTCCTTGCTAATGAGCTACTTTTCTTAAATAAGACACCATAAGAACGTGTTCAAGAAATCCTTCCCTTTCCTCAGCACAGATATTCAAACTTCACGTGTAAACTTATGGACCTAATATTCTTTTTATTCTTAGGGCATGCTACACGAATGTGTGTGTATGTAGTACAAGAATAATAAAACAAGTAAGCAAATTTCAGGAAAGTCACTATCATGCAGTATTTTTAGTTTTCCTGAAACCTCACCTGTCAAATTATTCACTTACACATTTTTTTTTAAAAGAAAACTGCTTTGAGACTTAGGAAAATATTCTTCCCTAAACTAGCCTGTTGAAGAAAAGTGAGTGAAAATTAGACTAGAGAAAGAAAGGAATTGTCTTATGTTAGCCAGTTTGAGCTAGGGGTATCATACTGTTTCAATTAAATTACCATAGAAAAACAGGAATTTAAAAAAAATATCAAAAACACTAAGGATACTGACACAAATAGACCCCATACATGCACAGCTCGTGAGCTATTCCTATTTATGATCAAAAAGAAACCGTAATTCACCAAAGAAAGACTAGTAGATTTTTTTCTTAAAAAAAATCTATGAGTCCAGTAAATACGAGGCACATGTGTAAAGGTTTTTGATCATCTTAAAAGTAAGAAACAATACCATTTAGACACCAACAGCACACTGCTCTCTGTACCATTGTGTCTCAAATGTTGGATATTACTTTTAAGTTCTTGATAGCACAGCACAGCTCGGACTGCACTCATGAGACAGGGCATCAGACAGACGTGAAAGGGGGAAGAAATGCCACATGCACAGCACGGATGGCAGCGCACCGACTACACCAACACGGGGAGGCTCAAAGAGCACGTGGTCAGAAGTGCACCGAAATTTAATTTACTTCAGAGTCAACAGGGCAGTCCTACCAATACTCCAAAGCCATCATTCCAATAGCAAGAAACAACTCGGCTCTTGATTAAGAGCACTTTCCATAACCAAAAGTTAGAGCTTTCAGAAGTTCAACAATTGTGTTGGTGTAATCTAGTATTATGCAATTTGTAGGAAGCAGTAAGGCGGAAGTGAGGTTCCTCATTTCTTACTGTCACCACCCAGTGGAAAGACGTGTGTGTTTAATAGCATCTCAATCTTTTTTTTAATTAGAAAAAAAAAATTCGGAGGTATACAAAAGACACGCAAAGACCCATTACCACAGAGGTAGACCCATGAACTGTAAGAAAAGCCTGATGACCCTAGGAAAAGAATGGAAATGGGTTATGTTGCTTGGTCACAATGACAGCCAAATTGAAAAGGCTTAGCGCCCAGCACCAAAGACTACAAAGACAGAGTGGAGAATGGGAACAATTCCATGAAAGTGCATGAATTGTTATCTTGGTAGTTTACCTTGTTCAAAAAATTGTGATCGCCTTTTTAAGTTTTTCAAAGAAATAGGTTCAGATGCTAGTTGAAAAATACAAAAAAAAAATATATCAATACCATGTCATTCATTTTAATCTCTCACCATTGGAAAACTAAATGGTATTTGACACACCTTTCTAGTCCAAAGCATTAGTTGTAAAATGACAAAACTGATAGCCATAGAATATGTGGATTATTTCAATGTACAAAGACACATATTTTTAGTAGTCTGTACTACATCCAAATTAGTAATGGAACTAATTATTTTATTAATAAATTGTAGCAGGTAGCATCACAGTTTCATAGAAGCCAAAATACTTCCGTGCTAGGTCACACAGCTTTGGGGAAATGGAAACTAAAATGTTTTGTTTAGGTTAATCAATCCAAAATCTAAAAGTCCAAGGAGAATTGTTTGTAACTAAGAGTTTTTGCAGTACTAAGTAAAAAGTGAACTGAGAAATAGTGGGGAGGAAGACAAGAAAATAAATTAACATCCAGAGAAAGATAAAATAAAAACAAATGTCCAAATTAAAATATTCTTCTATCTAAAGTATTTTGCCTTAGTTTAACATCTTATAAGCACTAACTTTAAGCAAATGGAGTTCAGTCAGATTAAAAAAAAAGAAGAAAAGAAAAATATTCTGACTTCTACAAATCTGTCACAGGTTATGGTAAACGATCCTTATACTTCAGTTTATTCATAAAATGTAAATGCAATTATTACTTGAAATTACTAGTTGGTGCTTACTTGTCTAAAGAAAACCCTCAAATGACAGGCCTGCATATAGTTGTAGTCACTAATGACAAGTTTGGTGTCTTAGCTGTTTGCTTTGCCTGAGTCACTGGCAAAATAGGACCTAAATGCCTTGGATTTAACATCGTGAATCAAAAATAAGTCAGGTTCGTTTTAAAAACTCCTTTGATAAAGAATGCAATATCAGTTAAGATGCAGTCACCTCTAACTATCAGAAATTAAATACCAAAATAAATCATCAATCAAGGGGAATTTATAAACTTGGTTTGGCTTTGACCTAATGTATTATGAACTGGCAAACGCGGAGGCAAAGCCGTCTAACTACTGTGAAAACCCAGCCGGATGGGAGTCTAGTTTCATGGTAGCAGGAGTTCTCTCTTCTTTGGGTCTCTTTCTCTGCCTATGTGGACCAGATCTTTCTTATTTATTTTGTATGCCTAAGGAGTAGCACATAGCATGTGGCGACAACGATTGATGGACACAAAAGGAGGAAGAGAGTGATAATTCCACAATACAAGATCTCCCTAGATACTGCGCCTGGTTTTTCCTTACTACTGGGTCCTTTGACTAACGACTATTATTGCCATTTCTCTGTTACTATTAGCTGCCTACAAGCTTGTCCCTTTTACAATAAAGGGGGAGAGGAAACCTCATTCATCGTTTCAGATTTAACTAAGATTCCCTTTGCCAACATACCAGAGCAAGAAGGCTAATGGCCTCAGGAAAACCAGTCTTTCTTATTTGACTTAGACACACAGGCACTCAAAGCTCCTGGACACGCTGCCAAAGCTTTGTTTGCAGTTTCTGAACTATTCAAACCCTGGAACTGAACGCCCTTCCACCTGGCTGCAATTGGATCTGCATGCTAACCTTTTAGTTTCAACTTGCAGTGGGATCAGTTTTTCTTTGACTCACTGATATTAATTTTTATTATGGCAGAACTTGAATGCTGTGACTTCTATATTATAAACATAGTTATAATGGTGATGTTTACCTCTTGATTCAAAAGTAGTACTTTCATCACGAATTCCATTCATTTCTTTGGATTCAGTATTCTGGAAAGGATAAAATGCCAGTTACCAACAGTCTCTCCAATTGGACTTTGGGTTTAAATAATGCATTTCCCATTAGTGAAAATATTTTAACAAGATGAGTTTCATAGGATATTAATGTGTTTCTTATAGCGATTTACTTAGAAAATTTTTTAAATTATTTTTTAATACTTGTGAAAGGATTAATGACCATCTGTCTATAAGCATGGATGATTTTAAGTTCAATCAGTCATTAATTTTCCAAGAAACACGATGTGCCAAATAATTAGTTCACTTAGCTTATATTTATGAGTAAGCAACTCAAGCATATAGGATTCTTCAGCATTTAAACTTTTCTTACACAATGCCACAGGATCTCCTTATTAGATAAAAGAATAATCTTAGCATAACAACAATTATATCTAGGGAGTCAACATAAACATTTATTTGAAATTTTAAATGTAACTATTGCTTTGATACTTTTTAATCAATTAATGTAATTGAGTATCTCTTAACCACACACCTAAGTCTACCCATCAAATTCATCTACACAAGAACTAAAAATGTTCCATGAGGTTTTAAAATAAGTATAGTAATTGTGTGCAATTTACCCGTGAAGACTAAAGAAAGCATAGAAAAGCTACAATACATAATTTTACATTATTACTACTTCATATCCACAAAGATCTGAGAAATGGGTATAATGATGAAGACGGGTAAGAAATACCTATAAAGTATCACTATGGGATCTTTTGATTTTACTGTTACCTAATTATTACTCTATTAATGAGTACTGCCTTAGGATTGTCAAAAATACATTTTACTTTTATTACTATAAAATAAATACCTTATTCAACTAAATGTTTTTAACGTAGCATCAAAGTTGTTCAAATTCTTTCCCCCCACACACAATTCCTACAGACACTTTGCTCTACACAAATACTCCCACTTCTCAAAATACTTACAGAATGCTGGAGGCTTTCTGAGAAATCAGTTGTTATTGACAGACTTGAAGATTTGTCTGAGTTGTAAATTCCAGAAGTTGTATCAATCCACTTTGTTTCGGGTGAACCTATAATTTTGGTAGCCATACTGGTGAGATTGAGGGTTTTATGCCGTGTAAATGGCAGGGAAGGTTGGTCTTTGCCCCAGTCTGATTGGCACATGATGATCAAGAAATGAGTACACATAAATGGTGAAGTGGAAAGAACAAAGTTACTGAATGCACATACAGAAGACACACAAACAAATCAGGTAGTGTGTGAAAGAAGTAAAGAGTGCAGGTGTTTTGACCAACAGATCACCTTCCGAAAACACAAGGGTTAGATCATATTAATAAGGAAAAGACTAGCAAATTCACTGACTCTTTCTGTAAACCAAAACTGAATATCGTATTTTGAGATCATAATTTGGCAGGTAGGGGGAGGCTTAATGCCCTTCCCCATCTAACCTCAACAACTAAGAAACACACTAATAGAATTATACTGAAAGTTCCTTGAGCATGAACAACAGGAATATGACCTACCATGTTCTCTCTTATACCAGTTAGTTATGGTGCTGCTGAAAAAGTAAAATCATAGTGTAATTCTTAATACTCAAAACTATTATGAGACTCCCAAAGGCAGAAGCAATTACAATAGCTTTCCGTTAATAGCTACATTCAGAGCCAGTAGAGCATATCAATCGACCAATCAATAACGTAGAATTCAGTAAATCTGCTAGTGAAAAGTTTTCAAACAGAATAGTCATGGAAGGATTGTTCAAGACTTGTCTCAGCATAACCGCAAAGCATTGTAAAGCCAAAAAATTTAAAAAAAAAAAAAAGAGAGAGAGAAAAAAAGTTATTGAAGCAAGATGTTATAACCATTTGCCAAAGACCAGTTCCCTATTTAGAAAGGCAGACAGTGGTAAAACCAACTCACCAGACTTTCCATAGCGCCTGATATCCATTACTAGGTTTCCGGTTTCTTTAGCATTAGCCATGGTTGCCTCCCACTCCTTTGTGTCCTTATATGAAAACTTGGTGTTGTTAATAGCAATAATTTCATCATCTACCTGTAGCTGAGAAAATTCTGCTGGGCTACCTACATACAGCAAAATAAATTAAACAACCAATAACAAAAAATTCCAAACAAAAAATCTACGTTCTACTAGTCATTGCTTACTTACAGAAAAAAATGACTTCTTAATCTCAACTAACCATTCTCAGATTTTTCAGGTAGAGCAGAGTCATGAATTTTTTAAGTTATCAAATATATGAGTATACATACAAAACACTGAAAGCATTTTTTATTCTATAGTATGTATCTTCATTAACATATAAAGGAGGAATAAGTTTATCTGTTCAATAAAATTTCTTTATTACCTTCCTAAGAACAAAGAAAATTTTAAATTATTTTTAAATTAAAAATGTGAAATATATTGTACTTTAATTGAGCTTCCAAATCCAAATGTACTCTGGAATGGATAAAAAAAGCAAGGCCATTTAAAACTGCGTACAATTACCACTTACTGTTATCTAATTAAACAGTCTTTTTGAATTTTCAAAAAAATAACCAGAGTTAGCATGAAATTTTATATAACTAAAATATGTAAATGAGGAACTCCTCTTAACTACAGTAGCTTATTAGGTTCTGTCGTAATATTTTGCTCAGAGTTCCTGAGACGGACTTGGTAGAACCCTGGATGGGGGAGGGGCAGTCCTTTTGCAAAGCCTGGAAACATCCTGAGGACCCCACTGGCAACAGATACATTAGGATGCTCAGAAAACACCTATTATACAGCACATATATATCCACCACAAACATGGCCAATTTTCAGTCAAGTGTTGCTTGGAAGTATTTCCAAATATTAAACCTAAAATTTTGATAAATGAATTCCATAAAGGTCACAAGATTAAGATTCTACAGAACCAAAATTAAGCAAGGAGAAGAAATGGTATTAGTCTCGGGGAAGAACACGCATCTCCTCACTTTCCTGCTGCATTTTTCACAGGTGTTTTCTCCTCCTATTTCACATAAACGAATTTCTGGAGGGTTTTTTGAACAGCATAGGATTACAAGGGGAAGAAAGTTGAGTAGAGCTAAATCTATGATTTACCTGCTTCGACTGATGCAACGAAGATCCCAGAAAATGCCCATTTTACTGTAAACCCAAAGTCAAGACCGCTCCCAGGCGTCTGGTTTATGCTGATTCTCATATCACTGAACTGATCCTGAAAACAAACACGAAACGGTGGGATCAGGTGTCCCTGGCACCCACATGGAGGAAAGCCTATCCATGAAAGAAGGGAGGCTATATGCAAGGTGCACTTGAATTATTTCATGATAAACCAGAAGCATCAATCTTTTTAACTTGGGTTTGGTAAAACCTTCATTTATATACATATCAATGAGTTTATTATTTTTCGGATAAAACAAGGGAAACCTTCACATCAACAAATGTTTTTCTTCACGTTAATATTTTACATCAGCTGGGCATTAATAAAGCTTGGGCATTTGCCCACCATACAATTGGGTTTAATTTATAGACCATTTGTTATTAGCCAGGAAAGGAGTGAGAAGGCATATTGTGGGTGTTTAGTGGTACAAACTTGCTATTAGTAAATAAGCCCTAACGATCTAATGCACAGTACAGTGAATACACACAACACTGTATTATAATCCGACTTGCTAAGAGACTATAACTTAATTATTCCAACCACTAAAAAGAAAGGATAATTACATAAAGTGATAGAGGTGCTAATTATTACTACAATGGCAATCGTATTACAATACCTATATGTCTCAAATTAACATATTGTACACCTTAAATTTAAACAATGTTATATATATCATTTATTTCAATACAATAGCATTTTTGGAAATGCAAAAAAAAATTTAAACGTTTTTTAAAATGCCACTATACTTATTAAAAAGTATCTCTGACATTTAACATATTTAGCTGAATAATTTCGAGGCGTTCATCAACACACGACTCAGCTGCGTGTAGAGCTCATCTAGGACTGGGACCACCCCCTAACGGGTACCGGAAGTTTTGGCAAGGCAGTTCGCCCCGTTGCCACATGAAGATCAGGGTGTGAGGGCAGAGCTGCCACACACACTGCAAAACACAGGGCTATGTCATCTCTGAGGAACCACGGGTCAGATGCCAAGAGGGCCCCTACTGAGACATCCTAAGCAACAAGTCACAATTTCCTTGAAGTCACATCAGCCAACAAACCCCAGAACATAAGCCTCCTGGACAGCAGATAGACCTCTATTTCCACCTCCATCACTCCACTCCACAGCAACAAATGCTCAGTTTCACAGACTCGCAGCCGTTTTCCAAAACAAATGTTTTAAGTTGTAAAATATGTGACGTCTGTGAAAATTTCAATTGCCTTTCATAATTTATGTGTTTTGTGTTGGGTAAACAGCAGACATGAATTTTAACTTGAAATTCCCTGATTTGTTTCAGTCTTTGATTCAAAATAATTAAGAACTTAGACTTACCGTTTAAAAAGGAGAAGTTCTTAAAGCCACTTTATTTTCCAGGGGAAAAAAAAAAAAGACCTACAAATTCTCCAGTTCGATGTTGCAGTTAAAAACGAACCTATGGCCAACTGCTCAATTCACAAAGCTTTATGCTAAAGTTTTTCCACCTCTCAAACAAGTTTAAAATCCAAGTGACTCTATTCTATGAAAAACTGATATTACATAAGAATTAGAAAGAAGGCAAGGAGGGCACTGAACCAAGAACTTACTATATTCTGTGGACACAGAAGTACTATAACAATACGCACTTACTCATCGGGTCAACATATACTTTTGTGCATCTATTCTGCATAAGACACAAGGCTTAGTACTTGGGAAATAAAGATGGATTAGGCATGGTCCTTGCTCTCAAAAAATAATTACTGACTCTTCCAGAGCTGAGTATGGAATTATTTTAAGAAAAATCTGTAGCTAATAATATAGAAAAGTTTTCACCAGACAGCTTGTAAAGCAGTTTAAAAGCAGGAACCCTGATGCAGGTAGTGAAAACATGTTAATAATCAGCCTGATGAACACCAATCTCCAGAATAAAACTCGGCTATGAATAGAAAAAATTAGTGGTTAGTTCCTCTCCTTCACCGAAACTACCATACACTTAAATTAGACATGACTCAATGAAAATAAGTGGTCATCTTCGCTACACTTACCGCCCCCCCAATTCAACTTAAAGCCAAGTAAAGCACAGTATCTACTGCTATATAAGGGCAGAGGACAAATGATGGGTTAGATATGCAAGATACTAATTGATGTTTTTTTATCTTGAAGAATAAAAACCAGGATGGAGTTTTAATAAATAGTCTCAAACTACATAAAGAACACTTTGTGGGAGAGAGCAAGTAAACATTATCCTTTTCTACCAAATATAGGATAAAAGAGAATGAGCTTACGCTATAGATGAAAGAGTCTCACAATTTTATTAGACCAAGAGAATTGTCTCACAAAGGGATATTCTTGCCTTGGAAATAAACCTCTACTTGACCATATTAATAAAACAGCAGATAACCATCTCTGAAACAGTTAACAGGGGACAGCCTCCCTGTGGCTACAGCCTGGCAGACTGTAGGTGTGGGGGTCCTTAGGACTATAGACAGACAAAGGAGAAAAGAACCACAGGAACGATTACAGGTCCATTTCTATCAATAACCAGGTGACCTCAGGCACATGGCAGAGTCTGGCAGGGTCTGGCAGGGTCTTCCCTCTCATAATGACATTGATTTGCAAGCTTTTTATTTTGCAAAACCGTATTCTCAAATGAAAATCTTATGTAGACCACCTCCCTCCCAAACCAATACATAGAAGGGATTAGAGTGAATAGCTGTAATTTCAATTTCAAGCTATAATTTCAATGGCGTGGCCTGCCCTTGATGGCAGTCCCTCAGGCATCTCTCTGGAATCCTAGGTCCTTGAATTAGATCAGTCCATAGACTCCTTGCAGGGGAACAGATCTATAATTATAGTCAAGCACAAACTGTTCAACAGTGATTTCAGTTAAGATTTCTACTTCCTTATTTATCTCTGTAAGATACATGCCATGTAAGTATTCTACGAAGGATCCATGCCTCAGAAGACGATGATGGGGGAATTACTGCTTGAACTGGATAGAACCAGAAATATAAATTCTTGGGGGAAATCTAGATTCTTGATGACTGATAAAGTGGTTCCAGTTGTCTATGCCAGAAAAGATAAAGTATGGTTATCAACAAATCACCATTTAAAAATAATTTCCCTCAAATTAGATCCAATTTATACAGAAGTATATACTGAAAAATGAGCTTTTTAGACAAAAACAAAATGATCTATCTAGAGTAGCACTGACAAGATTGAATTTTAGGACATCTGATGAATTAAGACCTTCCTATCACCAAAGATGAGAACTGATGAAAAACAGGGTCAATCTTAAGTACTAACAGGTCAGAAAGCTACTTTCCCCCAAATTTTTCAATTAGATAAATGTGTTGACTTAAGGGGAGCCTACTGAAGTTGATAAAATTAAACAAAACACTAAATACAGATTTGGGCTCGACAGTCATAAGTAACAGAGGAAATAGATCAACTTTGATTTTTGTACACATGATTCTTTTGCATCATTTTTCCAGGGAGTGAGTGGGGTGAGAACATAAGTGAGTGGTCCCCCAATCATGGTGCTGCTCTGGCCCTGGAGCCACTTTCCTTCATGAAAGCCACATCTGAACCTACTTTCTCCACTTCTCCATTCTAAGAGGCAGGTGGTATTTCTAGTCCCATCACTTACCCCATTCCAAGTTTTATCTCTTTCCTACCAAATCCGTCTCAGTTCTCCTCCCACCAGGCACCAACTTTTCTTGCCTTCAGAAACTGTCTTCTACGTAACCATTATCCCACTTTCTCCCTTCTTTTCCTCCATCTATCCAGCCACCTCTCAGTTTCATGAATGTTCTCCTCTGCTTGCTCTCCCATTCTCACTTTCTTGTCATTCCTGAGCCAGTCTCCCACCTTTTTGACTACAAGCTTTCCTGAATCACCTTCCCTACTGGGTCTTCAGTTATTGGCTCAGCCCAATACACCCAAAATTAAATTCAGGATCTTCCTCCCAAACCTACTCTTTTTGACCTCTTGTTTCTCAATATTGGTCAGTTACATCACCATCTGACCAGGTGCCTGAGTTAGCAACACCAGGGGTTCCTCCTCCTCCCTTCCCACACCGCCCCCACTGCACCCGCACATTATTAAAGTGCTCTCGAGTCCTTCATCTATAAATCTATCCTGAATTATCCCATCTGTTCATTGCTCTTTAGGTTATCATCTTAGTTTAGAGGGGAGGCCATGGTTCAAACTATTTCAGCCACCTCTGAGTTGGCTATCCTGGCCCCGCCCTTCTTTCCCTCCATCTTCTACACAACTGCCAGAATTCTAGTCACAGAACATGCCAATTATTATTATTGCACCCTGTTTTAAAATTGCTGGTAGCTCCTTACTGCATATTGGGTAGATTTCAAACTCTACATTTCAGAAATTCCACATTTCTGATTCAGTGCTGGTAAGTTTCAGTAACTATATAGCTTTCCTCAAAAACAATTTTAAGAATGATTTTATCTTTATGAAAGAGAAGATATTTCAGTCCCTGTTGGCTCTAAAATGCTAGCGATAAAGCAAAGTTAAGTCAACATTTGGAGACTTAACATAAGGCAGTTCTCAAATTGGAGTTTGTTATATTTTCAAAAAATTAGGGTCAGAGAAATTACAGTTGTGGCCTAAGCACTTAACCAGCCCAGGGCAAGTTATGTAACTTTCAAATCTCAAGTATTTCACTCGTAAACGTGGGGATAACACCACCTACTCTGAAAGGTTATTGGGAGGATTAAGTGAAACACTTAAGAGGTGCCAAGGAACTTGGTTGCTGCCCGGTAATTACTTTCTGTTCCGGATGGAAACAATGTTACATATGATATATATGCTGGTTAAGCAGTTTCCAGGTCAGCTAAAGAGAGTCCTGTTTAATGCTCACATACCTACCTAGCTCTAAAGCCAATAGAACACAGCATTCAAGGAATACTTTCAGATCCAGGTACTGTGCTACCAGTGATCTGGACAGGCTTGCTTCCTGCCCTCCCGGACAGCAGGGTCTAGAGAAGGTGACCAGTACAGTGCATGAGAGGAAGCCGTGATACAGTTAGTCCTGGGTGCTCTTCAAAAGGGGCACCATCGCAGGCTTGGTGATTGAGAAGTAAACATGTGAAAAGCTTCCTTCCTCCCATCTGTATCATCTAGCTTCTGGGTAGCGCTTTAAAAAATCTGGGGCAGAGGTTCTGAAATGGGAATTTGGATGGAGTTTGAGAGAAGAGGGCTCTGACAAGACGGAAAAGGTAACAAAACCCTGTTGATGAGAACAATCAGGGGAAAATAATCAAAGACACATCTGTGAGGCAGATGGAGGAGGATGAAGAGCTCTGGGGTCATACTCTCCCCTTGCCTTGGGGTCACCCCTGCGATTGCCCTGGCAGCCTGGATCAGAAAAAGAGGCAGGAAAAGAAGCAGTATCAGAAGAGAAGTTGGGGAGAAAAGGGAGTGGAAAGGAATGAAACCCCACCTGGGCAGTGGAGATGGGAAAGAAATTTCTGTGGGCTGATTTTAAATGAGGTTATATTAAGTTCTTTCCTTCATTAAGCTTCCCTTCTTAATGGCATGAACCACCTCATGACCACAATTCTGTGAGAGGCTCCTAACCAGTTTCTGACCCCGACTTCATTTCCTTAAAATAATTCTGTGTAACAGCACAGTGCTTGGAGTGGTAAAATACGCCTAAATCTTAACACTCCCACATTAAAGAGCCCATGAGGACCTAAATTACAAGTTGGATCAAGTTCAGACTTAAGTCTGGTGATCAAGGCCTTGAATGAAATCGAGTCAGGAAACACATAAGTGCCAACTATGTGCAAAGGCTGTGGAGGGTACGAAGAATACCAGTGAAGGAGAAATGATGAACATTTGGAACAAGGAAGAATCCAGCAAATGAAACTTTCACCTAGGCTGAAAAGTTCAATTCCAACTAGGGGAAGAAGAGGTCTTGATTCACAAAGCAAGTGACCCTCCTGGACTTTGAGAGAACAGGACGACTTCACAAGACAAACGGGGGTGAAATGAACATTTTCAAATGTGGGAACAGTAAGACCAAGTACTATGATGTGTCCAAGAAAGTGTACAATGTGTCTAAGAAAAAGCAAGCAGTGTTGTGTGGCTTGGTCACCAACTTCCAATTCTTTTTTTCCATGACACAGTGTGGTGCAGGCGACTTTGAGTCAGAGTGCCTGGTTACAAATCCTGACTCCACCACTCAGGACCCTGTATGGCCTTGGACTAGTAACGTGGCCGCTCGTGCTTCAGTTTCCACAACAGCAGAACAGGGAGGCAAGGGTCCCTGAGGCCTAAGAAATAGCCCGAGAAGCCAGGTTGGCACATGGCAAATAAGCAGCCGTTACTGCACTACAAAGGGAGACTGGGACCAGTGCAGAGGGGCCAGAGTGCTCCCCTGAGAGCTTTGAACTTGACTGAACAGTCCACAGAGTGCCGCTGGAGGCCCTGGAGCAGAGAAATTACCAAGAGCAGCCCGGCATCATGCAAGTCAGTCTAACACCAGGCTCGCAGAGAATGCACAGACACAGACGGCAATTTTCAAAGCGTTCGCGCTGATGGGGAAAGGGCCTGAGAATTAGGCTCGTGGAAGCAGGGACAGAGAGAAGACCACCATGGGTGATTCTGGAGGAGGAAATGAAAGGATCTTACTGGTGAAAGTGTGAGGTAAGAAGGAGAAAGGAGACCCGAAGAACACTTACAAAGCTCCCAAAACATCTAGATGTTCACCCACACGCTACTTTTTATTCTTCTATTCTCTGAACACCTAGAATTACAGAGTTTGGACAAACGCTTGGAAGAGCATTACCAACACCCTTGACTTATCCATCATAGGTTGTCTTGTACATTCACGGCCCTGTTCCCGAGGCAGTAAGCTCCTTCTCAGCGATCAGAGCGGGTGATGCTACCTGGGCAAGTGTGCTGCCCACAGCGTGGGAGTGGACACACCGGCAGCTCGGAGACGGGCACGTCACCGTGTGATACATACATACTCGCCTCGGCAAAGCCTAATTTTGCATGGTAGGATACCATTTCAAGTTTGGAGACAAAGGAGCATAAATCCATTAATGATGAAACCGAAGCCAAGCCATGTTAATTCAGGTTCCCCGAACTGCCACGACCTGGAACACACCCAACACCACACTTAGCCTCTTTTTCTTAATCCGTGGAGGCGGCTACTTAGCCGGTGCCCTGAGGGCACTTTACCACCTAGTAGCAGGTACCTTAATAAGGCTGTCCTGTTGGGTTTGCTATGTGAAAACGTGAAAGCAAACACGCAAGCCCATAAAAACAAAAGACACCTTGCTTCGACTTTTATTATTCACCCCTGGACCTTAGGTTCTCCAAGTATACCATGGGCTATTGTTCTCATCCACTGAAACTTATGATGCTAATTACAGGTTTCTAATTCCTTAAAAACAAAGTGAAAAAAATTATAGCTAATGATTTTAGCAAGATGAAGAGACTATTTTTAGATATATGTTTGTAAATATGCATGGGAACAACAAAGAAATATACCTACATGTTAACAAAGGTTATCTCTAAAAGACGGGAGTACCAATCATTTTTATCATACATACTTTCCTGCATTCCCAAATTTTCTCAACACAAAGTACTTCATAATCAGGAAAAAAACAAAAACAAAAACAAACCTAAAACTTGTAAAGTTTTTCTGTGGTAAATATGCCATATTAACTTAGTGCACATAGTTATTTCGTTAATATAATTTAGGCCAAGTTATACACTTGGGGCTGTGCCTTGGAAAACACACATACCCTGGTAAGGCAGCAGAGAATGCGTGACTAAGCCACAGAACCACAAAAGCGCCTCTATGCTAAGGGGTCCATATGGCTATCAAACTGCCTAACAAAGGTGTTTTTGTTTTTTGGGGTTTTTTTTTAAGAAAAGTTTTCTGTTCTCTAGACAACCAATGACTTTCAGCTTACATATAAAATATACTACATTCATCACCTAGCAATTCTCCTAAAAGCTATCTACAGTGTTTTTAAGTAGGAAAAACTACAAATGACCCCCAGTCATTCTTCATCTGAGGATATACTTAGTTCAGATTCCAAACATTAAGGAACATAACTGTCATACTGTAACGAAGCTTCAATATTCCCATTAAGATATAAGAAACAGCACAAAATTGTAGACTTTCTAAATTAGTATTAAAAGTCACGGGAATGGGATAGACTGGTGATGGGTAGTAAGGAGGGCACGTATTGCATGGTGCACTGAGTGTTATACGCAACTAATGAATCATCGAACTTTATATCGGAAACCGGGGATGTAATGTATGGTGACTAACATAATATAATAAAAAAACATTAAAAAAAAAAAAAGTCACGAGAAGGTTGCAGTGCCTGGATGGCTCAGTCCGTTAAGCGTCTAACTTTCGGTTTTGGCTCAGGTCATGATCTCATGGGTCCCGGGATCCGTCCCTGAGTAGGGCTCTCTGTGCTGGGCGGGGAGTCGGCTTGAAAGATTCTCTCTCTCCTGTCTCCCTTTGCCCCTCCCCCCACTTGATTGCTCACGCACTCAATCTCTCTCTCTCAAATAAATAAATAAAAGTCACGAGAAGGTTAATATGATAGGACAAGAAATGCCATGTCCTTAGAGGCCAGCACCTAGCCTGTGTACCAATTTCCCCTTGTGGTCAGTTAATCTCCTTGAGAAGGGGCTTTTATTACTCACTTACCTGTTAGACCTGAATCTATAATCTCCCAAGTGACCCCTACACCTGAACCAGGGGCTGCTGACCACTAGAAGTATAAGGCAACAGTCGCTGACTTGAGGAGTAGAGAGAAAAAACAACCCTAAAGAGATCGGTCCAAAAAGCCTCAATACACACACATCACAAGGGTTATCTGGATCCATAAGTGCAAAGGTGGAAGAGGCCTACTTCTTCGAAGATGTGCTAAAAATAAAATGCAATATTGTTTTCTACATTTTCAGCCCAGATAATAACACCTAGAGGTTAGAAGCATGGTTTCTAGATTTCAATACTTATGTTTCTGAGCAGTGCGTGATAGACAGCCTTCCCAAATTCACCTGTGATCTTGAGACCTCTGCTTGCGGTGAGCCTCCCCCTTCTCCAAACTCAGACGTTAAATCAGGGCCAGATGTTGAAGACAGTGTGGCTTTGGACGTGGCGGCCTGGTCCAGGGAAAGTGATGAGAAGGAGGATGTAGGAGACGGCAGCCCCATCACACCTTCTCCCAGCGCTGCTCTCTCTCTCTCGCTGGACTTGCTGGAAACAAGCTGGCCTATGTCAAGTTTTTGCACAGAGGTGCTGACCAAACTGCTGTGGGTTCTCCTAGCGTCTTCTACACCTCCATTATACTTCCAAGCATCATCCATCTAAAAAGGAAACATCATGTCAAGCTTGGTATTGTTAGATTTCTGTTTAAAAAACATATACATTAGATACTTTACAACTATCAAAGTAACATACCTCCCACAGCAACTACGGCTAAAAGCTTGGAGCACATTCTTTCATGTAACAGATAGGCACATATGTTAAAAAAAAAAAAATCCTCCTCCCACTACAAAGTTTTGATATTATAGACAGACTGCTGAAACTGGCTTTGCTCATTTACATCACCCTGATAGGTCAATAGACAGATCTCTAGACTAGTCTTTTAATTGCCAAATGCTCCATAATATGGGTATCTACAATTTATTCATTTGCTATGCATTCAGTGTTGTTTCAAGTTTTCTGTAACTTCCAAAAGCATTGCAACAAGTACCTACATATTTTTATAATTGGGATATTTATTTTTATAGATTCTCAAAAGTAGACTCACTGGACCAAAGAATATTTAATATATATAATACATGTAATATAAAAAAATAAATGTAATATAAAAATTTTATATACACTTATCCTCTCAAAAATATTGTAGCAGTGCACTCCCAACAGAATGCAGAGGAACGGCTACTTCTCTGCATCCCTGCCAACACTAGACATTTTCAACGTTTTAAATCTTTGTCAATCGCATGTGTAAAAAGCTGTACAGCTCATTCTTGCTCTCATGAGGCTGAACATGCTTCAATGTGTTTCATGTTGTCAACCATTTGAATCCCTCTTCCTTAAACTGGCTACTCATCTCTATATCCATTATTCTACTGCTTGTCTTTCTTCTTGCCAATTTGCAGGAGAATGTTAAATCCTAGTGATATTAACTCTACATATAGAATTCATTTTACTAATATTTTTCTGAGTCTATAAGTTGTCCTTTGACTGTTACTAATGAGTCATATACATTTGATTTTTTATTTGTTTATGCTGCCAATTTTTCTCTATTTTACTTGCTATAATGATGAGGACTTTCCTGGCTAGTTTAGACAGGTTTTCCTTACCGTGAATATCTTTTCAGGTTTTTCCTTAGACTTTACAACACTATATTGGCAGAGGTAAAAGGAACCTGAACATTGATCTGAACACTATGCTGCTTCCTCTTACATAATTAAAATTAATACACCCACTTTTGGTTATGCAATACTGCTACATTCTCGGGGCTAATGATTCCATTCTCTATATTCTTAACAATTCTAATACACATAGAACCATGAGATACATTTTAATAACCACATTCAGGCATATCAAGTTCTAGTAAAGCAGGTAATCAGAGAAAAATAGAATGCTGTACATACGGCTAACCCATGCGAAATTGCTGTTTTGTAGGTCAAAAAGAACTACTAACATCTTCATGTTCAGCCTAATACTTCACAAAAGTTATATTTTTTAACAATAAAAAATGCTCTGCCTTAGAAAGCAGCTTATTCATTCTTTAAAATGTATCAGGCCTTACTTTCACTGAATTTATAAAGTTTAATCAGTTCCACAGAGTTGTTATAAACATTAAATGTCTATTGAATCTAAATCGGTTGAAACAAAATGGCCCCATATGCAAGTTATGCACATTTTCTACATCAAGTAGAGATAACTCAAACTTCTACGCAAGTTCCCCGACACTTAGCTCTTGAGAACAGATTGAATGAAGTGGGAACACATTTTTTACCGTGTAGGATCTTGGGAGTGATGAGATTCCCCTGGCCTGAGAGCCAAAAGGTCTCGGTGTGACCACAGATGTTAACCTGGCTGTATCAGTTTTCTGGTAACTTCTGGGGAGAGAGGCTGAAACTCGAGTCGACTCTGTTTGTGTCGTCAGTGAATGCTGAGAAGACAAAGAGTCTGGGAGCTGTTCTTCCATGGAGCTTTTAGAAGGAAGCTGAAGGTCAGCAGTGACCGCATCCTCTCTTTTTGCAAAAGTCGTGGAATCTTGTTTAGGAATTTCTGTAGAGTACACTGTTCCCTTCTCTTCTACTCTCTCACTCTGGTAACTTGCTTCTGACGTAGTCAGTGTAGGGGAAAGCATCTCTTCATTCAACACATCATCAGAAGAATGCAACCTCCTCCTGGATGTAACCGTGGACATTTGACCTCGGGATTCCCTTAGCAGGAAAAAGCACACCATAAGCACCAAGTGACGCATGTGACACACAGGGGTGGAGAGGGGATGGTTACTTGAGCAGTGACATAAAATGGACTAAGAATAAAAAGGCTAATGACTTCACACAATAACCAGCATGTTATTAACAGAATAGGAGGATAAATACATGTATTTTTTTTAGTACCACACTAAAAGTTTGTAGGAACTTGAGTCTTTTTTTTTTTAAAACAGGCTCTCAAATACTTCAGAGGGATTTTTTAATTGTAAAGAGATGTTAATAAGAAAATGAGGATATTTTAATAAGAGCACGTTCACAGAGTTTTACCTACAAGTTTATCAATCTTCCAAAATTAGCGCACTGTAAATAAAACTGATTGTCTGACAACCAATTTGAACCTTCCAAAGATGTGGATTCCTTTACAGGGTTGTGAGCTTTATTTCCTGGGTACAATTTTCAATAATTTAGTAAAAACAAAAGACTCAGAGTTCAGTTAAAATCAAGTTAGTATATGATTTCATACAGCCTGAGAGAACTTGCATGGACAATTACTACAGATTAAAGAGAAGTCCATGACACATCCTCGCCACTACCATTTAGTAGGGAATACCTCGTAAGTGAATGAAACTGTGTTTACCATTTGCTTCTAGGGCACAAAGGAGCTTTGTTTAACTTCACCTGACAGCACGCTTCCTTTTTGACATTATCCTTAAAGCATATTTGCCTTCCCCCTGACCTATAAATATTCCAAAGTTTCTCATAGTAACTGCTCTACAGGAAAGTTTAAATTGGACCTTTATCCTGTTATGTTGCAATGCCAAAAATAAACCCCTTACATTTATGCTCATATTGTCCTCCTCTAAAACAGAATTTTAATCGTACCACTAAAACATGAAAAGGAACTTGATATTTTACACAATTTAGATGAGTGGGAGCTGGTTTTATTTGGCCATTCCATTCCTAAATTCATTTTAAAAGGAAAAGGTGGTTTATTTTCTGCACCAATAATGGCCAATACCACCAATACTGCCCTTGAGTATACAATGTAAAAATCAAGAAAGAATGCATACCTATATTAAGCACCCATTTCTTCTGTTAATCTAAGTCACTCTTTATTACAGCAATACTTTGCTTTCTCATTGCAGAGCAAAATCCTGACTGTTTCATACTTATTTGCCTATGGTTTAATATTGGTATCCTGCCCTTACATAAAATATAGATTTCTAACACCGGTAACTCCAACCGTGAGATGCACTTAGCTTTATTACCTGTCCTGTAGCATTTCCTTAAATGTCTTAGAGCTTCTCTCGGACTTCTCAAGTGCCTGCTTTTCAATTTCTTCCCTCTCTTCTTTTTTCTTCTGCAGATCTGAAGTGTAGCTTTTTCGACGATCTTTCCATTTTGCGAGGTCCTGACAGAAGAAAATCACATCAGCACAGGCATACCTGAATTTCTACACAGCCTCTCCAGCAGTGAGAGAGCGCCAGCGTATACCATTACATCGCTGAAACTATTCACTCCAACTCGATGCCAAGGTGGCCTAATTTTGCTTTTTATAGCTGGCGTTTCTGTACCAACCTTTATCTCATGTGTCTGTCTAAAAAACCTGACCTAATAAGATAGACCCCATTACTGTTTTCCTGCCTCCCTGCCCATTTCACAAAGTCTGCTAAATGCCTGTAATTGGGTGCCAGGTCAGAAAGATCAGGAACTGTTTCAAATTCATTTTCATCTTACTCCAATAACCTGGCTGTTGTGTGAAATGTCGTATTTCACTAGTACAACTGGAACAGAGATAGGATTGTAATGGCGAAGCATAAACGCTCACTTTTTCATTTAACATACACCCAGCTGGATCCCTACTTTGAGGCAGAGGACCACAAACATGCAGATGTGTAAGATGTGGGTTCCATCAAGGACTCTTGGTCTTGAAGGGGAAGGGACTTGTAAATAAAAGTTCAACAGTGAGTGTGACTGGACAGCACAGGATGGTGGGGGCCTGAAGGAGAGAGAGTGCTCAATTCTACCTCAGGCTGGGGAGGGCAGAGCTTGAAAAGGATTTCCTGGAGAGGTCAGGCTTGAGTATATGATTTTAAAGCAGGTGAACTCCACCTAACAACAGGGCAATAAGGAAGATCCCATAGGAAAAGCGGACCTGTTTCCCATATTCCCAGGAACAGAAGTCTGATCTAGCTGGGTGACCCCAGGACAATCAACCTGATTTTGCTTTTAAATTAGCCTTAGCAGCCTAAGCTGGTTGTGACACTCAAGGGTGTAAGACATTTTGGATGGTACAGACTTTCCTAAGTCTCCAATATAGGGAAATGCCACGCTAAGTCCCTCTAGTGGCATTCCAGTCCAAAGAGAAGCACATCTTCGGCCTCAGACTAAACTAGTTTGGTTAAGAGTCGAGAGGGCCATTCCTGTTTAAAAACAGCCTGAAGCCAGTATGAACCACTTCCGAAAGATCAAAAGCAGTATGCATTTAGTCCTACAGGATAGTCAGCATGGGTTTTCATCTGCATTAACAGATAACCCCTCAATACTTATTTTCACACCCAAACTACCCCATGTATTTGGGCAAAGTGACATTGAATTACTGTTTCTTCATCATTAAATCTAGTTGCCAATGAAAAGAAACCCTGGAATTGAGAAATGCAGCCAAGGCAGAAGGTTGGTCTTCATTTCATAGACTTTAATCTCTTTGAAAATGAAAATTTACTATCCCTGGCCCTTTTGTTCATTCTAACACTCTACTCTTCCCATAAAGTTATCCTCAAACTCCTTTGGGTTAGGTCTGTATAATTTATCTATTGTATTTCTAGACATTCCTTTGGTTTGTAACAATTACCCCTTTCAAAAAAGGTCAAGCTTTTTTTCCTGCAGGGACAAAGCTAAATATTAAGTCTGTGTCCATATAACCATCTGAATATAAGTCAACTTCTCTCTTCGATGTCAGAAAACATTTCATTTTGATTCATATCAATTACTTTTCCAGCCAAAATATTACTACTAGTTACATTTCTTATTTCTCCCCAAATCTCTATTAACTCTGAGAACCCCTTCATCTCTCCCTGCTAATGCCAAGACTGTTCTGGACCCCCTTCTCCTCTGCCACCCCTAAACTTGGAGCTAAGTCTTTTCCCTTCACAAGCTTCAATAATAGTCACACCCCAAATTCAACTAACCAAGGCAAGTGAACGAATTAACTGTGCTGTAAGGAAGCAGATTCACATTTTAGAGAACTCAGAGAATATTAGAAAATAAATATCCTATTGTATTTTTCACAGCAGCCTTTAAAATAGGCAACAGTAACAGGCCAAAAAGGTATACGAATCTTTTCAAAAGCAGCTGATCGCATTTTCTGTAGACCTGAATTCTGCAGCCAGGAAAGCCATCTCAAGTATACTGATCTTCTTTTATGAGAAGCGAGGAGGCGTCAAATAAGTAGACTCTCCCAGTCTTCCCTTCTCCCAATACAAAACATACTCACATCTTGCCATTTCTGATCTTGTTCTTTTAGCTGTGATTTTATTTTCTGCATTTCCTCGTAACGCAGCTGACGCAAGTTCTGAATATCCTCTGCGCTGACATCACTCATGGACTTACTCCTAGGACAAAAATACCCATGGTAACCAAGGGTCACGTGACCAGACTTAGGGTTAAAACTGGAAGGTTGGGCTTTTGCTTGGAAATTCCATCTAAATGTCTGCTGTACTACCTAGACGTTTTAGTGATATTATCACAGAAATAGCACTACAGAGATAAATGGTGTTTTTCCAAAACGTAGAAACAAGAGCCTAGCACTCAACTCAAGTGTGCATTCTTTCACAAAATGGCTAAATGAGCCCTGCATGAGTCTGAAAAAATAATCCAATGTTCATATTTGCAGTGGTCCATGCATACAAGGATTACTTCAGAAAGAAACATTTACTAGAATCATCTGTATTTTTCCATCTCCCCCAAAGATAATCTTTTAAGGTTTGGCTGCCTTTTCTGGGCACTTATTAAATAATTTAATGATTACCTGATATTTTCTCCTCAAGTTCATTACCATGAATAAACGTGTTACTTCTTCTCAAGGATTCTCTAAAATCCACCCGCCACCGCACTGGACTCATTCTCAAAGCACCATTGGTTAGTTTCTAACAGCCAGTTAAAATGAACGACCTCTACAGCCCTCTGTTTTATTAAGGCAGATTGCATGTCTCTTAATGTATGATCCTGTTATGAGTCTGTACTGAGGATTAGCTCTCAGAGAGCTCAACCTAGAGCAGAACCAACGAGCAGAGTGAGGTGTTAGACACGAGGCACATAGACGGGATGGCCAATTGCACTGGAAAATAGGGTAGTGGGTATGGGGTAGTCCAGTATGATTACTGGAGAGCAGGTAGGAATGAAAGAGACAGAGCTTTTGAAGGTGGGGTACCCAAAATGTGCTTTCCTACGGAAGTTCCTATAGCATTTTCATAATGCACTTTGGATTTTATTTCATTGTAACAGACTGTACTTTTATTTAAGTAAGTTATTTAAGTAACTCTACATCTCCTTCTTGGGCCTTTAAACTTCACCCTCCTGAGAGTTTGCTATCACCACATTTCTTTTATAACATGCTTGCCCTTAGCTAACTCAGGAATTCAATTAGTCTCTATGCAAATGACTCCCAATCCACAGCCCAGGGCCAGGCCCTCCCTTGACTCAATTCCAATTACTTGTTGAATAAATATCTGCATGGATATCCCCTAGGCACCTCAGTTGTAAAAGGACCAATTGAAATAATATCTAGTAAGGATTTTGTAAACTATAACTCACTAAACACATGGTTATTGTTGATGTAGCCAAACTCAATCTTGTCCCCAAACCTGCTTTTCTGCTTGTGGCTGTTAATGGTGTAACCTGCTTCCAATCATCTACATTTGAAACCTAAGAACCATTTTTCACCTTTGCCTCTCCCTTCTCTCTACTTTGTTAGTAATCAAGTCCTCTTATTCAATGTCTTTTTCTTTCCACTTCTTTTGCCAACACCCTAGATCAGAACACAGCCAACTCTTACCTAGACTTTTAAAGTAGCTTACATTATCACCCAACCTTCAGATCCAGCGAGTCTGTCTTCAACTGTTCCAGCATGGAAGCCCTACGTTAGTATATATGCCTTTTTAAATGCCACCCATTCCTCAGGATCTCTGATACACTAAACACTGGATGGGTGTGTGTAACTTCCTATTCATTCTCTACTTGAAAGTCTAACAGACCACTCACACTTGACTTGTCATAGACCTAAAACATGATTACTCACCCACAACATACCCATCAACGAAATTCAACTCCATCCTCCAGATTACAGGCCAAAAATCTTGGAGTCATCCCAGATGCCTCTTTTTCTTATACATCATAACTGATCGCATCAGTAAATCCCGTCAGTCTACCGTCTAATTATAACTAGGACACAACCACTTCTCACCACCTCCACCACTACCACCCCAATCCAAGCCATCCTATCTCCCGCCTGAATTATGACAAGAAGCAGTCTTCCTGCTTCTACTCCTTCCTGCCCAACAGTGCATGCTGCATACCACAGCCAGAGGGATCTTCTCAAAATTACACTCAGATACGGACATCCCTGTACTCAGCACCCATCAGTTTCTTTCCATCTCACACGAGTTAAATGCAGGTTCTTCCAAGACCTAGGACATTACCTAGATCCTGCCTACCTCTCTCCACTCATCTCCCATCATGCTCCCCTCCACTCACACTGCCCCAGACAACTGGTTTCCTTGTTGTGCCCAACCTCTTGCTCTTCCACCCACTCTTCAACCAACCATGTAACTTCTCTCTTACTTCTAGTCATCTGCTTGAACATCACCTCAGCGTTTCCCTCCCTGACCACCCTACACAAAAGAGCAATGCCCTTCTCCCTTGGCCACCTCATCCCTCACCCTTTCTCCCTACAGCATTTATTGCCACTTGAAATGTCTGTTTACACATCACCTGCCTCATCCTGTAAGATTATAAAGCAGGAATTTGGTCTGTGTGCTCCCATATCACCTATGCCTAGAAGAGTGCCCAGCCCATGGTAGGTGTTGAGGACTGTGTTGATCTAGAGAATCTTCTACCACTTTGATAATAATTCCTACCTCTTCCATGCCAAAAGTGGTCTGGCCTTTCTTTCCACTCCTCTAGTGCTTTAGCTATACCTTTCTCCTGGCATTAACATTCAGCATTACAGTGTATGCGGGTGTGTGTGTGTGTGTGTGTATACTTAGTTTATCTCCCTCACAAGCACACATGTTGCTTGGAGACAAACACATTAACACATAACGAGGCATGCAGGATCCATGCATTTAACACCAGTGGCAAAAATGAGGTATGTTTTATCATATTTAATGAAGCAAAATAAATTTGTAAGGTTTCTTTTTTGCGTGTGTATGATAAATCAGGATCCCTCCCCAAAGTTTTATAAAGAAAGCTTTGTAAGATTTATTAAAGAGTATTGGGGCACCTGGGTGGCTCAGGTGGTTAAGCATCTGCCTTCCGCTCAGGTCAGCATCTCCAGATCCTGAGATCAAGCCCCATGTTGCGCTCCCAGCTCAGTGGGAGATTTTCCCTCTCCCCCTGCCTGTGCTCTATCAAATGAATAAATAAAATCTTTTTTAAAAAGATGTATTAAATAATATTAAGGAATTGTGCATAGAATATATATCAAATTACATACTGGATCTTTAAAAATATATACCTAACTAGGTATGACCACATATGAACCTGATTTATGTGAATTTGAAAACATAAATTAAGCTATCACTGCAAAGAGTAAGACTTTTTGTGCTCATTCTTTAACAGACTCCCTAAAAAGAGAGAAGAAAAAATTTTTCAGGACCAAGGCATAAGAGGAATCTGGATACCCAACACATAAGGTTCCATAAGTTCCAGAACAAGAATGGAAATGCTAATATTTTAATAATCTTCTGGTGGGAGGGAAGGCTGATAGTCTCGGCTGGCCCAGACACATCCACGCATGCTCTCTGAGCTCTCCTCCTCCTGCACCGTAAAACCTTATGGTCCTTTTCAGAAAACATGTTCACCATGAGCAGAGGCTACATCGTCCCCTTGGGAGCTCAGAGCACAGAGCCTGGCACCCAGAAGGAGGTCCCCAGGGTAAACCAAGTGATCCCACCACTGTCCAGAGTAGACTAATCCTTGTGTCAGGCAGGATGGGCATTCCCTTGGTTCCTGAGGCTGTACAGTGACCTAAAGAAAGCCCGGACACATTCCATGCAGCCCTGGGGACCGGGCTGAAGGTTCCAGGCCTGGCAGTGGCACCGATTTCCACCCCAACCTAACATCACTTAGCTTCTCTGAGCCTCAGGTCCTCATCTAAGCAAGGAAGGGATTGTTATAAGAAAAGGGGGAAGGTTATACCGATTGTATTTTAATAACCATCAGTGCTATGCACTAACTACTCTTATGAAGGCAAACATGACTGCATGGGATCTCTTGAAAATGAACTCCCAAAACAGCTTCAGATTAGCAAGGTCACCCCAGGCCATACTGATAAAATCTAGAACTTTCTGAGTACAGAATTCTTTCAGCCAGATCATGAAGAATTCTTTCCTTATCAGAATTATCAGCATAACATTAAACTTCTGAGGGCTTACTGTATGCCAGCCACACCGCCAAGTGGTCTACCTGGATTAGCTCATTATATGATACCCTCCTCCTGTTCTACCACTCACTAGCTGCATGTCCTTGGGAAAGCCGCAATATCTGTCTCTTCATGTACCTACAATGCATCTAATAGCTGCCTGTCTACCCCACAGATCAGAAATAGTCTAAGAACTTGTATCTATGAAGTAAGGAGTCAGAAAGGGCCAACATGTTGAAAATATCCTAGATATAAAAATCACTGATTGCCTTAAACAACAGGTAGAAATTCCATGATACTAAGTTTGGGGTCCCTGGACCCCGAACTTTCAAGGGAAGATAGGGATATACTTATTTATGCACTTTTAAATACATTTCCATTAGGATCTGTAGGAATTCTCTGAAGCATAATCAGGACTAAAACCTGGATAATAGACTTTAGAGTGACCACAAACTAGAATGATAATATAAGAAACTTTTCATTTATACGTTTACAGTCTAAATCAAGTTTTCCCTATAGCAGCGCTACTGATATTTGGAGGGTAGAAAATTATTTATTGTAGGGGGCTGTCCCGTGTCTTGCAGGACAATTTAGCAGCATCCCAGGATATAACAGCACCAGACAGTTAGTAGAAAACCCCCATCCCCAACCCACCCAGTGTAACAATCAGAAACGTCTGCAGACATTGCTAAATGTCTGCTAGGGACAAAAGCCCCAGAAACTCACATCCACTTTATTTGCCTTTCTTTTTTGTTGTCTTAGGTGTCCTTAAGTTCTACAGGATCTTTTGGCCAAAACCCATACACGAAATGTACCTCTCTTAGCTGTCTTGTCTTTTTTTTTTTTTTTAAGATTTTATTTATTTATTTGATAGAGAGAGTGTGTGAGCACAAAAGTAGGCAGACTGGCAGGCAGGCTCCCCGCTGAGCAGAGAGCCTGAGGACGGGCTCCATCCCAGGACCCTGGGATCATGACCTGAGCCAAAGGCAGGCGTTTAACTGACTGAGCCACCCAGGTGCCCCATCTTAGCTGTCTTTGATTACAACTTCACCTTCAATCAGTTTTCATTTCCTGTTGATACCAGCAGTAGATTGAATGGCTTAGTCCTATTACAAATTATAACCATATACCCTTACAACAACTTTGTCAATCACAGCTTCTGCCAAGAGGCATCATAAGCATATTTTCAAATGTCATGGAACCATACAGACAAATCCATGCAACACAAAGCACACATGACAAAATGCCACATATAAAGCATCATATTAAAAATAAACAGAGTGATAGATGTTAAATGCCAATAAAAAGCAAGCCCAAAATGAACAAGCTAAGACTTCAAGAGGTCATGTGCATTTCTCTTTCACTTGGTCCTTACCAAAAGGAAAGCATTCATGTTATAGGCAGTCATTTTTCAGTCACAGCATGTTAACAATAAAGATTTTCCAGGTAAGTATCCTAAGCTTAAAAATGGACAGTATGCCCAAGAAATATCATTAAGAAATATCACTTGTTTCCTGTTATACGAACATGTCTAGAAATGGGAAATAAGTTCTATATGAAATGCCTATACTCAGTCAGGCATTTATTGCAGCAAATCAGTTTAAGAAAAACACTGGTAACTGATAGAACCCAGAAAAAAAAAAATCTCACATAAAAGGTTTTGATGACAAGCAGTATAAAATGCACTTTAGTTTTCTGAAGACCTATTCGCTTTACTTTCCATTATCTGACAAGTCATGCATTATTCATCAGTCTCAATTGACAGACAACCTTGCCTTATTTGTGTTATCTTGGCACTAAACTGCAAGGGGAACAGGCTTTAAAACAAATACTGTACCATGCAAGCAACAATCTGGAAATAGTCTACAGAAGGTATTTGCTGCTGCTAGCTAGAGCCAGAAAAATCCTTAGCTTTCCGAACCTGGCATTTGGGTTTCTCTTCTCCCTTCTTAGCCCAGTCATCCGGGGCATCCCTACGGAGGAACACGTGGAGTCACTGAAATAGCTGGACGTGTTCACATTCCCATCTAGTACCTGTACTCGGTGTACTTGAATCCTCTTTAAGAAAAACAAACTGCTTACATTATCAAGTCTTACTAGCAAAGAAAATCTGAAAGTTTCCATTCAAAATGCTCAAAGCTGCAGAGATTTTTCATCCGTTAAAGCAGTTTTCCCGTGATGAAATTGAGATGAGCGGATGCTTAAGCGTCATGCTGACAAGTGTCTCGTTCAGCCTCACCAATGAGAAAGCTTTAAGCCCTTGAGGAGCTGCATAGGGAATAATGTGCCTTTGCACGGCACATTGAAAGCATTCTGGGAGCCTGATTTTTATATCAGTGGCTGAGAAGTACTTGCAGTTAGTTGCCCTTGACTCAGTTACACTTTTGACACCTAGAATGGTGACATGGCTTCAAATAGTAATTTTAGTAAGTTCCAAGGTTTCTACACATTAAAAATTATCCAATGCTATCAAAACTAAAGATTCTTAGGGATGACATAAATCCCAGTAGGGGAAGATACTTAGTTACTAAGGCTTAGGCAGATTAAAATACTTGACATACTTAAATTTTCCTCTTGTTCAAAAACTATTAGCAATTAGATTCACAAAGTCACAGAAAGTCTGATGGAAAATATTAAGATGCAGCCACCTGGTTATTCTGCACTAAGAATGAATGATTCTACAGTGTACAGTAAAAAGTAAAAGTATGGTAGCATTTGCTTTTAACTCTCCATTACTCTACAAATGGGAAACATTTCTAGAAAATTTTAGAAGATTTTAATTCTTGCAGTTTTAGGAAACTGATGTTGGCTTTGTGACACAGCCATATTATGACTTTTTTACCCTAATCAGGAATCATGAAAATGTTTTCAAATTCTACTAGGGGAAGATTAATGTCATTCCTCATCACAACCAATAAAGCTCGACATAAGCTAGGAGTATCTAGATAATACCAATTGAATGAATTCCAACTTCAAAGTGAATGCTAGTATTCCTTTTCCATCATAGATTTTCTAAAATAACTTTATTTGGGCTTCAACATCTAGAAGTGAGAATTTTGGTCTATGTAGCAATCTAATACTAAATTAAATATACCCAATCTTAGGCAAGTAATTGTGTTACTTTTAATCAACTCCTTAAATTAAAAAAAAAAGAAAGAAAGAAAAAAAAAAAGGGGGGGAAAGAAGACCTGAATTTTAAACTTCTAATAAAAACAAAACCTACTGCAGTCATATAGCACTTCATGCACTGCACACTCGAACGCAGAAATATTACCATTAGGCTGCAAAATTAGGAAAAAATTTCCCATTTTTTAAAATTACATGCACAGCACACAGCATCCCCATTTAGTGACATGCCAGGATAGAAGTGCAGTGACACATTACACAAAGGACAAGTAATACGCAGATTTTTTTTTTTTTACTGTGAACTAAAAAACTTACCCATTCTCACCATAAATCTTTTGAAAGAGTCTAAGAAATCAGAAAACCAAAAATTAAAAGTCATTTTTCAGTTGTGTTACTTTCTAAATGTTCAATATCTTTAATATTCTAACTAGAGATGGACAAATCTCAAAAGGTTTTATCACACTCTTGATAATGTCTTAATTTCTAATTGATCTTCTATGTTAAGGAATCAAATTAAGCGAAATGAAGAGTTTCCTACTTTACCTTGAACCAACAAATCCATAACAAAAAGCATCCTGTTGCCAGGAATAAAAGGTAGATTTGGGTCTACTGATTTTAATCAACCTTGTATTTGTCCATCCCAAAGTTCAACAAGCTGAACATCAAAATGGCAAGTTTCATAGCACATAAATGCAGACACATTATCAAAATGGCCATAGTTACATACAGGTAAAATTTAGCAGACAGCAAATAACATTCATGCATTTTAATAAAGTTTGCACTGGGTTTTAAACTATAAATTTAAAAAGTCACATAGTGATAGTCTAAGGAACCTAGGTCAAAAACAAAAATCATAAATTTGCAATGCCATATTTTAAGGGAAATGTTTTCACATAAATCATACATTCCAAAATATGAGAAACACAGAAAACTAAACTACAACCATACTGGTTCAGAAGAGCCTGAACATGAGAATAAAAAGTCTGTAAACAAAATTGGAAAACATTTTCATGAAACGTCATGTTGCAGACAGTGCCATAGTCTTCCTTGAGGCCAAAGGCAGAGTTTGTGTCTACACCTTTTTAAATAGGCCTCAAATAGTTGATTTAGAGATGTGCAAATATGGAATTGCACTTTTTCCAAGAAATCATCACAGGTTTCTCACAACGATATAAATTTTTACAGGATGCCTCAAAATGGCTCGTGTCATGCAGAGTTGGGCGATACAATGCCACTTTCTCACACAAGAAAAGTTACACAAGACCATCCATGACAAGCAAAATCCTTGCAGAAACACACTCTGACCTCTCAACCAACAGCCGTTTCTTGTGCCTAAGTCTGCTGGCCTCCCGGATGGCCTCCCACTTCCGGAGGTCCGCCTCACTGCAGGGACCAGGCATGAAACTGACAGGAGGCACAGTCGTCCCCAGCTGCCAAGACTGGATCTTGCGAGTCAACATGTCATCTTTCTTCTGCCTGTGGGAAGGCACTAATACTCTACAGCTCTTTCTTTTTTCTTTGGATGGGCATGTCCTTTCAAGTACACAGAGAAATTTGGCTTGAATTTCTGGAGGAAGAGTCCAGGGTTCAGGGAAAGGGACTGGTTGGTATCTATCTGGGGCCCCTGACAGAGGCACCTCTTTCTTCTGTGCTGGAATTCGGCGAACAATCATATCATCTTTTTCTAGATCTGGAAGTACAAGGTCACCTTCTCTACACTGCAGAATTATATCTCTCTCTACAGGATCCTCGTGCTCAGAAAACCTTCTAAAGTCTTCAAAAGCCCGGAGAACATATGGATTTGCATGGAAAGCTCCAGTCTTTCTGACAAAGAAATCATCATTCTCTAAGTCAGGATCTAGGGTTGACATCTCAAGGTCATCTCTTTTATACCCTGGTGCAGAAGAGAGATTCTTTCTACGTGTGATGAGCCTTGGGCCGGCAGTGGGATCAATTCTGATATTTGTTTCAGAAGACAAGATGTCATCAGAATATGTTTGTAGTGCCTGAAGTAATAAAAACTGACTGAAGCACAGAAAAGAAAAAGGAAGGGAGAATCTTATTAAGTTTAGGTTGAAAAGGTAATTAGGCAGCAGATCAACTAGCCTGTTACCATGGGTGAACTATTTTAGGGTACTATGGGAGAGATTCTTGCTTGGAAGAAAGACTAGTCTTTAATGCCATCACCTGTGACCTTGTTGGACACCATTTAAAGAAGCAAGTGGAGAGTGTACTTCTCAAGAAAGGTGGGCACCATCCAGGCCAACTGATGGGGCTAGAACATAGAGCACACTTCCCTCCCTGTCGCACACACACTTGCTTTCACCCTTTCCTTATTCTGTTAGCCACGGTGATGTAGTCCCCATCCCAGAGAAGCAGCAATGATCTTGCCGAGATTGAAGAGCTGGTCATCAAGCACTTTACGCAATCAGGTAGTCAGCAGAATTAAAATAATAATAATAATAATAATAAAATGCTGTGAAGCTTTCAAAAAAGACCCTGATGAATCTTTTCTTTGCCTTTTCCCAGTGTGCCCTGATGTTTATCTAAAAATTATTTCCTTTCTCCACATCTCCGCACAGAACACAACCATAAAATTAGGTCAACTTTCACAAAAGCTTTTTAAAAACAGTTTTCCGAATGAACGGACTACGCGCCATGAAACTGTGTACTATCTTGTACATCATTGCGCTGAGGAATATTTAATTTTAGACTTCCAAGCTTATATGCTGCCACAGAAGCAATACATTATATATTAGGCTTTTGCGCTAAATATTACGAATGAGGTTTCAAGATCCAGCACATCGTGGTCAGAGGTTAATGTAGCAGCAGCAGCCGGCACAGGTGTCCCAGGCCGGACTCAAAGCGGGCAGGCTCATGCACACAGGTACACCTGGGCTCGTCCGCGGCACCGCTGCTTCTCCTGGCTGCGTAGGTGTCCTGCGAGCTCCTGGCCCCTTTGGTAGCCAATTCCAGCAAGAGTGAACGTCTTTGGCAGTTGTTGTCTAGCCTATGCTTTGCTTTTTGGATTCTACTAAAAATGGAGGAGCTTCTGTCAGAGCCCAAATCCTCATCCTCAGAATCTGAATTCCTCCTAGTGTAGAGTGATGCAGAGAAAGGAGGGAGGGAAGGAGAAAGAGTTGGAGAAAACTACAACCACTGAAAATCCTGCCATGCAGAAGGCTTTCTAAGACCCAGATCCTAGGGTTTAAATTTAAGCAGTTTTTTGCAGTTCTAGAGGTTCTAAAGGTATTGAAGAGAAACTAACTTTTCTCCTTCTCTCTCATAAGAAGCACACAGAGAATGCACCCAGCCAGGGTTCATTCACTAGGACAACAGAAACATGCACAGAGACAAACCTGAATCCCTGAAATTCTTTATACCATGGTTTGTAAGTTTCTCTTTTTATTCTTTTCCAGTTCACATCTTCTGGGATCCAACATTTGGGAAGAAACTGATCAAAAGCATTCCCTGGGTTTGGTGTGATTGGACTTAGCTTTCGCACATAAAGATCATCCTTTACGGTGTTGGGTATATGTGTCTTTTCTTCTTCCTCTTCCAAGTAACAAGAGGAGTTTGAAGTTTGTTGTACTGTTGGCCAGTTCTTCACATTTGTGCCCCAAGTTCTCCTCTCATTACTGTTCAAAACATCCAACCAGTTAAGACACTGAATGACAATTTGTGACACAGAACAAAAAGGCATGCTTTCTGGCTCACAGCGTTTATACCACTGGATGAGACAAATTAGTTGCCACTCTCATCATTATAGTTCCTAGAACAAAGTTAAGGCATTATAACAGCATCTCATTTTAATTAGAGAATAGCTCAATTGATACACAAGGGCCAAAGATAATTATAAGATGTGTTAAAAAGAGACAAACTGCAAACAATCTCGGGTGTTATGTATTAAAATCAACATCACAGACATTCTGATCTCGGAGAATTTTTCTGACCTCGTCAATTCGTACAGCCCAGTGGCTAATGGATCAGCAGGAGGAAACCTTTGTGAGCAAGAGCTAGGAGAGGTGGTTTTCGAGATGAAACACTCGGGCCTCTTTTTCACTCGGAATCTACGGTTGGCTAAGTCATCCAAAACTATGTCAGGCAACCTTCGTTCATCCTCCGAGTCCGAACCACTTTCAGAACCATACACCTCCTTCTGACAGCAAGCTGGATTTGAAAAATCCCACTCTGCTCTGCTAATTTGATGGGAAATTAAAGGATTCTCTGTGTGTCCACTGAGATCAATCAAGACAGGAAAAAAAAATGGAAGAAAATAACAGCTTACAACGAACTACAGAAGTCATCCAATTAGCTGCAAGATATCAATAGGCTAAAGGCAATCATCTAAAGAAAGAACCAGCACATCATAGGCTGACAGTCTAAAATGGAAGAAATATCATCAGGATATGCATGACTAAAGATATAGGTAAGGAAAAGAAAATATTTTCATTAGTGAAATTTATTATCATGAAATGCATTTTAAGAACCATTCCTTTGCCCATATTTAAAATCCCAGCAAATTCACAAAGCATACTGAATTTTAAAATTCCATCATCAGCTCGCATCCCAGTACCTTGGAAATGTTCCATCTGCTTCTGGATAGACCGGGCTGGCCCAACTTCTTCTGTTATCCTCATTTTTGTCTGGCTTTTTCTTCCTCAGCGGTGCCGGCACATAGGAGGGCTGTCTACTTTTACTGGGCAAAAAACGGTTGAATGGTAAGGCAGATTTTGGTTCAATGGCCGAAATCCTTCGATAGGACATATCATCTTTATTATAATCCTGCATTTTGGATGTAAATTCAGAATCTGTGTCACTTTCACAACCTATAAAAAATGCAAGAGAATTTGCTTTACTCTCCAGATCATTTGTCTAACTGAACCCACACAGCATGCCTGCTTTGTCTTTCCCTTGGAAACCCAGGGCTCTTCTGCTAACTCTGGGGAATATTTTTAGAAATTTGTCATGAAGTTGTGATAAGATCCATTAGGAGGAACTTGCTTTGCATACTGGAGGCGCATGCGTTACACATTCTTTTACTGTTGTACATTCTAAGCAGAAAAAGTCCCCATCAACCGCTGAACTCCTTTTCTTCCCAATCCTTGCCCCTGTGACTTTACATAAAATTTATAGATGGAACACATATGAGTAAAATGTAGCGATCGAGTCAAATACGCATAAAACGAGATCAAAGAGTCATTCAAGGAAAAGTCTGTAATTTAAAATAAAGCACACTGTTGTCTCAAATTTCTGCGAGGCCAGAGATAAGGGAGGCCACGGAAAGAGAAGCAGAAAGCACAACATCACAAAGGGGTCAGCCAGATCCTTGTGAGACCCCTACAAACAAGAGACACATCAGAGAGGAGGTCGGGACTTTAGAAATCATTTGGTCCAAAGGAATACCAAGTCTCATTCCTAAATGAATACACACAACTCAAGGCTTTTACTTTTTTTTTTTTTTAATTTTTACAGATTTTATTTATTTATTTATTTGACAGAGAGAGAGAGACAGCCAGTGAGAGAGGGAACACAAGCAGGAGGAGTGGGAGGGGAAGAAGCAGGCTTCCAGTGGAGCAGGGAGCCTGATGCAGGGCTCGATCCCAGGACTCTGGGATCACACCCTGAGCTGAAGGCAGACACTCAACAGCTGAGCCACCCAGGCACCCCAACTCAAGGCTTTTTCTGAGAGTGGCCGTGGAAATATTGGGAACCTTGTGTTTTGATCCCAAATCATTCAAACACAAATTCAAAAGAATGTACTTTGATACACCTCAAGGTCAGATAGATACAAATACGGATCTGTTTTCACAAAATAAGTAAGTCTGCTCTTTTTTAAAGACACAGGAAGAAAACAGGCTACAAAATGCTACTACAGATCCAAGCTGAGTTGTCTCCCTTTTCTGCCCTTCTTTTCTTCTGCCTCTGTGTATCTGTAAAGAAAGTTGGCAAATGTTGCTTGCTTCCCGCCAGGGCTCTCTGGGAGGGGGGCTGTGCTCCGAACCTGAGGACCGGACCACTGCAGCCTCCCAGCACCCGGAACACTTGTGGGGTTAACCTGAGCTGGAGACGGTCTGCTCTCCTCCCCCCGGCTTGCCAGAAATCTACAGTAAATAACTCTGAGAATAACCTACAGGAAGTGGTTGAACACACCCCTGTGAGAGCATGAAGCCAGAACAGGGGAAAAGAGAAAAGGCAGAAAGGGAGGAAGAAGCATCAGCTAGGACCAGGAGGGTTAATAGTCAATAATCGGGTTCTTCATTTTTACCACCTCCTTAATATGACATTTTTTGCAAATAAGAAAGGTCTTAAAGATTCTTGCCACAATTTGTACCTGTGAAATTTTAAACACACAGGGAGATTGTTTTATGTTGGAATTTTTAAACTTAAAATCTTTTTATTTTTGAGTCCAGTGGAGTTCCCTACAGAGTGGGTAAATATTCTTGATAGGGTAAAGGGTTTTATATAAAACTAAGGAACTTGACTTTGCAATGCTGTTAACCTAAAAATATTATCCTACTGGTGGTGATCCATTTGGGATTACAACCCAGGAGGTAGCAGAATTTCAACCCACTGATTACAAAAGTTTGATCATCCGGGCGGCCCGGGGGGCTTTTCTTCTCTTCCTCAGTTGTAAGGACTAAGTCTTCACTTCCGCCCTCTTCAGAAAAGCCCTGCAACTCCTTCCCCACTATCAGGAGGCTGTGTGACAGTGGCCTTCTGCTTTCTGTCACATGTACCAGGCATCCACTCCAACAAGTATCTGAGGAGAGGACTTTCATTCCAAACCACAGGCCCACCATACGGGCAGCGCCGGAAGTCTGTCTATTCCCACACGCCTTCAGTCTCCGTCCCTGTTATTCTCTGTTGGCTGGATATAAATTTAAACATTGCATGTTTTTGGTTTTCCATTCAGGACAAAGTAATATAGTGCACTGAGAATTCCAGCCTCTGCTTTTACAGCTTTAATCACTCAGATGAATTATAAACTCAGATTCATTTCCTTAAAACTGTACTGGTCATCTGGGCTATGAACATGTCACACTCAGAGAGGAGACAATCAACAAACGCAGCAGTGTTATAAAAGGTTAACTCTTAGATAGCTAGCTCTTCACTCTTTTTTTTTAATTTCAAATGTCACTGCTACTCTAAAACCTAAGAATTTGGGGGTTGGTTATACTTAATTTGTTGATTAATTTTCTTTTTCAAAACAAAATCCACTGCACATCTCTTTTATGTAAATTTACATCAGAACAACCACAACAAAGATCATTGTTGATGATTATATGCTGAGTATTTAGGAAAAGTGTAATGTACTCTGAGGTACCTTGGAAAAACAAGATGTATAATTAATACATAGAGAAAGAGGTAAATATGTCACAAAACAAGCACAGTACAATGTCATGGTAGGACTAGATGGCTGGAACATGGGTCTTCCCTGTAAAATTCTTTCAACTTTGCTGAGGTTTTAAATATTTTATAATAAGAACCTTAGGAAAAACAAGTAAAAATTTAAATGTAATTGTCAATATAACCAGCAAAGTAAAATCCCCAATAATCTAGCACAAATTCATGACCGGAACTCTCAATGTTTTCATGCTGATGGTAGAGGCACAGAAATTTTACCGGTGATTTCAATCAACCCAAATTTGAATTGTTAGAGGTACAATTTCTTACACCACCCAATAGCCATTGGAAGAAGACATGCATTTAAATAACTGATTTGACCATAATATTAGGATTTTGAAAGAAGGGTCCTCTCATAACAGAGTAACTCTCATTTACATGTTCTTTCTTCACTCAGTCCTGGATTTGCTCTGGACTAATAGAAGCAAAAGAGGTTTTCTAACATCATGCCATTATGGCTATTTAATTTATCAAAGTTTAGCATAATATTCTATCATGATAGGTAACAATCTTTTTTTTTTAGTGATTTTTTTTTTTGGTAACAATCATTTTTTGGGAAAGAACTATATAAATATTTTTCTTGCTTTTCCTTAAGAAAAATTTTTTAACTTTGGGGGAGAAAATTATCCAGGAACTATAACAGACTTTTATAGAATCTTTCTTTTTTTTTTTTTTATGTGTAGATATATCCGTGAATAGGCCTCAGAGCACAGATTACTAAACCTGAATCTGGAGAGAAGAGAATTAGGATAGATTATCACTGATTGAACAGGTCACAGCTAATGGTCTCCCCACTCTCCTCTAAACATGGAAGGAAAAAAAAAAAATGAAACCATTACCATTCTGGTGGTGATACAGTGAGAAAGGAATGAGAAACAAAAAGAAAGGAAAAGAGAAAGAAAAAGAAAAAGAAAAAGAAACCCCCAATATTCTAGTCTCTATGAAAATCCACACCTTAGTAAAATTTTTGCCCAAATGGTTTTTGTTCCATTTTTCTACTCTCTACCATTCCCAACTTTCTCTTAACATGCAGACAAATAAAAAATAAACTGACAGTCAAAAATGCAACTCACCCTCACGTCCGCCTCTCAACGTGATATCAGAGGAGCAGCTTGTGAATGACCTAGACCCCAAAGAGTCCAAGCTTTCGAACGAATCTTCTCGCTTACGGTTGCCTGGAGAAGTAGGAAATTCTCCACGTTCAGCACACCAGATATCACCGTAACCACTGTCCCTGCCACTCCTTTTCAGGCAGCTGGAGTCTTCAAGAGCCTAAAGGAAAAGTTTTTAAAGAAGTTACCATAAACTTCCAAACATGTAATCAGTCATCACTTATTTGCAGAGCTCAAGCCATGCTATGTTTGACAGGTGAGGCAATGAGATTTACCCTGTGTAATGTAAAAAGAAAATCTGGCAAAAATTGGAGTATAAATCTGTAAATGCTTTCCCACAATACTTGGCACCTATGTAACAATAAAGAGGCATTTTTTAAAAAAGGAGGTATTCAATATTATTTAATAAAAGAGTATAGTTTGTTTAAAAATAAGAGGGGAACATTTTAATAGAAGAAAAGCTAATAATACATTCAATTGCTAAAATCAATGATTATTTATAATTACCTGGCAATAAACATGAAAGGAGTCAAAGCAAAAAGCCAACCTTAATTCTGATATCCAAAGGGAGGTGAGTTAATAAGATTATAGTCAGCATACCTCCAGGAAATATTTGAAGGGTTTATAATAAAGTCACTGTAACTTACAGTTTCTTACCAAAAAACTTTAAAAACAGAAAGAAGAGTAAGGGCAGCAGAAATACATCACAGAATTCACTCATTTTCACTGATTACAAAACCTAGATCTGAGCCAAGGAAGGCAGAGTTGCTTGTGGGCATTCAAAATTTACTTTCCTTGAATCTAAATAAGTATTTGTTTGGCTCATGTAAGAGATTTATAGACATATGACAAACGAGATTAGCCACAGGTTTATAAATTATATAGGACTTAATTTAAAAGCATAATTTTGGGGGAGGCTGGCTGGCTCAGTTGGCAGAGCATGTGACTCTTGATCTTGGGGTTGTGAGTTCGAGCCCCAAGTTGGGTGCAGAGATTATTTAAAAGTAAAATTTTTAAAATTTATATATATAAAGCATTATTTTGAATAACATCTCTCTATGAAAATGTTAACATCAAAATAAAACTGGACTTTTTAAAATTAGAATTTCAATAAAATTCATAGTCCCAATATATAATAATCAAAGAATATCTAGAGGCTTTTTCCTACAGTGAAGGTGATTTTATCATTAGTGTCCAGATCAGAAATGCTAGCTGCAGATGAGCCAACTACAGAGACAGTGTGAAGCATGTAGGAATTCCTAACACCCAGATGTAATATGTGAATCTTGATTAAATCAGGATTCAGATAAAATGAGCCATGAAAGAAAGTCGGGAGACAGATGGGAAATTCTGAATAGGGACTTGATATTAGATAGTAGGGAACACTTATTAATTTCCTTCAGTATAACAGACATTGTAGCTATACGGAGGAATATTTTCACTCCTAAGAGATGCATGCTGAGTTTTTAGAGGTGAGAGGTCTGTAATTTACCTTGAAATGATTAAGTAAAAACAGATGAATGGGTAGACATGTAAAGACAGTCTGGGAAGATTTTAATAGTTGAGTCAGATGGCACATATGTGGGTACTTGTTGTACAATTCTTTCAATTTTCAGTTATGAACATTTTCAACATATGGATGAAGTTGAAACAAGAACATGTACGATGCATAACTGGCAGCGGTCCTGGGCAACTTTTGGCTGAGACTGGATCTGCCGATTCTCGATTCAACTCTCTGACCAATATATGAAGCACCCATAGGATCTAGTGGATTTATGTGAGATTTCATATACGTTAGATGCCAAACACCCCGGCGTCAGAGTTGACATTCTGCCATGAAAACGTAAGCACCTACACCCTTGTACCTCATTTCCAAGGAGATGGGGAAACTGGACTAGTGTTAATACCTCCAAAATACTTCTCAAAATATAAAAAGATTTTTAAAATGTTAAGTAAACCTTTAGACCCATCAGTTTGCTTAGATACGTACTTGTTGAAGCTCAGAGTCCTCGACACAGAGTAAGATGATTTTTGACCTCATAAAGTGTTCAAGTTATTGACGATGGGCCACTTCAGTGATAAAACAACCCGAGTCTGGCCCTGGTACCTGGTTTTTATGAGGACTTCCCTCTGACCAGTCACCTAAAATGAGTCACCTCCAGCTTATATGATGACTCAGATACAACAGCTTATCAAGTGTGCTTTTTAATTGACACTTTGGATCGGGCAATCTATTAAGCATTATCTATTTCAGTGTGAAACACTTGAACACAATGACTGTTAACAGAGCAGATGCAAAACAGTGATCATACGTATTTCCACACTTCTTATGGCCATCCCCACTCCATAATAATGGAATGGGATGAGCTGTAGTTTTATCTATCAAAATGTTTTACCTACTCTGGTTTTGACAGGAAACAGCTTTGAATAAAGCATTCTCCAGCACAAATGCTGTACTAGGATTATTCAACTTGAGTCAGACTGCCATAAAAAGAACCAAAGGTTGTAAGAGAGCACTAATAGAGGAGACAAAGTCCCATATTATTTTTAACTAGAAGTTTTCTTAGCTGGCATAACTGTAAGGCAAGGCTCTGCTCATGTCCCAAGCCACCTGCACATTCATCTGTCACAGCCTTATCCTCTCCCACCGCAGTGACCTATCTGCTCATCTGTCTCCATCAGGCAGTGGGGCTCTAGGATGGGCTTTTTGTGAGTGTTCTCCCAACACATAGAACAATGCTTGTTCCAGGATAACTCTGTAACCTGAATTAACTGTTTCAAGAAATTTGAGTGAAGTACCATCAACTCTCTATAATTCAAAAATAATAAAAATCAAGAAGGAATACCTTAACCTTCTAAGCTCCATAATCTCATCTTTCTACAATGTATGTGGCTGGGCTCAGACAAAAGTATGAAGATCAGAGTAGAAGTGAGCCAAGGTGCTTATTTTCATCCTAACCTAAAATTTCTATCTTCCAATCATGGTAACTAACATTTATTACATCCTTACAATGTGCCAGAGACTAATGTTAAATACCTTCTCAGTACAGTGTCGTTTAATCATCATAAAAATCCATGGAGCAACTACTATTAATTAGATGATGGCATATTATTTTAGCTACCTATTTTCTTCTGATCACTGCAAATTCCCCTGGATAAACATCCCCCTAGAAAAGTTAATTTTCCCATTTGGATCTTATAAATGAAAATTTGATACAACTATGGTCAGTCCTGGCACTGGACTCCCCTCACACAATCCTTAAGCATTCAAAAGCTGCAACACAGACTCCAAGATATAAAGGACTAGAAATGTGTCTAAAACAAAAGTCTCTAATTTAAACCCCTTACCATGTTTCATGTAATAGCATTTACCCTCTCTAGGAAATAGAATCAATATGGCAGAATCATGGGGAAACAGGAGTATGGGCATTAGAAATATAACAACCGTGACAAGATATTAAAATAGAAAAACTGAGTAACTCCCACACATAATAGTTCTGAAGCACCTCTCCACTGCAGGTTGAGTTCCTAAATATAGGAAGAGTTAAGTTATATCAAGTGCCTTAGAAATGAAGCAAATGAGTAGGTCATTGAATTGCCTAAAACTAAGAAATAAATACCTAGACTCACTCACTCCTTGGTGGTGGCATATAAAGCCAGCACATGAATAACAACCCTTTGTACCCGCACAATCTAGAGTGGGGCAAAGATAACAGAAGCTGCCATATTCACTACAAGAGGGGAAGAAGGATGAGAAGTGGAAGGAAAGGGATACAGGGAGGTGGGGAAAAGGAGGAGAAAGTACTAGTATTAGAAACAGTAGTCATCTCACCCAGATGTGTCTTCCTTACCTTAGTCAGAGCTTGTCCTAAAAGATTCTCAAATGCTTTCAAATTAAGATAGGGTCCATTATAGTACGGGTTACTTTGTGCTTTTCTCCCCAACCAGTACAGTGTTATCAAAACCTTGAAAAAATCCACGAAAACAACAAGATCAGTCTATTTAGTAACTAACTGCAAGTCCCAATGCAGGTGAACACTCTAGACAGAAGATAGCATATCTGTCTAGGTTGCAAAGTAGAGTTTCTTCTAAATTAATGTGAAGGAGAAGGTCATTAAAAATGTTAATTATTCTTAGATTTCTGTCTCTGAGCACATTCTTAGACCAAAAGCTCAGGGCCCAACAGGTATCTGTATGCTCTGTGGGTACATATAAAGGAAAACATTTATGAAGAAAGCAAGTTAAACTTTCAAAGCAATCAATTTTTCCAAAAAACTTAGAGACTGAACCATTAAAATCAGTAATTTTCAGCTTCCTTAATAAGGTGCTCTTGTATTTTTTTTTAAATAAAGCTGTCACACTTTTAGAAATACTTCTAATATGCAGAATGTTAGGCATATAAGTCTGCATTGAGCAGTTACCCAGAGTTCTTAAACATTCAGTGTTTCTCCTTAAAGTCTGATCTGGTGGTTTGACATACTCCTCTAAAGATCCTGAAGTACATTTATTTGTCTTTCCCACCTTATTCACATCTAAGGAGCTACTCCTCAGGCATCACCTCCCCTCTTACGCCCTGAATTCAGAGAATACATGGTTTAACCTTATTTAAACATACTTTGAGTTCCTGACTGGTTGGCTACTGGCAACAATTCCATTAGAAAAAGGATTCACAGTATCTATCAGATATTTTTAGATCCCACTGCCTTATTACTGAACACGTAAGTAAAAAACCATTAATAATGTTCCCTTAAATATAGCTTACATTTTTCACTCTCCTATCAGTCTCTTCTTGCCTGTAAAGAAAAAAAAATGCCTATTAATATCTACGAGCCTTAAATTATTAAGTAGAAAAAACTCATTTTTATTCTAACGTTCTATGAATATTAATACAACCTGGACATTCAAAAACCTTGGACTGCATATCATCCATCAGAATTTTTCCATATTCATTGACTTCATGAAATAGAATGGTCCATTTCTATAAAAAGCAAGGCTGTCTTTTTCTCATTTTTTTCAGTACAGCAGGGTTTTTTTAAATGCACTATTTGCATTTTTTATATTTGCATTTTAAACAGTGCTTAAACCCATTCAAAAGTGGGGCAGGTCAGTGTGCCTCATGGCACAAAAATCAAGAAAAAGCAGAAACTTTAAAGAGCGACGGGGGGAAGTTTTGCATGGAATTTTCTTTTCCATCGTGCATGGGTTTTTCACCACCTTCCTCAGAACAAAATGCTCAGAGATCAAGGTCCTGCAGATGTTGAGAATTACAGTTTTAAAAAGGGCCATGAATCTCTGCCTGAAGAGATTTCACTCTGTCATAAGAATCATGAATTTTCTCCCTCACCTGTGAAAGGGTATGATATTTATGGGAGAAGTTAAAAGGAGGCAGATGTCACCACAGTGTTGAAGAAGCAACATCCGTTAATTAACAAGGGGTCACCCTAAACTAATGTGCTTCTTGTCATTAGACACACTGAAGCAGGATCATTGCTAATTCAGAGACTGGAGAAGCCAGAACTAGGTGACCTCTAAGGTGGCTTTCTAGCCTAAAAGTCTGTAAGTGGTATATTATCAGATCAAATGTATATACATATATGTCATGTGTACATAGGAGAGATATAAAATACATATCTAACATAGAAGACCTGGATACAGAAAGGAAGAAGGGGAGAGAACGAGCACACAAACATTTAACTTTCAAAGAATCCGTGAGATGGCTACGGCCATTCCTTTCCATAAAACAAACATGAAGTGAAATGGACCTTAGACCAACATGCACCTCCCACCTACTCCAATGCAGGACAAAAATAAAATCCCCAAGTTCTCACACTACTGCGGAAATGTAAAATGGTGCAACTACTTTAACTCTTAATCCATTTGGAAATAATTATAAAAGCTGAGTATATGCATATCCTAGAACCCAGGAATTCCAAACCGAGGTGTATACCCAACAGAAATGCTTACATATATTCACCAAAAGTCATATAGGAGAAAGTTGATGGAAGTACCTTTCATCATAGAATAACCTGGGAGCTGCACACACGTCTTTAATAACAGAATGGATGAATAATGGAATACCCACAATGACATATTATAGGGCCACAAGAATGAACAATCTGCAACTGCGTGACCATACGAGTCAGTCTAGCAATGAAAAGCAAAAGCATCCAGAAGCAACAGTACAGATCGTCATTTTCATCCACAGGAAGTACAAAAAGAAAGATACGATGTTAGAAGAGTGGTTACCTTTGTGGGGAAGGATGGTGGAAGGATTAGAAAAAGGAGGGGGACACTGATATTTCTCTTTATTTTGATCTGGAAGCTGGTTACCCATGTGTGTTCTGTCTCTGAAGTCTTCGAATTGTACACTTACAATGTATATCCTTTTATACACATATATTATACTTCAAAAAAGTAAATTAAAAGAATAAACTGTACAGCCTAAGTGCTCAAATCATAGCTCATCTCCTAAGTAAAAGAAAATCACCTTGTAAAAACCAACATTTAATTTTGGAAGTAATTAATGGAGGGGGATCACTAAAAACCGACCGTAAAAAGTAGCACAAAGGGTTGTAAAATAGATAGCTTCTTTTTAGAAGAATGATCAACATACCCCCCTCAGAAATTAAATTAGCCAAAGCACAAAAGAACCATTAATACTCAATGCAAAGGACAGACTATGGTGAAAATCGTCATCCCATTGAAAGTGGGATGATTTGAGTGGAATGTTATCGTAAGCACACTGAGGGCAAAAGAACAACAGAGCGAGCGCTCTTGAACCCCTTGACCTCCTTTCCACATCCCTCCATAAGGGTTTCTATTCCAGCACCCTCCTTTACCATTTACTTTTTATTACAATAAAGCAATCACTATAAATACAAGGTATGGTCTATTCTGTAAACACAATAAAGCAGTAACCTTGGCACTGTAACCTTCCACGCACTTTACATTCCCTTCTAAGTATGAGAATTTATAATGTGTTCTTGAACACAATGATACGTAAGCCAGTCAAATTCATATCCTATCACTGAAATGCAATGCCAGGAATTCAAGTAGTCAATGATTTGCTGGAGTCAATAGAGGCCACTCTCTGACACATAACAAACAAACACATACCACTGGATGGAAGTCAGTAACATGTGGCTTCTCTGCCTTCTGTGGCCACGAGGCACAACCCCAAAGCCTTTTAAACAGAACAGGCTTGAGGGGAAGCTCATGCTAACACAGACTTTCCATGAGTCAACCAAGTTACCACCCAAAACAACGGAACCAACAATAAGGGAGCCCAATGTACAAAGCTGGCTCAGAGTTAACGTGCTGCAGTGCCGTGTTTAAGAGCACGGGCTTCAGGTTAGATCTGGATCCTGCTAACTGTGTTCATTGGAGCAATTTGACTCTCAAGAACTTCTGTTTCCTTTTGTTGAAACTGGGGATAATGCTCCCCAGTTCAGTAGAAATAGGAGGAAATGTCCTCAGGTACTTAGCAGAATGCCTAGACCAAGAAGCAGTTGTCACTAGACTAGAAGCTATGTGAGGGTAGGGCCCACTTAGTCACCACGCTGTACACAAATGCTTCCTGTGAAGCCATGCTGGACCCAAATATTTCAAATTGCAACCAGTCCGTCTGACACTTCCTATCTCTTATCGCTGCTTTATTTTTGTACTTCTAACCGTCTACTGCATGTATTCATTATGACTCTCCTCCACCAGAACCCAAAAGGATTTTTGCGGTTTTATTTATTGCCATATCCCAGGTGTCCTGAGACAGGTCAACCACCTGATAACCACATAATATTTTATTAACAATGTCTAGCACAGTGCATGGTACACAGATGCTCTCAAATAGTGACTGAATACATTCACTTAGCTTGCAGAAATGTAAGTTAGCAAGAGAAAGCCTAGAATGATAAAAACTCAGGAGATTCCTAATAAATATTCATGATGTCAAAGAACAGTTCAATTGCACTAGCTTGCTTAAAACATATCCAATTGACTCAAATTGTATTGATACCCATAATGGGGCTTCTTTCTTAAAATACTCTCTTTAAAATTGCAACAAAAGGCAATTCTTTACAATTGTACATCAATAAGTCAAAAAAATGCAGAGATTCGAAAACAAAAAGACCAACTTCAGAGTGCTAAGTACAAAGATGAAGTGCTAGTCTCCGCAATGAAAAGCTTCCCGGCAGAGCTCTGAGAGACAAAAGCCAAAAAATCTAAACCTTCCTTGAAACCCAAATTTACCATAAAAAGGTATGAAAAGAGATGAAACATTAATAGTTTCAAAAAATGACTACATTGTATATGTTGCCAGCCTTCTCATACGCTAATTTTTGAATATTGCATTTAATATTCAAAAAATCACAAGTATAACATAGATATAATCTTCCACTATTAATGAAATAGCTCTGGTAATTTCTTCACCACCTGACAAAGGGCCAGAAAATGTATGCCCACCACAGACCTCTGAACCTTCTATCAGAGGTCAGGAAGGAAAGAGGCACATACTCTCAAGTGAGCCCATCAGCGAACACATCCATCTGTAACTACCTTATCCTAATAGCTTCTGGTACACTTCAAACCAGGAGGGTCTAGGTCTCATTCCTCCTTTCTTTATCTAAAGCGATTTTAAAATGCAAGTACAAACATCAATCGAGAAGACCACCTTTAAGCAAAGGGAAATAAAATCCACATAGATGTTCTAGCTCTCTTCTAGAGATCCCCATGCAAGATTCTTCCATGAAGAGCCAGGCTGGCTAAGGGGGCAGGCTCTGGGGTCCCACCTCTGGGTGCAAATTCTGGCTCCGCTTTTACTAGCTCTGAGAACTTGGTCTTGTATTAAAGTCTCATAGTCTCACCTAGGAACAACATACCAGTTTTGCTGGGCTTAAATGAGAAATTTAAGAGGCACTTAACCAAAGCAGATCATGTAAAGGAGACATTTCAAAACTATCCTCCAATTATCCATCTCACCAAACTGTGGGGGGGAAGAGAAAAGGCCAGAGGACTGTCCAGTTTCACCACACATAACATCTTTCCCCAGAAGCGACATTTCTGTGAAGCACAATCCGAAACACTCTCATGTTATGCTTTCTTGGCCCTCTTGCCATGGAGAGCTTTGAACAAGAAAGTATTTCTAGAATAAGGTCAAACAAAGGGCAAGGCGAACTGCTGTAGTATTACTATCACTGGCCAAATATGCATATTGGCATCAAGCCAGCCCTCCTCATCCATCCTTTTTCCAACAGAAACTGCCTTGGCCAACCCTCAAATTCTCCAAATGCTCAAAATCACAGAAACAAAACAAAAAGTGCCTACATGGCCAAAATGTATCTCCCTAATATCTGATTGCATAGTTTGAGAACAAAGAATGAGATTGTAGCTTTATTACAGCTTGGGCAGCTAGTTGTGTTCTAGGGCTTCATCAAGAGTATTTCCAAACACCTCTGTTTATCCGAAGAGCTAACCCCGGCCCACATGCATGCACCCGCCCACCGCAGCCTTCCCCACATCTCTTCTGGTAGACGGCAGAGGCTGCAGCGTGCCTGACTCGTGGTTGTTTCTCTGCAGTCAGCCACAGGCCTGCACGCAATGTGTTTATGCGGAAGTTACTTAAAGCCACTCACAGAGCCAGGCCAGCAGATGAAGGACCAAGAGACGGAGGGAATTTTCCACCAAATCAGGTAAAATGTCATAGTTTTAAACACCTACCCACTTCTCTTTCTATGTTCCTCTCCCATATTTTGATACATCTTTTCTCCAGGGTACCAACTTCCTCATTTGCAACAGTGAAAGGTCCAGTCCCCTCATGCTCTGCCACAGTATCATAATCCTGAAAGAACTGAATAGTCCATGCTCCAAAATCATCTTTCCTCCCCAAGTCCCAGCCCCCATCCTCTCCAAGCCTTCACCAATTGGTAAAGATAAAATACAGTTGTCTTACTGAATCATCAAGGAAGCATGATTAAAAATTCATGCTAGAATGTCTTAGAGAGCGGCATTATTTTTGCCTCAGGTACCACAGGGGACACTTCCCCGCATCCTAATAGGAAAGATAAGAAGTGTGGTCCCACCTGCCACTCCCTCAAGCTTCTCTGGCTAACAAGGAATGTGGAATTCTATATGGGGCTCAAGTATAGCTTCCTACCCCACCCATCTCTTTCCTGCCACACATACTCATCCTTCTGTTGGCCCCTAATCCTACAGCCCTTTAGTCCTCTTTCTTGGGCCAGAATAAGCTTCTACCTTTGTTCCTCAGAACAACTGCAACTCACTGGGTGATTTTTGTCCCCAGGCATCCACTTCCTGAGGCAACTTCCCAGAATGAGTAAGACGGGGATTCCTGCTAGGGGCCCAAGCCTTCTAGAGTTTGTCTGGCCCTGCCCTGTGTGGCACCAGCTGACCTGGATGTGGCCTCTTTGGAAACCGGGCTGATGTTAGAGAAACGGGACTCACAAGATACTCGGTCGCTCTCCAAGCCACTAAGTGACCTCTGCCCTCCAATTGTTGCTTATGAAGTCTGGCCACCTGTTCACAACTTTAAAAATATTTCAAGAAATGAGGCCCTGAGTCATGATTTCATAAGTGGTCACAAGTAGAAGTGTGTGGACAGCATCTGCTTTCAATCTGTCAGACATGTACGGGGTAGTGGGGGGAGGCACATGTGTGGCGGTGGGAGACGGCAGAGACAATTCACAGCAGATGTCCTTCTCATGACAGCGGTGGCACCATTTGTATATATGCAACAAGATGGTCGCCTCCACATGGGAGCAAAGAGGGAACTCTGAGCAACCCTAAAGGGTACTAAGTGAAAATTTCAGAAACAAGCAAGCAAATAACTTCTAACACTACCACCTGAAGAAATGGCTTGTTTTGAATCCAAATGCAGGAATCAAAGAAGCAATTTAGGAATAGTTCAAATAATGCTCCTTTCTTCTATTAACAGAAGCTCTATTTTTCTATTAATGGAAGCTCATCCACTGCATTATTTAACATAGAGCAAATAGCACCACCTTTCTCTAATGACTGCGTCAAGCAGGAGGAAGAGACCTGTGAATAACGAGTTTAAGATGAATTCTGAGAATACTGCGCTTATTCTTTCCTTCTCTCTAAGGAAGCTGCATTTAAAAAAAAAAAATGGAATTCTTCCTTTCCTCCCACCTTTGTCCCTAAAAATGAAACTGCATTCCATTGGATAATCTTCCAGCAATGTTGGACACATGTGACTCACAGATTTTCATCTCCCATAGTTGCAAAATGCAGTTCTACCTGAATGTGGAAACTGTAAAAACGACTCTTGGGAAAACAGCCTGAAATCTGGAGGTAATTAGTGAGCACAAAGAGATAAACTCGTGATTTCTGAACCTACCTATGTGAGAAAAAACTCTTGGAAATTCAACAGTTTTTGCCCTAGCAACGCAAAATGCTTCTTCCAAACATGACAATCAAGTACCTCTTGTTAAAAATAATTTATTAAATTTCACAGCCTCCCACACACTACTAAGAATAGCTAAGTTTCACGTGAAGGGAAAGGAAGAAAACCGCATGCTTCCGAAGACACTGACATCGCTTCAAAAATGACGCTGAAGCTGAAAGCTGGGCTTTCTGTCTAACTCTCAAAATCGCAGATTCTTTGTAATTCTCCTCTACTTTAGGGACTGTTTGCTATCACATAGAATGGATTTCACACTGGAGCCTCACACACGTATATTCCCTGTTAGACTGCAACCCCAAAACTGGCAATTCTCAATGCAGGGTTGAGTACCCATCATGTATGTTGTGTACTTAATGGAATTACACATCGACTATATCAAATACACTGTGGAGAGGCTAGAGAGGGTGTCAGTAACAGACTGACCTGTAGTTTTACTTCTGTAGGTAACAATGCTAGGTAGCAGCAGCAATGAAAATAGCGGGTTTTGGTTTCAGACATATTAGGTTTGAGACACTAAACAGACAAAGTAGTAATGGGAAATCATTGGTAATTAGACACAGAAGTCAGATGTTCAAGCTAGGAATCCAGATTGGAGATATAATCTGGGGAACGGTCAGCATAGAGATGAAACGTAAGGTCCTAATGCTAAAATAATATCACCTAGAAAATAAGGGTAGATGGGAAGAGGTCTAGGGACTGAGTTCTAGAAAACCTAACATGTAAGGGTTAAGAAGTAGAGGAAAACCCAGCAAAGCAGACAGAGGCCCATCCCGTGTGATGGGGAGAGTGGCAGGCCAGGGGTAAGGGTCAAGAAGGCAGAGGAGACAAAAGGGTCAAAAAATGCTGTTGAGAGAAGAGCTGAGGAATTGCTATTGGGCTATTTTCAACCCGTATAATATCTTACACACATACACACAGTGACTAAATTATTGGTTGCGTCTCCTTAAAGGAGGGAAAAATAGGCATTGTCAACAAAAATCTTGTCAAAACCAGTGATGTCCTAAAGATACAATTTTAGAGAATACTTAACTACATATCTCAGCTTTCCTTCTAGATGCTCAAACCCATGCTCAACGTCAATATGAAAATCAACTATAAGCATAAATCTTCTAGTATCATGATACTGGAACGTGCTAGGTGAGGTGCTTTCAAAGTCAGTGTCTCTCAAACTGTGTACCATTAAACATGAAAAGACGGCAAAATTTTAGTAGGACTTAAGACGGAAAATTTTTGCGAAGTGTTGTGTATTTTCTTCTCAAGTATACACAGAAGCAAATTAAAGCTCTGAGAAGTCCTACAACAAGAGACCCATTTTACTTAAAGTTTGAAAATTGTTTTCATATTTTTTGGCACAACTGTTATTAAAATCTTAAAAGACACCGGTATTATGAAGTATTTTGCAATTGTGTTCTGTTTTAAGCTCACTTTATGCTTAATTATATAATGTATACTAAAATAATTGCCTTTATTAAGCACTTTATATTAATCATTACATTGATTATTATACATTATCTCCTTTAATCCCCAGAACCATCTAATGGTTACTAAGTAGGAAACTGGGACTCCAAAAGCTTAAAACTTTCCTAGAGTCATCAAACTATTAAGACTTGATGTGATCCATACTTTCCATAAACTAAAATCCGTAGACTAAGACTATGTTTTAGTACTAGCACAGTTACACTTTCCACCATCATATATTTTTTAAATAATTTCTTTCTTTCTTAATTCTAAAAAAAATAATTGTCTCTATATTATCCTGAAATAGGTTTCTCAATATCTCAAAGTGTTGGCTCAAAACCTATCTATGGCAAGAACTATATCCTGTGTAAATCTGTCTCCCAGAGACAGGGTCAGAAGCTCCCCATTACCATCTTCTCAGCAAAATTTAGCTATGTGTTCCACTAACTTGAACATACAACCTATTTATGGGATTCCACACATGGAAAACTGCAGAGCCCCTGATAGAAGACCTCTAAGTAAATGAAACATATCACGATAATTCTCAGATCGAGAGAACAATTGCCAAGCATAGATTTCCTGTACTGCACCACTGTTAAGCCTTCATGAGTACAGTTTCTTTAAGACAAGTACTCATCAACTATAAATAAGATTATAAATTAAGCACAAATAAGATGAAATGGGAAAATCTTTTGGTTTCCTGAAGGCACCTGTTCTCATATATATAAAAAAAAAAGCTATACCTACCTTTAGTTTTGTGAGAATTAAGATATATAGATATATGTAGATATATATAGATAGATATAGACACACACACACACAAACGTATATAAAGATTTATTTATTTGAGAGAGAGAGAAGCAGAATCCCTGATGAGTTTGGAGCCCCACTCAGGGGACTCAATGTCACAACCCTAAGATGATAACCTGAGCCAAAATCAAGGGTTGGATGCTCAACTGCCTGAGCCATCCAGGTGCCCCAACTGAGATATATTTAAAGTGCCTAGCATGTAAAAACTTATTTCCTTTCTGATACACTAGAACACTTCTGGCAGCAAAGCATAAGAGCATATAAATTATTAGTAAGCTATCATACTGCTAATTCCTCAGCTGTAATTTATACTAAACGTGCTATGTGTGCGTATAGTACAATTCCATACTGTCAAAGTAATACATATTACTTATTCATCTTACACACTCAAAAGTCTCCATGTTGCTTAGAAGTAAATTATTCTCACTTGCCTCTAACTAGTACTTGTTTCAAAATTTGTAATTTCCATTTCCACTATGAGAAAAATAAGCACCACTTCCCCCTCAAAAAAATCCCTAGCCCAATTTTATCATTTTAGTCCTAAATTTCGCCTGTTCTAGATAACCCTCTCTTTTCTAATGTTTACGGAGCAATTCCAAGATAGAAAAAAAATCTTAATTTTTCACAATTTTATTTAATCCAAAGGTTCAGGAGGCAATATAAATTTAGAGCAGGGAGGGTTTCTCAACCTTGGCAACATTAACATTTTGGACTGGATAGTTCCTCGCTGTGGGGGCATACTGTGCATTGTAGGGTGTTAAACAGCATTCCTGGCCTTATCCACTGGATACCAGCAGCACTCCACTCACACTTGCCATGACAATTAAACATGTCTCCAGACATTGCCAAATGTCCCCTGGGAGGCAAAATCACCCGTGGTTGAGAAAGAACCACTGTTCTTGAGGATCTAAGAATTTAACTAACTCCTCTTAATCAAATAAAGCACACTCAAGGTTCCCATGGGCTGAAAATTAGTGGAAAGGAATATTTAATGACTGCAATTTAGAAAAAGATATCAAGTGTGTGAGCAAAGCAAACAGCCAAGCAATGACTACACACCTGAGAAGTTCATGAAAAACATACTATTAGATCCAAGGGCAAGACCTAACTCAGTGCCTGCATCGTAATGGACACTCAGCAAATACATACCAAATCCTCAAAGAATAATAATTTAGTATAAGCTAGGAGCTCAGAGTTCTCATTACCCTGGAAAAATGCATTCAAGCTTGCTTATCCTTCACATTTAAAGTGGGAAGAAATAATGCATCAGATCTTCATTTTCTCTATCACAGTCATATAAAGATATGTCCTATAAAGTCTGACCAATTTAGATGGCCCTCCAATTAAACCTTATTTAACCCATTATGTAATATATACGTAATAATATATGAGGTCCCAATCCAAAATGGTTAGGTACATTCTATAAAATACATCTGTATATAAAATGCATTGTGTATTGATATTTCATAGTGTACTATTTTGGATTTTCCTAGTTTAAACACAAATATTCCATCTCTAATTCTTTAATTTTTGTTCCCAATATTGACAATTTGAGTGTTATCATAGACTGAATAACAAACATCTCCTTCTCTCAAACTATTCATATCCTAATCTCTGGAATCTGCAAAAGTTACCTTCTATGGCAAAAAGGATTTTGCAAGTGATTAAGTTAAGGGTTTTGAGATGAGGAGATATCCTGGACTATTCAGTTGGGCCCTAAATGTAATCACAAGTGTCCTGATGAGAGAGAGGAAGAGGAAGGCTTGACTACTAGAGGAGAAGGGGATGGGACTACAGAGGCAGAAATTGGAATGACGTAGCCAGCAGCCAAGGAGCACCTGCTGCCTCTAAAAGTCAAAGAGGCAAAGGACGGATTCTCTCTCTAGAGCCTCAAGAAGGAACCAGGCCTTCTGACACTTTGATTTTAGCCCCTGAAGACTCATTTTAGACATGTGACCCCCAGAACCTAAGAGAATATATTTGTGTTGCTTTAAGTCACTGAACAGTGGCCACAGGACACTAACACAAGCCCTGTATCAGCATTGCTCTGTGCATTTCATAGGCAGCTTAGATTTTCCTTCAGTATAGCTCTTTAGTCAGTGCTATCCCCATTTCCCAAGTAGGAGACAAAAGCTTAATGAGATTAAATAACTTTCTAGAAATTTTCCTATAGAGCTATAATTCAAGCCCAAATCTATCTCACCTAAAAGCCAACTCAAAGCAATAGGAGTATCATTTGGTTAAAAAAAAGGGGGGGGGGGCACCTGGGTGGCACAGCGGTTAAGCGTCTGCCTTCAGCTCAGGGCGTGATCCCGGCGTTATGGGATCGAGCCCCACATCAGGCTCCTCCGTTATGAGCCTGCTTCTTCCTCTCCCACTCCCCCTGCTTGTGTTCCCTCTCTCGCTGGCTGTCTCTCTCTCTGTCAAATAAATAAATAAAATCTTTAAAAAAAAAAAAAAAAGGCACCTACTCTTCATGGCCCATTTGAACCTTCATCCACAGCACCCACTGCCAACAGCGTTACCTGCATATAGTTTGTGTCAACAAAACTCCATTCACAGCTGAACTGTCACTCTATTCATATGAAAACCCACAAAGACATCTGTCCCACAGCAAAATGATAAATATATAAGTAGTACAGATGACATTAGAAAAAGGAATGAGATAATGGAGAATTTCTCTTTCTTCATGAATATATCCTTCAAACCTCCCAAGACAAATAAAACCAAAACCAATCTACCTCCGGAGAAGACATAAATGAAGTCTGAGGAATTGATTACCCGCCCCCCAAAAAATTTTTTTTTAATATTTCATTTATTTATTTATTTTACAGAGAGAAACAGCATAAGCAGGAGAGGGAGAGGGAGAAAGAGGCAGACACCACACTGAGCATGGAGCCCAATGCAGGGCTCGATCCCAGGACCCTGGGATTCTGACCTGAGCTGAAACCAAGAGTCGGATACTTAATTGACTGTGCCACCGAAGTGCCCCCCCAAAAATATTTTTAATTTAATATTTTATGGTTTATCTTTCTTGCAATTTGTGTAAAGCTATCTGTCTTTTATTAGAAAGCCAACATCATGCATTATTTAAAACTTTTCCATTTATATATACCACCTGTGACAGACTTTCCATTTCCTATTTAGCCTTCCACATAACACTTGAAATTTCAGAATATTATCAAAGTATCACCAATCATCCTATATAAACCACTGAGAAAGAATGGGCATGCTTCAAAGGAATAACATAATTGGTTTTCAAATTCAGGTTAATATAACCCTGCCTTTCAATTAACTTTCAAGGTCAATATACATTCAATCCAATATCCTTCGGACAACTTGGCATTTATTGCAATCAACTTCAATTTTCCCATTTTATTTGCAAATACCTTTTTGAAATTTCTGAGACTAAAGCACCTAATGAGCTCTTTCTTCTTCCCCCTCCCTACCCTCAACATATTTAGTCCAAACCAAACTCAACTAGTTCTTCCCAGACAACTTTTCTCGGATGTGCCCTTTACATTCCCACTAGCATTACCTCACCTCAGAATGTAAAATGTAATAAGTTCTTCTCCAATGCATGTATCATCTAATCCCCAATCCTGTTCATTCTTTTGTGTTTTCCAACCTGGTGAAGGGCTAAGTTTCAGAGCCAGAAAGCTAAGCCCTAATTAACACAAACAATTCCCTCTCCTTCAAACTCACTTTCCTACCAGCCAAATCCTATCAATTCTAGCTCCTAAATATCTCTTGTATTCATCTCTTGCTTCTCAAACCTATTTTCTGCTCAGTCTTTCCCCACACCTCCCTCTCCTCCTTCACAGAGGTGACTCAAGAACCTTCCTAAAATGGAATGCTCTCTATGTGTCCTTCCTTAACATCCTTATTTTTTAGGGCTTATTTCCCTTGAGTAAAATCCAAATGTGGCATTTGCATTCATGCTCTGGCCACATTTAGACACCTCATTTCTTGATGAGCCCAGCACAAACCCAACATTCCTTGTTTCCATGAAACATCCTTAGAATTCTCTCAACATTCCTGATCTCTCCCATCTCTATATGGGAGACAAGAGGTTTTCTCTTTCTAGAAGTCTTCTGACTGTTCTCCTCTTCTTTTGAGCTACTCAAATTAAGCTCAGATTAAGCTCACATTTCTCTCAGATTAAGCTCACATTTCACCTGCCTCTAAAGACTTCTTATATTCTCCTAGAGGCCTCTCCCATGTGACCCCCTGTATACCCAACGCAGACTGCTTTCAGAGCATTCCATTACACTGTGATGTACCATGGATGTCTCCCCTGCAGTCTCTTCCTAGACTGTTAATGCCATGAATTCAGAGATAGAATACTGTTCAGCTCTGGTTCAGTATTCAAAACAGACACTTCGGCTTCTCTCTAAAAATTTGTCCAAGTACCCAGAATCATTTTTAAGGGGACATTTGACAATGTCATTTACTCCCTCTCATCCCCATTAAAAGAAAGTGTTCCTCGGGCTTTAATCTTGAACTTAACTTTAGTTACATGCCCCATTTCCATCTCTCAGCCACTTCCTATTGAATCCCATCCTATATTCTGACTTCAGTCAAGAAAGTCTAGCACAACAGGACCTGTTAATCCTCACTGAAGAAACAAATATACCATTCCTTCAGCCTAAAATGCCCAAAATCTGTCATATATTTAATTCTTTAATGTCACTTTCCAGTAAAGTCCCACAGGACAATGCCATTACCTGAAAACACCACCACTCTAGAGACCCAATTGCTTATATGGGTATGAACTATTGGGTATATGGATAATAGCTACATGAATATGAAGCCAAACCATTATTCATCCAGTCGCTTACATTACCAGTGTTAATATACTTGTGTACTTGCATCACCACCTCCAAGGAACTCTGAGGACTAATCTTTTTCTTGTTATAAACATTAGTCTTAAAATAGGGGTTTTGTTAGGTATATAAACTTAAGTAAAAATATTCTTAGGATAACAATTTCACATACCTTCTCTTTGGAGTAGTTCTCATTGGTTTATTCTCTACAATAGAAGTTCTCAAACCATGGTCTCCAGACCAGCAATATCCACAGTACCTTAGAACTTCTTGGAAATAAAAAAAAATCTCAAGTCCTATTCCACACCTACAGAATCAGCAACTGGGGTTGGGGTCTAGTAAGGTGGCTTACTGAGCCCTCCAAGTGATCCCGATGCATGCTAACGATGGAGAGCCACTGCCCTATTAATACACAAAAGTGAAAATGACATCTTAACTGAAACTACAGCTTCAACGAGTTTAGCTACTTCTTTGAAAAAAAGGAAGTTAAAATGAAACATAATTCCTCTAGACTCACCCAACTAGAATCTAAAACAAAAAGCACAGAGAAACTCAAAATTAAGTGAAAAGCCTGGAACTCCTGCCAACGATTTTCAAGTGTGCGCTGAATGAAACTCACATGCTTCACTGTGCTTAGGCATGCTTAAGAGGGCACCATAAAAATGCACTTGATTTGTCGCTGTCACAGCACACTAAGCTGGCTCTCAGGAGGCCTTGGTTCAGGGTATAAAGGACAGGGAAAGTCATTGAGTTTATTACTTAACACTCCATAAGCACCAACACTCCAAGGGATCCAGAAGCAAACACCTAAGCATAAAAACATGCATCGGGTCCACAGGACAGAATGTTTCAAGAAGCAAAGCACAGAAGTGATTTTCTGAAAAGTCAACCACTTCTGGCTTTAAAGGAACACTATTCAGGAGATTCTAGCAAGTTACTTTTTGTTGCATTCATAATTTCCTCATAGCATGCCTTCCTATTTTACATCTGCAAAGAAGAGTAATTGGCTTTAAAAAAAAAAAAAAAGAGCCTAGACATATTTTCCTATTGCCTAATCTCTAATTTGTTTATCCCAATTAAGGAAGTCTGAATTAAATAACGCTGGAATAATCATCTGAATGTGGTAAAAGATTAAATGAGCATGAATCCAAGGCCACCTTATTAGGAAATCCTACACAAAAGTTACAATACTAAAGTAGTTTCTGTAAAAATCGTCATGAGTAAAAAGAGTTATAAAGGCATCAGATTTAAAACACGAAAACAGAACTCATTGAAAAGAGGCACAAAACATGGATAAAGAAAAATGTATGGTGGATATACCAAAAAATTAAATTGCCATTGGTAAACTTCCTTCTTTACATGGTAAATTGTAAAACGACCTGAACATATTCTGGTCTGCTGATTCAAGCAGGTAGTTTCCTTTGAAACTTCACTCTAGCTCTTATTTTATTCAGTTCACTAAATCTAAAATAGAGTAATAAATTAAAATGTAGATTAAGTGTCAATATGAACAGCCAGTCATTGAAATAAATAAGGTTAACACCACATAAAATGAAATATTACCCTTATCCAAGTCATTTGCTGCTCTGGTTAAGCAGGGAGTGAGGCCCAGTGGAAATAGCTACACCCAAACCAGGAGGCGGGACTGACGCCAGAACACCTGTCTTACCTCACCAGGTGGCCCCTTGCGAAAGCCCCCTGACTTCTTCGGAGCCACTTTCTCCTCTGAGGAAGTGCATCAAAGGAGATTCTCTTTCATACCTTCCAGCTCTGAAGGTCTGATTTTTGCCTCTTACAAAGGAATATTCATTAAAAGCACTTCTGAAATTAACAATTCTCACTGCAAATTTAAAATTGACATGAAAGGCAAAATAGAGACTTACTGGTCTGGCTAGAGGACCTTTCTGGTAAGTGCAAATAAGACAATGAACACTTGTCAACTGTATGACGTGACTAAGCATTCCAAACTAATATAAATAGATGTCCTCATATATTACTTTGATAGTAATTGTGGGATAACATACTCCAGATTTGAAGGCTGACAACTTTGGATATTTATCTCCTTGAAACCCTACCTCAATTTTTAAGTCTTATGAAATTAAAAACGCCTTTGAAGTTACAACCAAAGTAACTGATAATTAGTAAGTTATAGAAGTCATTACGGAAAAGCGATCTTCCAACATAAAAATAAGCTTTCAAATGATGAACCCCCAAATTTCTTCTTACAGTTTCAATAGACTATAAGAAAAAGATCAAACACCAGACTGTCAAATTTTTTACTTAGCAGTAGAGGAGGAACAAGAGAATCATGACCAATATATTTGGGAGTGGGGGCTGAATATTTAAAAGTTCAAAAGTGCATCTAAGATAGGTCCTTCCTGATTCTGCAATTCTCATCGTTTAATGATTGAATTCATTTTCAAACAAGACTTTAGACCCTTAGACAAGATGATTTACTACTAACTTCTTGGTAAAATAATGCTCTTCCTATTTCTATACTTCAATACAACTTTCACTAAAATTAGGAGGACAATGTATCTACTTATAAGCAAATCTTTAAAGAAATAGTAAAAATATTTATTCCTAATAATACACTAGATTAAAACAAGAGTAAATTATTAGTGGGCTATTCGACAGTTTTAGTTACTTTACATTTAGGATGCAGAAACATTTTTTGCTTTCATCTTTTTCTTTCTAAGAACACTGTTGAATATTATCGGTTAAAATGAAGCCTGTGTTTACAACTGTTGCCATGGCAATCCAAATATCCAAGGGATATTATGTGATCATGAGATATTCCTACATCTATAGCCTTCCATCCCTTAAGATTTAGATTTAATTGGCTTAGAGTTCTTAGTTTACTCTCAATATCAATTTAAAAAGTTTTTGTATGTAAGGTCAAGAGTATTTAGAGTTCCTTCCTCTCCCATTATAGTATGTGGAATAGATACAGTCTGTAGGAATATCCCCTGGGTCACACATCCTCTCCAAGCAAAGGAAACCACTCTAGTACCTCTCCTTCCTCCACACATGCCAAAGTCTCTCTCCTGGAATGGTTCCCCCCCCCTTTCTCTTATACAGACAGATGCCTCACTTTCCTTTCTCACTTATTCTTCCAAGGATGAAATCAAATTGCTTAGTTCATTTAAGAAATGCATCCTTTCAATCCTTTCATTATGCTAAGTGAAATAAGTCAAGCAGAGAAAGACAATTATCACATGGTTTCACTTATTTGTGGAACACAAGGAATAGCAGGGAGGACATTAGGAGAAGAAGGGAAAAATAAGGGGTGGGGGTATCAGAGGGGGAGATGAACCATGAGAGACTATGGACTCCTGGAAACAATCTGAGGGTTTTAGAGGGGAGGGGCATGGGGGGATGGGTTAGCCCAGTTGATGGGTATTAGGGAGGGCACATACTGCATGGACACTGGGTGTTATAAGCAAACAATGAATCATGGAACACTACCTCAAAAACTAATGATTTACTGTATGGTGACTAACAATATAATAAAAAAAAAAGGATAAAAAAAATGCAACTATCCTTAAATATTGAGTTATTTTTTTTAATAACAAAGTTTTCTCCTTATTGAAAAAAAATTAAAAATAAAAATAAATAAATCCCAAAAGACTCAGCCACACTATTAATCACAAAGCATTTTTGACCTGCATCTTTATTAAGAAACTATAGGGAATCAAAGACTGAGGATTTAAACTAAGGTGAGCATACAAAATTAAGAATACTATGAGACTGAATAACATTCCATTGTACATATTATACCACATATTCTTTATCCATGAGTCCATCAATAGACATTGGGGTTGCTTCCATATTTTGGCTCTTGTGAATAATGCTGCAATGAACTTGGGAGTATACTTAGCTCTTTGAGATCCCGATTTCAGTTCTTTTGGATATATACCCAGAAGTGGAAATCCTGCCATGTTCAACAACACGGATGAAACTGGAGGACATTATACTAAGTGAAATAGCATGATTTGTCACAAAAGGACAAAGACTGCATGATTCCAGCTATATGAGGTCTCTAAAATAGTCAAACTCATAGAAACAGATAGTGTAATGGTGGTCGCCACAGATTGGGGGAGTTGAAAATGGTGTATTGCTGTTCAACAAGTATACAGTGTCAGTTATGCAAGATAAATAAGTTCTGGAGATCTGGTGTACAACATTGTGCCTATAGTCAACACTGTATCGTACACTGAAAAATTAGTCAAGAGAGTAGATCTCACGCTGAGTATTCGTACCACAATAAAGAATACTGCCATGAGAAAATCCACCAATTAAACCATATCTAAGAGTCAAAAGAGAGCAGCAACCCAGTGGTACTTTCTCTTAGCACCTTGGGGCCATTCCCTCCTCCCACATTTCATGCAAGTGGTAAGATCCATCTCCAAATATCTGTTCCCACCAGTGTTCACACTCCTACCTACTCTATCATCATTCACCAAGTGTCTTTTAATTCCACCTAACTCTAGATATATTAGAGTGTAGTATTTACCATACAAATAAAAAAAATGAAAGAAAAGGTTTTCCTGTAGATTGTCACAAAGCATGGGAGTCGAGAGAACAAAGAGCAGTCTAAGATTTTACCATAAAAAAGCACCGATAGTAATTAATAATTAGATAGCTAACATAAAGTGAATATTTACTATATGACAGGCATCTAAGTTCTTTACCTGTAATAACTCATTTAATCCTCACAGTGGTCCCTATGCAGCAAGTGTTAGTATTTTCCTCCATTTTATGGGTAAAGAAATCAAAGGACAAAGGTACAGGAACTGGCCAATGCCCACATAGGCCGTATTGGCCAAATTGGGACTGCTAACCATCCGGCTTCTTCTCCTAGTGAGGGCAGGCTTCATGGATGAGGCAAGATGAAGCCTGGACTCCAGAATGGCTGTCTAGGGGAAGCAAAAGGGAGGAAGCTGGCCTAACTGACAAAACTTGTGTGGAAGGGAAATAAACGCAGGTGGATAACCAAAAAGTGATCAGAAGGCAGAATGACTTGAAAGGCTGTGGGTGTGCTTGGAAGTGACACGGTAGACTAGCAGCCATGGTGGGTTCATAAGTGAATGCACAGTTCAAGTATACACACAAGCTGTGAGACAATGGACAGTACCAAATCTCTTTATGAAAACCCATAAGCATGATCTACATCATAAGCATCTAGCCATATGATCAGAGCTGGCCAGCAGCTCACCAGATTGGGAGGACGGGTGCTGAAGAGGAAAGGACTCAGATACGCACACAAATGGACTCCAACTTTCAGAAATCAGTGTGTCTTTCTGATTAAAAAAATATATGTATGTTTATTCGAGTTCTGTTGACACAGTATTACACTAGTTTCAGGCGTACTGCTGATTATTAAACCACACTAAAGCTTCAATTCAGTGAACTTTTCTTAAGAAATAATTATACCAAAACTATTCATGATACAGTTCAAATAAAACATTAATTCCAGTTTTATTAGTGCTTTTAAATCTACTGCATGTAAAATTTTATTTCAACATATGCTTAAAAAATGTATCCAAAAGAATCTTCCAGACATGCCCTCTCCTGTTTTTTCGTAGTCCTATCACTTCTCACATTACCTTCTTTGTTCATTATCTGCCCTCTCTATGGGAATATATGCCTAAGAATGGCAGGGCTTTGTCCTTTTCACCATGAAACTGAATCCCCAACACCTAGAGCAGTGCCGGACACATAGTAAGAGCTCAATAAATGTTTGTTGAACTCATTCGCTCATCCATACATACATTTATTATACACTGACTGAATCAAATACCCTGGTGGCACATATGTCTTAAAATATTTTTGTAATTTTTGTTTTTCAACCTTGATAGACAGAAGTGGAAGTAGTTTTTTTTGGTTATAAAATTGTCAGCTAAATCAGATATCATTTTGTCAACTTCATGGGCTTGTTTTCAGTGCTGTTGGTTGGGAGGAGGGCTTCCAAGGAGGGGGAACAGGAAGATAAATACATTTCGTTGTGTGAATTTAAATGCAATGTGCCTGAAATGGTTCTGCTGGGAGTTGTACGTATTCTTTTTTGAATAGTCGTGTGTGGGAAACTCAGAGTTTGGATTTAAAAGAGGAGGACAGGAAAGAAAAGCAAGCAAGCAAGCAACAGTTTTTGTTCGTTGAGTAGGAGAATCCACAGGGTAAATGAGCAGCGTTGAGGCGCTGACACTAGCCCACACAAACAGTGACATTCACGATTTAAGGCCCCCAAGGCCAGGACATGCAGTGATGTTGCATTCTCTAAACTGATTTGAATATCCAACTCGGTCAAGAGGACAAGCCCACAGTGCTTCTCTGGAAGGCACGACACACCCAACTGACAGTTTTTCCAAAGCAAAGTAATTCCCAGGATAAGAAATCAGGCCTCACATTTCCTGAAGGCGCTACAGAAAACAAAGTTGAACTTTAACACAACGAGGGAATTTTTATTTGCGTTTAAACGAAGGAAAGAATGGTTAAAGCTACAGTCACCCAGACCATGTGCAGCACAGGCAGAAAGTGAGGTAAAAGGTCAATGGAACAGGGGAGTCAGAAATAGATGCACTTACACAGATGACTGAGGGGGCAGAGAAGAAAGGGAAGAGGAGTCCTTAGCCAGCTACACTTCCTTTCCTCCCTCGCTTCCTCAGAGCTGGGCTTTCCCCTACAAAAATGCCTGCCTGCTCATTCTTCACAGAGGACTCTCAAATCGACACAGCCAGCCACAATTTCTGAGCAACACCCTGACAACGCCATTTCCGCGTGGGTGCTCTACTGTCCTGTCCAACACAATGTGTTGAATCCTCACTTCCATCCTCCATTCCTGTTTCTGCTAGTGGTTGCACAAGCTCAAAAGCGGATTCTTCTAGCTCCTTCATACTCATCAACCCCCATCGGGTCTTACTTGAAACATCTTTGGCATTTCCCATCTACATTTTCATGGCTTTCAGCAGTTGTTATCCTTATCAAAACACCCATCCTTATCAAAACAACCAACAATTTCCTAACCCCTCTCCAAGCCTCCAGCCTAGCGCTCAATCTACTTCATGCACTATTTCATTACCCTTTCTCAATCTTTCTCAATCTCTACTTTTAACATTGGAACCTTCTGGGGCACCTGGGTGGCTCAGTCGGTTAAGCGTCTGCTTTCGGCCCAGGTCATGATGCTGGGGTCCTGGAATTGAGCCCCATATCCGGTTCCCTTCTCAGCGGGGAGCCTGCTTCTCCCTCTCCCTCTGTTTGTGCTCTCTCTGTCAAATAAATAAAATCTTCAAAATAAAAAAAAAAAAAAACCAAAACAAAAACATTGGAACCTTCTGCTCAAAAGCTTTTAGAAATAGGGGCGCCTGGGTGGTACAGTCGTTGGGTGTCTGCTTTCGGATCAGGGCGTGATCCCAGCGTTCTGGAATTGAGCCCCACATCAGGCTCCTCCGCTGGGAGCCTGCTTCTTCCTCTCCCACTTCCCCTGTTTGTGTTCCCTCTCTCGCTGGCTGTCTCTCTCTGTCAAATTAATAATTAAAATCTTAAAAAAAAAAAAAAACTTTTGGAAATAATCCTACTACCTAGGAGATAACACTTAACCTCCCTAGCCAGGATACTCAAGGTACCGCTCAAACTGGACACGACCCATCACTCATCCTGCCTCCAAGCTGCTGGCCTGGAAATGCATTCCTTATACTTCCCGCTCTCCACCTCCCAAAAAATGAGGGCCTCAGAAGTGGAGACCTTGTTTAACTTTACTCATTGCTTTACACCCCAAAGGCTCTGGAAAATGTTTGATTAGAACTCTGTACCAATGGGCCAATCTCCTTGTGTTCCTTCCCACCTCTCACTCAAATCCTGCTATTCTTTCGACCCACACTCAAGCCTTACATCTCCCCCAGCACCTCTGTGAAACCTTCACTTCAGTGTGTGACCACCAGCATTTGATGCCAAAATCCTTGTCAGTCAAAGCGTGGTCCTCGTTGTCAGGACCTGAGAGCTTGCTGGAGATACAGAATCACAGCCTTGCCTGGACCTAATGAACCAAATCTGCATTTGAACCAGATCCTAAGGTGTTTTATACACACACCAAAGTTTGAGAAGCACTTGTTAACGGAACTGTACCTCTAAAAAAAGTCTGGGTAATTTCTTATCCATAGGATCTAAAAATTACAAATTCTTCTGTATCTCCAAAACTTCCTTCCTACCCAACCAACTGCATGGAGGTCATATCTGACAAATACATATTAACACATTAAAAAAAAAAGTCCTCTATTCAATCTTTATATCTTTCATTAGGGCATATTTTAGAGGCAGAATGTTATAGTGAAAAGAACACTGGTTAGGAGTCGTAATGAGGGTTCCCACTTGAACTAAGCAGGTGACCTTGAGCAAGCCACTGAACTTCTCAGTTTCCATATCTGTAAAATCAGGCAACCGCCTTATCTGACAGAGTGGTTATAAGATTACACAAGGCATAAACTAAAACATTTAAATGTTATTTTTTTCTACTCTATTCCACCTCCTCTCTCATAAACAGTACTTTTCCTTTTTACATATCACTAGCCTTAAAAATCAAGTGTTCTCTATTACTGCATCAGACCCATCCCATTAGTTATTTAAAAAGAAAATGTTCCTCATATTCTTCTCCTATATCCATATCTTGGGCTACCATTAGTTTCATCGGTGTTTGGTAGTCTAAAACATCACATTCACAAAAGAGGAGTTTAATAAATATTTCTTCCTACTAATGAAAGGCAATTACTCCTGATGCTTCATGTTTAACAACTAGCAAGAAATAACTTCTAATGACTTGGTAGGAAAAGAAGTGATTACCCCACTTATCTTAAGTCTTGGTAAAGGAATTTTTAAAGAGTTTCTGTGCTTGAGTCATTTCTTGGACTTTGCTTTTCTGAGTCACTATCTGATCCCCTACTCTTCTCTGCAATGAGAGAGGGGTTTCATCTTACTGGAATTAGACTGTGCTATTTATTGTTACACTTGATGCTCTGTGCTCACCACCTGTTTCTAAATCTCCAATGGCTACACTGATAGCAGGACTTTGGGCAATGTACTGAAGTCATTCTTCTTTAATCCATTATACTAGGTAACAGGACTATAATTCATCTGTTTGCTTATAATTTGGACTTTCAACAAGACTTCACATTATTTATAATTAGGGCTTTTTTATGAGATCTAATAATACAATGACCTAAACCATAATAAAAATATCCCATCTTATATATATATTTTTTCCAACTTCTCTATTTTTAATAAGCACTTATTCCCAGCTAAGAATGTTTGGAGGAGGGAGTCAGAATTTAGTTTGGTTTTAACAAGTAAATTGAGCATCAAAAATTGGTAAGAAATTATTCTAAATAAATTATTTACCAGTTCTATTTTAGAAGATACTTTCCATGTCAGTGTTATAAAGGTCAAAGTGTGGGAGCATGATCCTGAGCAATTTAGATTAGTAAGGTTTTACAATCCACAGCTTGAACAGGAATGTTCCATTATCATGGCAAATACAATTGAACATTCATAAATGTCTGTGTGAAAGTCATAAAACTTATAAACTTATGTGCACATATCAGTAAAATCCAAAGACTCCATTGTTTTTCAACTAACCAGTGGTAAGACCATACATGTAGCATATTTCTTCTATTCTAAGGCACACACATGGATCATTTAATACTCCTAAAATTAGGAGGTCTTATTACTGATCTGAAATTTGATGGCATATTGTAGTATTATATCCATTTGAAGTTATGTGGCTCACAAACTAGGGAAAAAAATTTTAAATCATAATACAAAGATACTCGCCATGTATCCAGTGAGGGAATACCAGTCACATACACAAATCCACTTTGGATCTAGCTGGCCTGGTCAAAAAATAACTCAAGACAATTTCAGTCATACAGCACTAGAAATAATAGCAGCAAGGGCTTTTTTAAGCTTGTTTAAGTCTGTTTTGACAATGTAGTGGAAGGTGTCCAAGCTACGTAGGCTAAGACACCCCTGAATTTCAATTCTGGCTCCGGTATTTGCCCGAGGTCATATACCAAACAAGTTACTCTTCTGACTCATTCTACGTCACCTGGAAAGCAAAACAGAAACAAAATGGTAACAGCTGGCTGGGCTGTTACTGGGTTAGAGATAATTAACGGAATGTCAATGCCCGAGAGCTCTTATCCGGTTTGTCCAAACCTGAGTATCTGAGATACTCTGGACACTCTGGCACCGTGATTTCCTTACCTAGTTCATCCCTCCAAACCCAGCATTCCCTTAGAGTCTCCAACTATAAATCATGTGAGTGCTCCTTGACATAAAAGCAAACATTAAGACTGCAGAACGCATTTCATCTTCTCCACCTTGGGTCTTAAGATCGAGATAGAAAAGGAAGAGGACTTGTTTTACTTGTGCCCACTCAGGATTCAGGATCTGTACACAGTGAAAATATTAAGTATCTAATGGACGTGTTGACAAGCCACAACATAGAAGGTGTACAGGTGAGAGGACTAATAGCCCCATCTGTCTCCTCGGTTTAACCCTCTGAAGGGCCTTGTTATAAAACAAATGCTAGTTGGTCCAGGGAAGCCAATTCTATCATTCTCTCCTGAACAAACTCGTATCAGCTGCTAAGCAGATGAGCTGCCAAGGGAGACCCTGGAGCACGGAACAGAGATTGGCTTCCTTTTGAATAGAAAGACCCTGGGCCAGAAAAGCCCACACCATCAAGCCTCACCCAGAAAGCCAAGACACAATCAGGCCCCACGGCTTTGGAGATTTAAGGGAGTGAAGAGCTGAGGATGGGAAGTTGCCATTCAGAAACTTCTTTCTCTATCCAAGAAGTTAAGAACTAGAAATGGAGAGAAACTAATACTACGTAAAACTTCAGTTCCTTTATAGCTTGTCCCAGCATTAGACCTGCCTCCTATTCCACAACCTTCCTCTGCAACTACGTACACTCTTCGATGATCTAACCCTGCAATTAAAGAACATTTGAAAACATGCCCATATATTTTTGCTACTGGCCTTAAACAGTCTTGGCAACCCAAAAGAATTAATGCCCCACTTGCAGTAACTACCTAACATCAGAGAATCACTGAATGGGATAGAGATGTGGACGGTGTAAACTTCCTGTTTCATTCCCTTCTAATTGCTTGGTAGGAAGAGACCATTTTAAAACAGTAACATGAATTGACAGGTGGAAGTCACCATGATCAAATTACTGATCCAAGTTTGGATGTCATTATTAAAAAAACAAAAAACAAAAAAAAACAGATTAAGATGTTGAGAAACTCACTTGAAGGGCATGAAAAAAAAAGTAAAAGCAGGTTTAAGTCAGAAAATGGTGAAAATTACTTCAGAGTAGGTATATTTTTACTTACATGAATTAAAATCTTAAATAAATACTCACATACACATTCATATCCCAAGCGCAATTTGGCAGGCTGTTCGAGTGCCATCTGGGAACCAGATTCCTGAGAAATGACTTTACAGTATTGCCACAAAATCAAGCATCCTTTTGAAGCTCCATAGAACAGTTAAATCCTTAAAATATCATTTTGAACCGCCTTTATTTTCATGAGGGAAATATGTTAACACTAATTGTTTCCAACTACTGTTCCTTTGTCAACTAGTATAGTGTAAAAAAAATCAATTTCTGTACCCTCCCTTTGATAGACATCTTTTAAAAACTGAAACATTGAAAGTTACCATTTACACCTAAAATATCAATAGCCTAAATGGAAGAGTGAGTCTGTACTAAAAAATAATTTTTCTTTGCATAACTGCAGTACCGTACTCAAAAGCATGGCCATCCTGCAATTGTATTATGAACAGAATGCACCGAAGGAAGTGCTAAAAACTGGATTGGAATGATAAGGGGGTAGAAAGAAGAAACATGTTTACAATCTGTTCAAATTCTCAGCTTAAAAATTTCAGTATATGATTCGTTAGAGCAATGGTTTAAATATGGGACTTTGTTTCGGAGCCAAGTTGCTAAAAATATAAAATTAAAACCTTTAATATTCGATTCTGCCTTTCCGCCAACTTCGATTCCTCTAATACAAGACAACTTCTGGACCACTCTGTTGTGTTGCTTTCTACAACAAGCAATTGCTTGGTGCCACTGAATGACCAGATGCCACCCCAAAGAGCATGACGTTTGCTATAGGAGCTCTCCAGTGCACTGTGGCATGGCGTGGGCACGGTGCTTGCTCTGCTACAGGCCTCCATAGAAAGTGTGCAAAGACAGCTCCATAGGAGTCACACCACCTCTTCTCTGTGGATCGTGTTTCTAAGTTCAGTATGGATATTTAGTAAATGGTTAATAATAATGATGTCGTTATTCACTGGTACGGAAGCTAAATTTCATGGCCTCAGTAAACATCTCAACTAGGGTAAGTTCAACCTCAATCTACCGTAATTCATGAAGGCAAACTCACAAATTCGCCTATCCTGTTGGGGAAAAGAAGGTGTCAAGATGGATCCTACTCATGGAAGTCAGGAATGTCAAATTAAAAGTATTAACTGATATTTGAATATATGCAGTCCCAAAATAAATGAATAATTCAAACATACTTGGAAAAGCTCAAACTACTTCCTACAAGAAGTAATTGTTAGAAAATTTAGATCACATATTAATATGTATAATTATAGAAATATAAAGAGTACCCTAGTTCTGTTTGACCAGTGGAAAAATTTTTACTGCAAATTAAACTGCAAATCTGTAATTGCTGAAAAATATGGAACAGCAACAGCTCTGTAAATTGCTTGCGTCTGCTCCTGCCACTCATTCCTACCGCGCACAACTCTCCCAGGCTCCAGGCGCCATCCATGTTTGGTGGTGTTTGTTTGTTTTTTTTTTTTTTTTTCATCACTGCTGCCCTCTAACAAGAAATACCTCACGTTTGCCAGCATGGAGGCTTATCAACTGTCCTCTCCTATTTGCTTTCAGTGTGTCATGCAAACATGCATGTTAGATCACACAGCACATCTGTGAACAGTTCGTGCAGTCCTGGCAGATGAGCTCTGATAGAGCATTTAAAATAATCAAGTACTTTGCCCCATTTTTTGCTAATTTTAATGTATACAGATGAGCAAAATAATGTCAATGTACTGACACATTGCTGCACACTCAAGTGATAATGAGCATTCCTTTTTAAACGGGCATACATATTAACATGGAAATACATAAATTATTACAGTAATATAAGTAAAAAGTTACATTTCAGGAGAATGTAAAGTCAGTCAGTAGCCTTCATTTCCACATGATTAGCTTGCTGGCAGAGTGGAAATAAGGAATTTAAAATCTAAGTCAGGGTTTCTCAACCTCAGCATACTGATACTTGGGCCTGGAAAATTCTTTGTTATGGGGACTACCCTGTCCATTAAAGGGCATTTAGCAGCATTCCTGACCCACGAGATGCCAGTAGCACTCCCAGCCCAACTATACCGACAAAACTATCTCTAGACCTTGCCAAACATCTACTGGGGGAACAAAACTGGTCCCATTTGAAAACCACTGGTCTAACCAACACCAAGTCCTTTAATCTACAATAATGATAGGACAAGATCTGACCTACAGAAGTCTCCGCATTATATAAGAAAACTAAAAACTAAGAAATACATGGATATTTAGTAACCAATAATTTGCTTTCCCATAAACTTGCTTCCTTTTATAAAAATGCAATCTCAGGGCAGAAGAACTGCGGCCAACATTTTTAAATAAGCCATTTGTCAGCTTCCTCAGGTCTCATAACCGGGAGGCTCCCGGGCTTCCGTTGCAGCAGACCCGGGGTCAAGCCTTGTGCTCTTTGGTCCAACAAGACGGAATTCTCAGGGGAAATGTTCCTAAGCAGAGTCCGGGCTCTCAGGCATTCCTGCTCGTACTACCTGGGCACACCTTTATGAACTTGTGGTTTCCACTGAAACAAGTTGTTCTGCATACTTCCTACTACAGCTCTAACGACGTGACCTCCCAGTTTCAGTTTGTCGGTGATTTCATTTCCCTCGAGACTGAGCCCAGGTACTGAGTTTTTTCCTAAACACTTTAGACCCAATATCTCATGAAGCAGGCTCCAGGCAAGTTTTGCTCAGAGCATTCTTGGAATTAGAAGCCAACAAACATGTTTTGCCTAATCGGTAGCCTACTCAAACATCTGCTACAGAGTTTCAAAACAGTATGATGGGGGGGGGCTGTTTTCCTTAAGTTGTCCCTGTTCATTAAGAATAAAGCACTTTCTAAGTGAAAACCTTATTTGCCCATCAGATAAGTCTTAAGAGAAGGCTGATTAGGAAAAATAAAACAAAGTCATCCATGCAGTTATTTTTCACAGATATCAAGCATGACCTCACAATACAGCAGAAGTAAACATGCCATTTTGGTGATGAAACTTAGGAACAAACTATCTTCCAATTAATCAAAAATGCAGACAGACCCATCCCTGCTAGGCACTTATCAAGGTTGTGTAGTTTAGAAATGCTAATTCAACATAACTAGAAGCATGTAAGTTCAAAGTGGCTTGTTCGTTTAAAAATATGTATGTACTGTTAGGCTTTGAAAAGATGAATTCTATCTGGACATTTAGCTTTTACTACTGAAAGACCATGTGTACTATGATACTTATACACAGGGTTACTTTTCTTTAAGAAAAATTATTGGCCATTTTTAAGATCTTACCATCAATTCTTAAATAGATTCTAAAGCTATTACAACAGGATATCAACCGTATAAACTAAATCTTTGTCTAAAATGGTAGAAACTAATTTTTCAATTTCTATTATTTCTACAGCTAGAATAAGGTGTTTATATTCTCTCCTTTTAAAAAATGTTAATTAGCTTTAAGGGCCATGATAAAGAGGTAGTCATTCCTACAAAATTAAATCATTTTCCTGTCACGATTATCTGGTAACACGAGTTTATTCTGATTCACTGAAAGCAAATAAGATTTATAGGGGGGAAAACAATCTCACAGGAGCTTAAAACCAGATTTCCTGAAACCATATACTCCTACATGACACCATTTTCCATCTAAAACACAACAGAAACACCTGCATATGGTTTCACCCCCACTTTCACTTTCTCATCCATACTATTAAAATAGTGAAAAACAGTTCATTTTTAGAAATCATCCACAATTGGCAAGGTCATTAACGTTCCATGTTGGTGCCAGGCATCACTGCCTTCCAAATTACAAAAGAAAGTCTCTTTAACCACTGTCCCAGTCTCATTTTTGTTAGTCTTAATTCCAAATATATAAAGACCACGTTAAAATCATTCTTTTTACTCTATAAACTATAATATAATCTCTAAAGTCACTCTATAACATGCACCCTCACCATTAGCAACCAAACACTACCATGTTGGACAAGCATTAAAATATAAACTACCATTTTATTTAGTATGGAGATTTAAAATAACAACGTGTCATGGTCTCAATTACAGACAGTTTCACATTCACAGTCCCTAAGCTCTTTTTTAAATAATCAGTTTTGGAATGAGAACAGAGGAAGACAGAGGAACGATTTTTCAGTAATCATAAAATCTCAGAAATTCTTTGCACTTCAGCCACAAGCCCTAAGCTGAAAAAAATATATAACAAACCAGTGAAACTTACCTGACAGTGACTCGGTTTGATAAATCCTGTAGATCCCCAGGATGGAAAAGCTGGGCTTCTTTCAATCCAATCTGTTCACAAGCTTTCAAAAAAACGTTTATATTATCCTGTGAAAAGAAGTGGAAAGTGATTGCTTAGCTGAGCTCTCTCTCTAACAAAGGGTACAAATTTTTATGATAGAACTTCTAGGCTTCAAAGTCCAATTACAGCCAGCAAAAAAGGAGGCAGCAAGACCAATGCATACATTTTTTTTTAATTACACGGGCATGTATAGCCTTTCAGTCTTGCAGAGCATAAACGGTAGTGCCAGCTTATGCCTGGGCATACGCTGTTCTGTGATCTTTGTGACCGGCACGTTAAACATTACCTGTTACAGGACAAGTGCCTAGCCACTGAGCAGTAATCTACACTTTGATGTCAGCTCTGCTCTGCAAACAAACGCCCTCTTCCCAGCTTTGCACGACAAGCCTCACCTCTCCTCTTTAAAAATAACTCCAGCTACTGACATTCACCCACCCAGAAACTGTTGGCAGGGAAGAAATAAGAGGAGGAACATTCTGTTTCTATGATTACAAATTGCAGAACGACTGTGGAATACCACACCTGGAATCTGGGTTTGGTTGCTGAGCCGGCTCTTGACGGACAGGGAAACCATACTATAGGACCCAGGAGAAGCCTAACGTTCATTGGCCAAATCACATAGTTTAGGTGTGGTACATTTACTCACGCCCTGCACCTGCCTTGGGAACTGCCTCCAAAAAAATGAAAATCTGGGCTGTCCTCCTAACTAATTTCAAACACCAAAATCCCCCTTTCACAAACCAGTGCTCTTTATTCCTGTCAACGCTGCCCAAACACTGGCTACAAGAGACATTTGGTGAGCAGAATCAGCTCGAGCTTCCCTCTTCTCCTTCAGGAGGTTGAGCTTGTGAAGAGCGCATGGGGACTCTCTACCTTCTCTTCATTAGGACTCTCAGAGAAGACGGTGGCCTGCTAGCACGCCAACACACGTTCACACACTTGCACACACTGGCAACACCACATGGTAGTGAGAGAGGGCTCCCTGAAACCTCCCCTCCCCAATGGCTGCCTGTGAGCGACCAGAAGACAACTTGCCCCTTAGAGAAAGACAACCACTCTTGCCCATATTGAGAAGCTCGTCCCCACGAGAAAAGGCAGGGTGGCCCAGCAAAGTGGGCGGAATGATAGGGAAGCAAGGATGAAGAGGCTAAATTCAACAGCATGTATTCTTGGACAGTGAGGGGGTTTAGGAGAAGGGTAAGCAAGTGTATGGCAAGGGAAAAGCAATACTGACTACTAGGGACTAAGGGACATCCAAAACAAAGTATTTGTAGAGTTGAGAGGTTATTCTAGTGTATTATCAGTAAAAGGCAGCGTGAACTACCTAGCTGATAGTTGAAATCCATGATTATTTTATTGTCCTCCCAAGATCTTATTTAAATTCAGGTTTATTAACATATAATGTAGTATTGGTTTCAGGAGTAGAATTTAGTGATTCATCACTTACATGCAACACCCACTGCTCATCCCACAAGTGCCCTCCTTCATGCCCATCACCCATTTAGCCCATCCCTCCACACACCTCCCCTCCAGCAGGCCTCAGTTTGCTCTCTACGGTTAAGAGTCTCCTATGGTCTGCCTCCCACTTTGTTTTTATCTTATTTTTCTTTCCCTTCCCATACATTCACCTGTTTTGTTTCAAATTCCACATATCAGTGAAATTCATTTGTCCTTCTCTGACTTATTTGACTTAGCATAATACCCTCTAGTTCCATCCATGTCATTGCAAATGGCAAGAGTTCATTCTTTTTGATGGCCGAGTAATATTCCATTGCGTATATATGCCACATCTTCTTTATCAGTTCATCAGTTGATGGACATTGGGGCTCTTCCCACAATTTGGCTATTGTGAAATCCATGACCATTTTCAATAAGAGGTTGAAGATTAAAAGAATTTATAAGTCAAAAGCTGAACAACTCAATGGAAGGTGTTCAATCGCCTTAGTGGGAAAAAAGGGGAATAACATATTGGCAAAATTCCAGGAACAGCAAAAGTGATCATTTTGTTAAGCTCACATGATTTTTAAAATCTATACTATCTCGGGGCACCTGGGATAGGCAGTTAAGTGTCTGCTTTCTGCTCAGGTCATGAACTCAGGTCCTGGGATCAAGACCCACATTGGGCTCCCTGCTCAGTGGGGACTCTGCTTCTCCCTCTCCCCTGTTCATGCTCTTTCTCTCTCGCCCTACTCTCTCTCTCTAATAAAATCTTTTAAAAAATAAAATGAAATTAAACATATATTATCTCATTTCTCGATGATTCAAATTAACAGTTCTAAAACTGGCCTTCAGAGAAGCCCGACAAGGACAAATGGCTTGGGGTCCTAGTACCCCAAATCCTACGGGAAGAAAAGCACATTTCTAAAGAGGAAGAATAAACAATTAGAAATATTCTTACACAGAGGGGAAGGGGGTTGGGAGATTGGGATAGGCCAGTGATGGGTGTTAAGGAGGGGACATATTGCATGGAGCACTGGGTGTTATATGCAAACAATGAATCATGGAACACTACATCAAAAACTATGGATGTACTGTATGATGACTAACGTAACATAATAAAAAAAAAAAAGAAAGAAATATTCCCACAAAAATAGGAAGGAAGGACGGACAAAATGTCTTCCCACAAATTCAATTTGGTTCTGAATGTTTAAGATGTTATAAAACAGGAGGACAAAGTTAAACTGAAAGCAAACCTATTGAATGGACAGCCAAAATAATTCTTCATGTGTTTTCTAAAAACATAATAGCATTCATCCAGTTGACAAATATGTACCTATTGATAAGAATAAATAAAGCCATATATGCCTCAAAACCCAGCTACCTATTTAGAAAGAAACCACTTCAAATCTAAAGTGATTATAGTTCATTAGAGACAATAAAAATAGATTATGATTAAATTCTAGTTTTAAATAAAGCCATTACATTAAAAAGCAGTTTTGTTTAAAGAGTTCAATGATGCTCAAGTTTAAAAGGGACAAACTTTACAAACAAGGCCCCACACGGCCAATGCAGCAGGAACAAGTTGTATTAAGACCAGAATTGCAACGTAAATCCTGTTTACTGGACTTGAGCCCATTGGTAATTTATTTTTTGCAATTTCAAAAGACCTAGGCAGAGAGTTGCCTAAGGGGAGATACAAAATTATAAAATAAAATTTTAATGTCTGTTGGAACATCAAGAAGACACACCCACTCAACATATTAAAAAGGGAACCATTTAGTCTTCATTAATGGGATCCTTTTCACTTGAAACTAGCAAAGATAAAGTAAAAACAAAGGACAAACATGAAATATCTTCTCATTGAACTGTTAGCCAGGACTCCAAGTTAGCTCTGCCACTAACCAATTGGGTGGTTTTGGAAACATTCATCAGCCTTTCTGGCTGCATCTTCCTCATCTGTGAAATGAGTAGTTTCTGGATCTGTACCCCATTCCCTAGGGCACACAGCTCTGTGCAAGAGGAGGGAAGCCCGCCCTCCCTAACCCAACCCTCAATAGTTCATGTCAAAAGCCTGCACCAAGCTTCTGCACTTCCTACACGCTGAGGACCAAAAGTGGCTTCACAAAATGAAACAAAATGAGGATCCCGGAAGATCTGCAATAGCTCCTTTCAGAGTCATTTATCTAGGACGTGAATAAAAGCAGACACTATTTAAAAAGACAAGGCAGGATGGCAGAAGATTTTCATATTCTCCCCCAAACCCTCTCCACCCCTTAGCCTTGAATCATTTACAAAGGAAATTGTATCAGGTGGAGGGGGCAAGGGTAAATTAGAGAGAGATTAGTGAGTCAGGAACACTATGTGCTAACAACTGAGGAAAGATGAGGAATCCACAAAAATTCACCAATATTCCCAGGTTTATATTAGTCCACCGGGGAACCTCTGTTGATTATCTACCACTACATAGCTAGATATCTCAAAACTTAGCCACTTAAAACAATAGACATTTATGATTTCACAGTTTTTGAAGGTCAGGAATTCAGGAGTAACCCAAGTTGGACGGGTCTGGCGTGGAGGTCCTCTGAGCAGGTTGTAGATGTCAGGCTGGACTGCAATCACCTGAAGACCTTCCTGGGGCTTGAAGGAGCCCCCTCCAAGGTAGTGCACTCACAGCTGGCAAGCTGGGGCTGGTTATGGGCAGGAAGCCTCAGTTCTTTACCAAACAGACATCTCCATTAGGCTGCCTGACAGAATGAATGTTCCAAAAGCAAATAAGACGGCAGCTGCAGGATCTCATGGCCTATCTTTTCAAGTCCTACGTCATTACTTCCTTGGTATCCTGCGGTGACATAGGTCAGCCCTATTCAGTGTAGGCAGGACTACAAGAACTTAAAGAGCAGGAGGTGGGATCACTGAGGACCAGGTACCACCGTTCACTCTCTGGCCCCAATGATTCGTGTCCCTCCCACATGCAAAATACACTAACCCTTCCCCAAAGTCCTGGAAATGCTACCCCTTCACAAGGTGAGCACAAAGTTTGGAATCTCATCTAAGCCAGATCCAGGTTTACACGAGGCTCCTGACGTGTGGATTTTTTTTTTTTTTAAAGATTTTATTTATTTATTTGACAGAGATAGAGACAGCCAGCGAGAGAGGGCACACAAGCAGGGGGAGTGGGAGAGGAAGAAGCAGGCTCATAGCAGAGGAGCCTGATGTGGGGCTCGATCCCAGAACGCCGGGATCACGCCCTGAGCCGAAGGCAGACGCTTAACGGCTGTGCCACCCAGGCGCCCCTGACGTGTGGATCCTTAAGGACAGTGCTCGAATACAGTTCCTCTCAATGTGAATGTCAGTGAACTAAAGTGACAAGTTAGCTTCCCCTCACACATCCCACATAGAGTGGTGTAGGGTAAGCTCTAGGCGTATTCTAGTTCAAAGTGTGGAGAAATTAAGGTCCACAGGAGTCACTGATCCACAGGAACTCTGCAAAGCATAGATTGGTAGGACCTTCATCAGGATTCAAGGCCAGCAGACACCTCACGGATTTTTGCTTCACCCTCTGGACTCTTGATTCCACCTTACAATCATCTTTTACTTCTGTGAAAAGTAGCTTGTGGTTGCAGGTATGTAGCTCTTTCAGTCTGCTTCCTCCCTATAAAAGTTTGGGGAACTAAAGGTCTTTTAATTTTGTAACCTCTGTCCTTTCCAGTCTACTTTTACAGTGCTTCTGCAAATACAATTCCCTCAATACTTTTATGAATCCTATTGGACTTAAACTCACTAGATAAAAGCCACACCCACAAATCCCTTCAAGAGAAACCTTTCTCCATCTTGGTCTGCTGAGATGACAGAGGGGCATCACACTTATGCTTCTTAGAAGCCCCACTGCTTGAAAGGACAGACTTCCAAGGCACTACTTTGGATCTTTCCAAGATCTTAAAGGATTTTACAGCCTCAGCTTCACCTTCAGATCTTGTTTTCCTGCCAGTGCACGAAATCTGATCTTTACCTGAAAGCCATTTCTCAATTCTAGTGTCATTTGCTGACTAAAGAGGCTGACAATTCTGAAAACCAGCAATTCCTGTGCCCCTCTAGTTTATCATGTCATCCTCTGCTGTCTCACATTTTATTATCACCAGCAAGAGGAAGCCAGGCAGCACTTTCGCACGCCATCTGGAAGTCTCAGCCAGAACACCTACAAGAGAGTGTCAGGTGAGAATCATTGGGACCACTGTAAAAGCTGGCTACCACACTTATACAAAGAACACAGAATAGTCACCAATTTGGGGAAGATAAACTGTTTTAGAGATGTTGAGTTTCAGACATCCACATCAAGATGTTCAGCTAATGGTAAATTGGGTTTGGAGCCCATGAGAAATATTTTATCTTAAAATATGGTTTGGGGAAATCAAGCACACGTTGGTACTAGCTGAAATGAAGAATGTGGATGAGCCCTCTTAGGAAAAGCAAAGCACAAGAAGGATTTACAATCAGACACCAATATTTAATGGATAGTTTAAAAAACTATCTAACAACCAGAGAACTTGGAGGAAAAGCAGAACTGCAGAGTGTTATGGAAAACAAGGGAAAGGAGTTTCAAGACAGGAGAGTAAGATGCTACAAAAAGTTTCAACAAGGATGAAAAGTGTTCAAAGAATTTGACAATCAAATGGAGAATCTTTAGCGAATATAAACTCCAGGCACTAAGGAATAAATAGGTGACACTGAAGATCAGCCATTTACTCCAGTGCAAAGACTACTCCAAATGCAAAAGCTCTCTTCTCATGCCACCCTGTCCTACATCATACTGGAGATTCCCATCACTCCTTCCAAAGCTGCCATCTCTGGCCCCTCCAATGTTAGGATGCTCCGATTCTGAAAGGAGATATGGTAGGGAGAGCAGTTCCACTCATTCTCTGGCCCCAAATGTAGGATCATCTTTCTACTTCCTCCCAACACTTTCCAGTTGTAACATGAACACAATTATTCATTTCTATAGGGTCTTAACTCCTGTCTCCATTATACATCCCGAAGAGAGCCATGAGAAGGATAACATGAGGCCAACATGAATATTCTAACACTAGACCCAGAGGTAACATGGGCCTTTTGTGACATGAACCCTTCCACAGCCTTTCCCCAAGCACTTATGCAGTAAATATCTTGTGTCATTTCAGCAGATTGCTTTGGTCTCTTATCAGGGATGGAAGTAGTTGAGGAAAGTGTCAAGGTCCCAGAGTTGAATTAATATATTTTAGCAAGCTCCTATCAGTCAATATAAGGGCCTTTCATTTTGTTATATTTTTCTCCTCATCCCATACCCTTATTCATTCCCACTGCTCTTTACTAAAAGGTGCTGAGAATATACCCTTAACGAATTCAAGAGTTTCCCAGACAAGTACATGTACGTGCATATTGACAGCAGCACTATTCACAAAAGTCAAAAGGTAGAAACACCTAGGGGCACCTGGGTGGCTCAGTCGTTAAGTGTCTGCCTTCGGCTCAGGGCGTGATCCTGGCATTCTGGGATTGAGCCCCGCATCGGGCTCCCTGCTCCGCTGGGAGCCTGCTTCTTCCTCTCCCACTCCCCCTGCTTGTGTTCCCTCTCTCGCTGGCTATCTCTCTCTCCATCAAATAAATAATAAAAAAATTTAAAAATCTTTTAAAAAAAAAAGGTAGAAACACCTAAAACATGTACATGAACAGAAAGAGATAAACAAATTGGGATATAGCCATACAGTGGAATATTATTCACCCGTAGAAAAATGAAGTACTGATACATCCTACAGCATGGGTGAACCTCCAGAACATGATGCCAAGGAAAAGCTAAGCACACAAATGTTACATATCCCATGTATACGAAATATCCAGAATAGATCAATCCTTAGAGACAGAATGCAGATTTGTGTTTGATAGGAGTTTGGGGAGGGGGAGGATGAAATAAGAAGCAACCTACTAGGCAAGAGGTTTTACTTGGTAGCGATGGAAGTGTTTGGTGGTGGCACAACACTGAATTGTTCACCCTAAAATGCCTAATTTTGTTATGTGAATTTCACCTCCATAAATTATTTTTTTAAGGCGCCTTCCATAACATGCTTAAAAATCTAAATGTCCTTTATTTTTTTTTTAAAGATTTTATTTACTTGAGAGAGAGAGAGAATGAGTGGGGGTGGAGGCCGAGGGAGAGGGAGAAGCAGGCTCCCCACTGAGCAAGGAGCCTGATGCGGGACTTAATCCCAGGACCCTGGGGTCATGACATGAACCAAAGACAGATGCTTAACTAACTGAGCCACCCAGCTGTCCCTCTAAATGTCCTTTAAATTGTTGAATCACTTTATCTCATTTACATAAATGACGTTATGGTCTACATTTTTCTCTTACACATTCAACCGTTTCGTTACACAAAAGTCTAAATCCTCAATAAAGCCTATGCTATGCCTCCCTAGGCTCTTACGTTGACCAAAGTCATTTTCATTCTCACTTGGAGGAAGTTAAAAAATATTTCTTTTATGTATTTCTTTTAAATATATCCTTAATGATATTATTTCAAGACTTCCAACTTGCAGACAGAATACTTTGTATCAAGAAACCTTAATGTCACAACAAATGGGGAATGTCTACTCATAATATCAAACATGTTAGACCCACTTCTTCAAAAATTTCCTGAGTGTAGAGGGTCAAGAGCTGTCATCAATGAAAATGGGTTCTTTAAATAAAGACAAAGAGATTTATTACAGAAGCCCTGAATAAAATCAAAATCCTAACCAATTCTGAAAAAGAGTAAACCTGCGCTCAGGGCTATAACCGTATAGGCCACAAGAGCCATACAGTCACCACCTTAAACCAAAGCTGCCAGAATGACATCACCTGGAAGTGGGCCCCATCAATGAACCAAATGTTCCTCATGTGCTCACTCTGGCCTGTTACTCCCAGTGAGTTTCTATGCCTACGTGAAGCAAGATTTTTTGATTAAAGAAGAGAGCACATCATCCAATTCCTCTGAACCTGGGCACAGGTGGTACAAATCAATTTATCCAAAGGCCAAGAGACTGGTGACCTTAATTCCTTTTCTATGTACAGTATAGCACCAAAACCCATCTCCTGTCCCTAGACTTAAAGTTAGAAAGTATATGCCAACAATCAAGAGGTTGTAACCACTGTTTGAGGCAGAGAAACTGAACTAAGTGTCAATGTGAGAATAACAGTCCCCAGTCAGCCCCATCAGGATGTCTAGAAGGAGCACACAATCACGGCGCAGGTGACGCTCATGTACGCAGCTGGGCAACAGCTGGCCCGGCCTCTTGGTACCCGATATGGGGTCCACACACCATCAGCAGCACTTGGGAGCCTGTTGGAAATCAGACTCTACCTCCTCCCTAGACCCACTCAATCAGAATCCACATGCTAAGAAAATCCTCCAGGTGATCTGAGTCTTGGGACACATAGTTTTCTGGAAAATAACAAAATAAGGAAAATATTTCCAACTAGGATTTACAGCAGCGTTTCTCCTTAGGATGAGCACCAGGAACCTAGGGATTACAGAGCTCGCCATTAGGCCATCCCCGAAAGTACTCAAATTCCATTCCTGTGATATACTAATTGTGATCATTCAACATTATTTTAAAGCAACTCCCAAGCGCTGGAGTGACTCCAACATATCCAAATGTACATTTTAATTCTACAGTTTCCATTAAGGAAGTGGTGTGGTTGCAATTTTGATCAGTGGTACTAGTTTTATTATTAGAGACTTCGTCTTCTTACTTATGGCTTAGTGAATAAATAAGCTGTATTACTAATACCTACATGGGAAAATTACAATATGTAGATAAGCACACAGACCCAGCTTCAGTAGTTATTTGTGAGAAAAGTACACAGCGCATTTTCCTTTGGTTCTTCTCTGCAAAGAGCCTCAGTCATGTGCTGATAGCAAAGGATCTGAGGACAAGGAGAGCAGTCAAGTTTGTCACATGTAATGATAGGAGTAAGAACCAACTAGGAATGCTTACAAGGAATTGCCAAGTGACACTGAAGGCCCAAGGGTTACACATGACAAATCACCAAGCGGCTGGCACACTTTCCCCAGCACTGCTTGGCAGAGGAGGAGAAAAAGCATACCGAGAGGCAGAGCACTGGCCAGCTCCGGCAGCAGAAGGTCAAAGGCATGGGGGCTGTGCTCTGCTAAAAGGCTAGTTACTGAAATGCTTAATCAATTGTACACAGAAGCAGTAACAGGCTTTGTCGAACTGCAGCATGGATTAAGGTACGGTCTTCCATGGTGTTCAAATTAAACTTCATACATCAAAAATGAAGGACTTCTAAAACTTACCTATTCTGTTCGAAGGAAGAGAGGAAAGAAGGGAGAGGGAAGGGACTTAAAATGGTGAAATAGAGGCTTAAGAAGTCCTGTCTGAGACCAGACTGGTGATTGACAAAAGTGGGTGAACAAAATGGGAATAAAAGAAGAAAAAAAAAGTTTGTCATCAAATTATCCACGTTCTCCATTTCAAAGTAGAACAAATACGCAATTGCTTAAAGAAACATGTCATAAGGATGCCAAAGCACATTTTATGAAGCAGTAAAGCACATTTAATGAAAGAAAACGACATAGTAAAACCTTAGAGCTAGCTGGGAATCCACACTCGCTCGTTCAGTGCAACAGCTCCTACCCCCTTTCCGAGAGTCACTTTTACAGGTGATGTGTCTGGCTCATCAGCGCTTGTTTTAGTTTTTCCAGCCCTAGGGACTCCTTGCTTTATGAGGCTGACTCACTTTTAGTCATTTCTATGTCAAGAAAGTCCAAAGAGTCCCTCACTGTAATTGTAAAACAGTGATCTTAAATCTGCCTATTTAATGGAACTAAATCTCATCTATCTCCCACGAGCGCCCCTTAGCTAGTGAGACAGCTCTCCTGCCTCACACACGCCACACGTTGCCCTAATCTCACCTCTTCTCTTCAAATATCCCTGGTTTTCTCAACACCCCTTGTCCCCCTCTGACATTTTTCAGTTCTCCTGTCATCCCAACTGGCCTTCCACTGAACAGCTGATTTTGTCAAGTTCACATTCACTGAGTTCTTACTGTATGCCAAGCAGCGTGCTGAGGCTCTTCACACAAATTATCTCCAATTCATACTGAAAAAGCTTATTAAGTCTTATTGTTCCCATTTTACACGTGAAGGAACTGAGGCCTAAGAGGTGTGTGACTAACCCGAGGTCATCCAGAAAGTGGTGGAGCTAGGATTCAAACCAAGCAGTTCAGTCCCTGAGTCTGTGCTCTTAACCCCTAGATTCGTTTTCACCACAAGTGAAAAAAATCCCCACTAGTCAGCGGTTGAAAACAAGATAAATTCATTATCTTACGGTTCCGGAGGTTGAAAGTCCAAAATTAGACTCCCTGGGTTAAAATCAAGGTATTGGCAGGGCTGCGTTTCTTCTGGAGGCTCTAGGAGAAAATCCATTTCTTTCTTCCTCCACGATCAAAAGTCTCTATCACACCACCATCCAACTAATTCTCGCTCTCTTCTTCCACTGATGAGGACTCTCGGGATTATACAGGGCCCACCTGGATAATCCCGGACCCACTCCTCATCCCAAGGTCAACTGATTTGCACCTCAATTCTCCCTGGAACCCAGTGTTCCCTCCCCTCACAACACATTGACTGGTTCATGGATTAGAGCATGAACGTTATTGGGAGCCATTCACCTATGACAACAATCCTACTTCTTTACAGACAGGTTCCTGTTCGTTAGGTCCTCCCTTCTCAAAAGGAGCATCTGTAGCTCAAAACAGGACTCCAGATGTAGTTAAGTGTCCAAGTCATCACTTGATGGGTCACTAACAATGGTCCTCTTGCCAAACGAGAATAACAGTAATTTTGAAGATCTACTGAGGAAATAGATATGTGATTGGCAGTTTCTAGGATATAGCAAGAGATCAGTAAATGGACCTCACTTCTTGTTACAGGCCACGGGCACTTCGTGTGGTGGTGCTGATATCATACTGTTGGCTAACTGAGATATGCAATAGCAATGACCAGTTCACAGTGACGTCACAGTTCACGGGAAGATGACCTGTGAGTTTGAATGGACCAGGAGGCTAGCGAAATTTGGAATAAAAATAAGGTAGATATAAAGAATCTGAAATGAAAATCACGTGATTCTATCAAGTGAGGTTTCATGGATAAAGTCATAAAATGCATGATTAAGTTTGCAGATAATATAAAAAGGCTGGACTCTTATGACTCTAGATCATTTTAAATTGCAGATTTTTATATTCAGTACATTAACTATGCCTCATTGTTCCAATATCCACAAAGAGAACTAAATACATTTCCCATCCTCTTATTCCATCCTTTTTTTTTTAATGAAAATAGTGCAAGTACAAAGCCCTAAGGCAAATTGCAGAAACTTCTCTCCATTGTTTACATGGATTTCCATTTAGCTCCTTAAAATTGAGCATTTTTATTCAACTACTTAAGATTTCACCTACAGATATTACCTAGTCTACTTTTCTCTGTCTTGACTAAACCAAGGCCACAACAGACACTTTGCAGGAATGAAGATATGTCTAAAAGGGAAAGGCTGGTAAAATGACTGAATAAACCATAAATGAATAAAAGGGGCATCATGTTAGGGAAATGACCAGAGAACAAGCAATGCAGAGACTCCTATCCTGTCCACAGGACACCCCATACAATGGTTGCTTTGGGGAATGAAGGCCTGCTGTTGCCACATTCATGAAGAAGCCAGAGATGAGGATTTTTTTTTTAAAGATTTTATTTTTATTTATTTGACAGAGATAGAGACAGCCAGCGAGAGAGGGAACACAAGCAGGGGGAGTGGGAGAGGAAGAAGCAGGCTCATAGCAGAAGAGCCTGATGTGGGGCTCGATCCCATAACGCCGGGATCACGCCCTGAGCTGAAGGCAGACGCTTAACCGCTGTGCCACCCAGGTGCCCCCAGAGATGAGGATTTTATATGAAATCTAAGGGTATGCAAATTTTGGCTCAAATTTTAGAAATAAGCAAAAACAATGAAGTCAAACAAAATCCATCCTGAGCCATTTTATAACCTCTAGCTGGTCTCCCGGACTCTCCATGGAACCAGCCCAGGAATATGTTGCTTGAGAGCATTTTTCTGGGGTGGACAAGGCTGGCTTCTAGTGTTATTTTCTTTCTTATTAAATAATCACAAACCATCTCTTTAATCATGTTTTTCATGATGCTGTCAGGGAACAATACCTAAGATTGACACTGATCACTTTGACATTTACAACTCTGCAATCTTATGTAAACTTCCTCAATTTCCAGTTTCTCCTTTGATTCTCCCCTTCCCTCCACCAACCCTCTGGCTCCTTATTTATTATCTCAATAAACTACTGATGCAAAGACTCTGTCTTCTCTGTCAACCTATTAGCAAGAGCTACACGGTCTTCCATCAAAACAAACCCTGACCTCTTCCTCCAGTCCCAGCATTGTCTCCATCACCTCTTGCCTGAACTACTATATCAGGCAGAGTTCTCTAGACAACAGAACAACAAGATACATATAGCTATAGAAAGAGATTTATTTTAAGGAACTGGCTCATGTGATTATGGAGGCTGAGAAGTCCCATGATCTGCCCATCTACAAGCTGGACACCCAAGAGAGCTGATGGTGTACTTCCAGTCCATGTCCAGAATCCTGAGAACTAGGAGAGTCAATGAAATGTTCTATTTGAAAGTAAGTTCCAGTTTCAAAGCTGGCAAGCTCGACACCCAAGAAAAGCCAATGTTTTAGTTCACATCCAAAGGCGGGGAAAAACCAATGTCCCAGTTCATGCAGTTAGGCGGGAGTAGCTTCCTCTGACTCACAGGAGGATTAGCCTTTTTGTTTAAGTCAGCCCTTTGACTGATTATCTGAGGCCCACCCACATGAGGGACAACAATCTGCTTTCCTCAACCTACAGATTCAAATGTTCATCTCATCCAAAGACACCCTCACAGACAGATGCAGAATAATGTAATAATGTCTAACCGATTATTTGGACATTCCACGTCCAGTCACGCTGACACAAAATTAGTCATTACAACTACCAAAACTGTTCTTTAACTGTCTTCCTGCTTCTCTTCTTGATTTCCTTCAGTCTATTGTTCACACACCAACTTGTGATTTTTTTCTTTTTACATTTTAATGGGATATAATTCACATACAAATCATATATTTAAAGAGTACAATTCAATGGTTTTTAGTATATTCACAGATATGTGCATCCTTTACCACAGGCATCCAATGATCTTTAACAACAAATTAAACTGCTCTCAAAAGCCCCCAGAGGCTTCTCAACATGCTAGGAATAAAATGTGATCTACTCACCAAAGCCTATGAAGCCTTATACAACCTTCCTGGCCTACCTCTATCTGCCTCACTTAGTTCAGGACCCACAGGCTTTCCTGAACCAGCTTGATCCTGCCTTGATCCTCCCTCTTTTCCTTCTGTCTCAAAAAGTCCCACGATTCCCCTATTTCCCCCCTCCCTCATTTCATTCAGGTCCCTGATCAAATGTCAACTCCAAAAATAAGATATCTCTGAGCACCTTTTCTGAAACACTTCTCCTACACTCACTCAGTCACTCTCTACCCATTCACTTTATTTTTTCGGTGTAATTATTGGCAACTGACAAGGTATTATATATTCCGCATGACAACTGTTAGTACCTTACAGGTTATTATTGACCTATTGATTATGCTTCATTAGGGAGGAACTTTCTCTGCCTTCTTTGTGGCTGTGCTCCAAGTTCCTAGAATAGTACCTGGCACATAGTAGGTGTTCAATAAATACTTTTAGGGAGGGAGGGATAGTTGTGGGCCTAAGACCCATCAAATGACCAATGTGCTCATACCAGTCTGACACCTGGGTTCTATTTCTTATTTAACCTCATTTGATCGGTTTCCAATTTCTATATAACAAAAGGATCCTAAAGAGAGATGTTCCAAGCATTTTAGTATCTTAATGAAACTATGTAAGATACAATCCTACTCTGGATCAATTTTTCTTGACTCTACAAGTTAATCATCAAGTTGTTGCATTAGGAATTCTAATTCATTAATGTTTTTTTTAAAAGGTTGCCCTCAAGGCTGAAAGGTGGCATATGTCCGTCTTAGATTTAAAAACAAGTTTTGGAACTCTAGAAAAGTGCTCCTAAACTTGTGCCAATGCCATGACTAAAAAATTATGGCTCAAAATAAAACAGGAGTTTCCTGATTTACAGTGCTGCATCATTATAAGGGTACTGGAAACAACTTAAATGTTGACACTAAGTTTTTAGGTTTCCATTCTTAGTGATACTTATCTTTACTGGGAGTCAGAGAGAAGTAAGGAGACAAGGAGACTCTTGAGGAAATTACCTAAAATTTCTTCATAAATCACTCAGTTATCATCGACTTATTTATCTGCCATTTATATGGAGGTATGAAGGCACTTGGATATCTAATATCTAACATTTGTTACCTTGAAAACAGCCAATGCATAATTACCAGTCTGTTTTCTCGAATTAATTATTGGATAACCCTAAAATATTTCAAAATACTGATGGTGATCCACAGAAATTCCAATACAATATACATTGGTATAACCACAGAAAATATAATTTTCAATGCATAAAGTGGCCTTATTTTTAGTAAATGGCTAGCTTTTACGCTATAAGGTCTTACATAAGTGTAAGAATACATTAAATAATGGCAAAACTGGAGTACTCTCCTACAACTTCATTAAGAAGAAAAAGCACTCCATGTTTTTGTTATTGGTGTTCTCTTTTTAAAGAAAATAATAAGACTGACAAACTAGAAAAATAAAAATAGTTTAAATTTTATTGTTTGAGGCCTAATTATACAATTTGTAATAGTGGTCTACCCTCCCTTTGAACTAAAAAGATTTCGTTCATGCAGTTTTAATCATGAAGCCACAATGGAGCAATTTTAATCCAGTTTATTGATATCATTTAACCTCCCCTGTCTGTATTAGGAAATGGAAGAAAAAGAAAAAAATCATTTAACTCAATAAAACACTAAGGTCTGATTCCACATCTATTAAATTGCTCCAATACAGTGATAGGGGAGAAATGAACAATTAAGGAACATGGTCATTTATAAAACATCTAGCCTTCATTAGTTATCGATTGTGAGGAAAACGAGAGCATGCAGACTAAGAGTTAAGGCAGAAGTAGTGTCATGGGAGGGGATCTCGATGTTGTCCCCCATCCTTTTGGAGATGGGGATCATGGCAGCCAGAAGCAGCTCAGCATGAATGATGCTCTTATTGGCTACACAACCACAAAGCAACGATGAGTGAATATAAAAGATTTTCCTTGGTGGAAGCCTCTCACAAATGTGCTAGGTGGAGATCTCAAACAAATCTACAAAATTAGCAATAAAATTCAAGAACAGAAAATAGACACTATTGATCTTAGCATTAAATGGTTATTTTAAATGCAATAGCATCTTCCCATCTCTTTCCTTGGTGTCACTTTTTACCAGGTTTTATACACATCAACATCAAAATACATTCACAAATGTATCTTGTTTATTACCAACTAGAGAGATATTTCCTCTGAAACACACACTGAGTTTGACCCAGTACAGAGCGATCCTTAGTCACTACTCTTTTAAGCAAAGCATGTGTTGGTTGTTCATCCAAGTCACATTCTAACGTTCCCAGAGTATTTTCTGTTCAACCATACAAAATTTATTCCTGTCTCCTAACCAGAAAAGTGCCACCATTGAATGAAAATAATAATTATATCCATTCTTCCTTTATTATTTCAACTTGGATAAGAAAGGAGAGGAAAAAGAAGAGGGCCTTTTCCCTGAAAACACTCTTGTCTTGAGGTGAGGTCTCACATTTTGGTTTTATTTGTAAAAGAGCTCACAAGCTCAGTGTCCCACAAACCTCCCCTCTCCCAATCCCCTTGTTCCCCTTGCCCTGGGAAAAAGAGTAGGATACACATAGTCACTGCCTGAGAGTGGGTTTTTAAAAGTCCATGATACAACCTGTAAGAGAATATTTAAATTTTATAGCTGATTCCTCCGGTGCACTTTCTATTACTGCTGGAAGATGTTTTAATAGTGACCTTGGCACAGACTAGGTCACACTACTTTGTTGATGCCCAAGTGTACAGGAGAGTAAAGATGAATCAGGAATAATTTTACACAGGCACAAGAACATTAACCCCTAATAACCTTCTGGAAAATGGCAGTAAGAATGGACCCATAGATTTGCATTACTTCTTGAAGTAACCATTATGAACATGAGAGAAACTGACACATCCAACAGCTTAAGCTAGCTGGCATCTTTGCCCGTTTCGTGCATTCTACAGCATTCCTGAATGAGGAGACAACCTCCCCGGTCTCTACAGTCACACCTTACATGTTCCAATCTCCAAAATAATCTGAAAGAGTAACACTTTAGAGGAAAGATGCTCAAATTCAGTTGATATTTTTGAAGCAAGTGTGGATATACTGAAGCGAGAGAGAGAGGGGCAGGGCAGGGGGCAGGGGGAGAGCAGGAGAGAATCTTAAGCAGGCTCCACACCCAGCACACAGCCAATGCAAGGCTCCATCTCACAACCCTGAGATCACGACCTGAACCGAAATCAAGAGTCAGATGCTTAAGTGACTGAGCCATCCAGGTGTCCTAAGAAGATTTTTCTATCAAGCCCACTAACAGACACAAACTTTCAAACAAACAAATGATTCAAACCAAACTTTCTAGAATACCATTGCTTTTCTAAGAGAAACTGCAATTGAAATGGCAGACATGAGCAGATCACTCACATCTATACTCAGGGAGCAAACTAGCCCATGTAAAGGGGTAGTGTTCACTTCCTTTACTCTTTAGCTCTGTGGCTCTTAGCCAGGCATGATTTTATCCCATAAGGGTCATTGGCAATGTCAGAAGACATTTTTAGCTGTCATAATTTCGGGGTGGGGAACATGGTTACTGGCATCTAGTGAGCAGAGTCCAGGGAAGCTACTAAACATTCTACAATGCACAGGAAAGACCTCCACCCCCCAACAAGGAATTATCTGGCCCAAAATGTCAATAGTCAGTGGTGCCAAGGTTGAGTAACCTTGCTTTATTAAATACAACTAAATCATCAGGGGTCCAAGACAACTCTAAGTCTTAGGGTTAATAACTTGATGTTCTCTGCACATATTGTATCTCACGTGCATTAACACATCAGATGGTAAACATTACTCTGGTTCCATGGCTCTTTTCACCATCAGAATATCTTGCTTGTTTCTCAGGGTTTTGCTTGGAGGTTGAGTTTTTGAATTCCTAAATAAATGTTTAGTTTTGAGTTTCAATGAACTGAACACTTAACATCACTTAACATCAGCTAATATTTTGGAGAAGTCAAACTCTTGGGTGAGATTTTTTTTTTTTAGCATGGCTTTGTGAAGACTATAAAGAATAGAAAAGTTAGAGAAAATTTCTTTAAAACTTAAAACAGTCAAGTGAGAAAAACTGTATCTCTAGATCCATGAGAACATGGTTAATGCCTTCCTAAAGACAAAACATTCATAAAATAATATGAATGCTTCAAGCAAAGCATTCAGTATATTGCTAAATAGCTAAACACCCCTCTCCATATTGTCATTGCTCAGAGGATATTCATGTGTTTCACATAGGTCCATCTACAAACAGTAAATCCAGTGCCTTGGCTTCAAGCTAAATACACCCAGTAACTGACATGAAATGGATAAAACTTATAGCAGAAGGAAAGAGAATAAGAGAGGAATGACGGAAAACAGAGCTTGGAGCACAGAAATTGTGTCATTCTTACTATCTTTAACTTAACTAAATGTTATCTACCCCAGAGAAACCTCATTCACAGAACCCTCTTTAACCCACACACCTGAACTCCGTGAGCCAAAGGCTCCCGACACTCCTAACCACAGCCCATTTTGCCAAGACGACACTCTTCTCAAGGAACGCATCCACCAGCTGGCCAGTGACCTATGGTATCTGTAGCCTGGTAATTTGTAGACCTTGTCTGTAGACAAGGTAATTTGATCCATTCAATGGGGCAGAAAAAAGTTACTGTTTGCAATGGGGCAGAAAAAAGTTATCATGTGGAATGTGACTGTCGTATTTATGGCTGAACGCCGAATTAATGACATAGTCCTCCGAAAACTCCTTAAAATAAAACACTTCATCTCACTTAGCTTGAAAGCATCCCTGCTCTTTGTTACTAAAAAAGCATTAACTGCATATAAAACTGGTGAATCAGATTAAGGTCTAGGGATGTACCAATGTCAATTTCCTGGTTTTAATATCATATCACAGTTATGCAAAATGTTACCATGGGGGAAACTGGGTGAAGGGCACTGAGGACCTCTCTGTACTATTTTTCCCCCAACTTCCTGTGACTCTCTATTTATTTCAAAATAAAAAGTATTTTTAAAAAACAAGTATTAAAAAAAGCAAACAAACACACATTTGTATTAGTTTCCTAGCACTGCTATGACAAAGTCCCACAAACTGGGTAGCTTAAAACAACAGAGATTTATTGTCTCACAGTTCTGGAGACTAAAAGTCAAAAATTAAGGTGTCCACAAAGCCATGATTCTATGAGACCTGTAAGGAAACTATTCCTTGCCTCTTCCAGCTCCTGGTGGCTTGCTGGCAATCTTTGGTTCTCCTTGCCTATACATGAGTCACCCCCCCCGCCCCCCATCCCCCCGTCCTCCGTTGTTACATGGCATTCTTCCTGGGTATATCTGTCTTCACATAACTATCTTCTTATAAGGACGCCATACTAGATTAGGGGCCCACCCGACTCCATTATGAGCTTTACTAAGTACATCATCTGCAACAACCCTATTGATAAATAAAGTCATATTCTGAGGTACTGGGGTTTAGGACTTCAAAATATTATGTTTGGGGGAAGGCACAATTCAACCTATAACACTATCCCTTCAAAGATCTAATTCTAGAGCTTACTGTTTTTCACAATTGAAAACTTTTCCATTTGTTGATTAAAAAATCTTTGAGGGGCATCTGGGTAGCTCAGTCGGTAAGGTGTGTGCCTTAGGCTAAGGTCATGATCTCAGGGTCTTGGGTTCAAGCCCAGAGTCAGGCTCTCTGCTCGGCGGGGAGTCTGTTTCTCCCTCTCCCTCTGGGCACGTTCTCTCTCTCTCTTTCTCTCTCTCAAATACATAAATAAAATCTTAAAAAAAAAAAACTTTGACCTCCAAATGTATCAGTCATTATGTTAGCTGCTGTGAACACAGAAATTACTAATACAAAGAGTTCAGCTTGTGTGTTGTGCGTTGTTTTTTTTTTTTTTTATCTTTCTTCTATACACATCAAAAATGAAGGCTTCTGACATACTCCTTGAGGAATTCTTAGAGGTCAATCTTCATAGTCCAACTACAACTGTTCCTGAGTGTTCAACAAAATGTCAGGCTATTATAATTCTCTGCAGCACATTTATATCTGGTGCTTTCTTGCTCATTTGTTAATTTATTTGCTAGGTCCTGCTCCACCACTAAAATGTAAGCTTTTTGGGGATAAGGTCCTTATCTGTCTTTATTCCTCCAATATGTTCTTACAAATTATACAAGTTCTTGACCTAGTAGACACTCAATTATTTTTTTAAAAAATGAATGTGCAACAAAAGAACATTCATTGAACATCTGTATGTCAAGACTATCTATATAATCCCTTTCTATCCACATATGACAACCCTATCAGGTAGACATTGGAGCGCCAATGCACACTTCAAATTGAGGCTTCAAGAAATTTTGACATAACCATCCTGACACACAAGCACAGGAAGGAGTCAAATGAGGCATGATAACAACTTCAAACCCATTATAGCCCAATTCTGCAACTGTGGTTATTCTTACGCTCCTACATCCCATTGAAAATGCTCAATGTCCTGTATTTAGGAAATCATCCCATTTAATATTCCGGAAATACATTTCATTTTAGTTTCTAGAGATAAAATCCAAACCAGATAGAATTTCCATGCTTGAAATAGAAATAGTTGGAGAGATGTTTGGATTTAAATATAAAATACATTTAGCTTTCATCTAATCACAGAATCAGAAGATTGAATAAAAAACCTCTAGTGGCCAATAACAACAAACCACCACAATCCAAGCATTCCAAATATGTGGGGTGTTTGAAATCAAAGGCTAATTTCATTTAAAATGCGTGTAATTGATCCAAGAAATGACAATTCAAAATCAAAGCATTAAAGTAAGAATAACTCGAGCCACTTGAAAAGACTTTCAATATGACTCAAACTTCTAATTTTCACAGAAGTTATTCCATAAAAATGATTTTCATATAAGGTTTTATTTTTATTAAACTGAATGTTTCTTCCTAGAAGGACTCAAAAGCCAAATTTCTTTAATTTTATTCTTCAAATAATACCTTCTGACTTACAAGAAGTAATTCATACATATGTGCATATTGCTAGGCATTCATATATATATATATATATCTTCATATAACAATATATGCATACATGATAAGTTTTTTAGCTAACCAAATTTGAGACCAAGAAAAATCCAGAAATCTTGATACTGCTACCTTTCATCCTTCATGCCTTTGACATCTGCAAACACATATGTGGCCAAACAGAAGGTTCTCGAATATAAGCAGCTATGTTAAACTTCAGCATTTTACAAAATTAATTTTTTTAAACTGACTCCTGTCATCAGCCTGATTCTTAGGGGTTACTAACATTTCGAAAATAACCCATCATTTGTACTTAATTATAAATTACTTTTTTTTCAAAGATACAGCCCCACCTTGTTATTGGTCTTTCAATTATTATTGATCCACTAGAGTATCTATATAAGGACAGTGTGGGGTATTTTTTATACACAAAATCCAAGGTTAAAGCTAAAAGGAATCTAGAGACTTATCCCAGAGTCATGGTAGGTAGTATTACTGAGGCAAGGGAAGATAGTGACCTACCCAATATCACACAGAACTCTGGTAGGAAATCTATGATATAAAACAAATGTGTTGCAAATACACTCCAAGATCTGCAGATTAGTGAGGGTCATGCATAAGCATGAAGCAACAGAAATGTAACAAGGGAACATCTACAGTTTCCCCAAAGTGTGGTCAACTAGCAAACAAAGTCTGCAGGGCTGGGCTTCAGAAAGAAGGTGATCATAAACACATGCAATTTGTGGAAGAATTAAGCTAAGAAAGAGGGTACATGAAGTTGGAGGGCACAAAAAGCAAAACAAACAACAACAAAAATAAAAGCCTCCCAGAAGGGAGACAGAAAGAACTGAAGATATAGGAGGACATCACTAAAAACACTTTTCTTGGGGCGCCTGGGTGGCATAGCGGTTAAGCATCTGCCTTCGGCTCAGGGCGTGATCCCGGCGTTGTGGGATCGAGCCCCACGTCAGGCTCCTCCGCTGTGAGCCTGCTTCTTCCTCTCCCACTCCCCCTGCTTGTGTTCCCTCTCTCGCTGGCTGTGTCTATCTCTGTCAAATAAATAAATAAAAAATCTTTAAAAAAAAAAAAACCACTTTTCTTTAGCAAGAAACCCCAAACCTAATTTCTATAACTCCAGATAAGAGTACCAGTCTATGCCCAGCTTTTAACATTTTAAAAACAAAGAAATCCAGTTTTGAAGATAATTTTTTACTTACCAGACCAGCTATTGGTGTGGATAATCTATTGATCTTCTTAATGACACCAGGTTTAAGTTTATTAACCAAACTGAAAGTAAATAAAGAAATAACATATGCAATTACAAGAATGCCAGTATCAGTTTAGTATTCTTTTTAACATTTTCAAAAATCAGGTCTATCACTAGTCCAACCCCCATATGTGATTCAGAGCCAAGAGCCCTATAAAAGGCAAACAATCAAGAAAACAAGTCAAGAAACAGAGTAAGAGCATCACTGCACACAATGGTGAGTGTCCTCTCAGACCCCATAGACACACTGCTATACTCAAGGCCATGTCCCTAAAAATAGTTCCACATTTGTTAAAGGTAGTGTTTGACTCTGTTCCAAGAGCCGAAAGAATCTCTTTCATTATAATCTAGTTCTCTTGGACCTAAGAATAATTTTTTTCTATTAATCATTTTCTTTAATTTTTTCTCAAACTGATCTTTATTTTAAAAGGTAGCTTCTAACCACATTATTTTTCCAGATTTGTTTACTGAAGTATAGTTGACATATAATATTATAGTTTCAGGTATACAACATAGTGGTTGGACATTTATATACATTATGAAAGGATCACCATTACAAGTCTAGTTACCATCTGTCATCATACAAAGTAATTCTATTATTGATTATACTCCCCATGACTATACAATATATATGACTATATTCCCTATATTCCATTTACCTCTCCATGACTTATTTATTTTATTACTGGCATTTGTACCCCTTAATCCCACTTCACCCATTCTCCCCACCCCCTCCCCTCTGGCAACTACCAGTTTGTTCTCTGTATTTATGAGTCTGTTTCTGTTTGTTTTGTTTTTTAGATTTTATATGTAAATGAAATCATACAGTATTTGTCTTTCTCTGACTTATTTCACTTAGCATAATATTCCCTAGGTCCATCCATGGGTACAAAATACAACTGTATTTTGCCAGATTTAAAGGGTGCAGTGGAACTCATCCCAACAGCCAGCGAGTTCTTATTAGTAACTCGTTCAAATATGGGAGTGATCACTTTGTTACCGTAACAGAATGACTGGATAAAAATTAAATGTACCAGAACTCCCCAAAATGGGCTAATAGTTACCTCAGAATCTAATACTGAACACATTTAAGTTGCTATGACAGAATCTGCAAAGATATCTATAGGTGTCCACATTCCAGAACATGAGAAAAGAAGCCTCCGTTGAACTTAGAGTACAATTCTTGGTTCTAAATCTAGTTATTGTGAACTCTATGTTTTTTGTTGCTGTTTACTGATACAGTGCTAAGCCAGGGAGACATTTAATACTATAGTAATGCTTTTCTACTAATGCTAGCTTGGTTAATTAATCATTAGTCACTGTCAGAAAACAGTAATTTAAAACAGTGATTTTCCTATTCAATAACCTAGCTACAAAAAGCAATTCTTTATTCTGTAAACAGCTCCAAAAAGAAAGCAAATATAGGAGAAAGAATCAAACATTCTTAATTTACTGGTCTCCTCTTCACAATGGGCAACAGAAAAAAAAAAAGATCTGACACTTGTGGAATGTCACTCCTTCAACATTCCAGAGATTTATATATACACTTGAATGTGCTAAAAATAAAGAAGACAAAAGTCTCAATTTAATAACCTTCAGAATGTTGTTCAGCAGCATTCAAAATTACAAAACGATGGCTTAGGAAGACTTAGTTTGGTGAACAAAAGATGTTTTTTTCTGTTTTCATAGGTTCTTCATACAAAGATCTTTAGACAACTTAATATAAATAATAAAATTGCCCCCTCAATCAAGCATTTCCTAGAACTGTTACTCTCTGATTCCTAATTTCTTATTTGTGCACTGAAAGCCGGGTAGGAAGGAAGGCTTTCCCTCTTCATAGCTGAAATTATTTTTCTTTAATGGCTCACGGAGGAGCTAGAAAAAATTTGAGCAGGCTTCTAAGAAATGACAGTTCCAAATTAATTCTTCTAGTTGTTCCCTATGTACCAGGTACACAAGGCATAGAAGAACTAATAACTGGAACATGACTTAATAGCAACCTTATTCTGGCATAAGCATAAATCAAGAAATTCATAGAGTTGTTGACTACTAGAGCTTTACAGTGACTTTCCTACAGTAACTTGGATCTTAAAATGTAATCTTTCAGGGCGCCTGGGTGGCTCGGTCAGTTAAGCGGGTTAAGTGCCTGCCTTCAGCTCAGGTCATGATCCCAGGCGCCCTACTCAGTGGGAAGGAAGTCTGCTTCTCCCTCTCCCTCTGCCCCTCCCCCTGCTCGTGCATGCACTCTCTCTCTCTTGCTCAGTCTCTGAAATAAATAAAAATTTTAAAAAATGTAATCTTTCAGTGACATAAAAAGTTAGACTAAAATGAGCGGGGCCAACTTATCAAATGTCAGGAAAGTCTGGCATCAGTTGTCTTTATTGGAGGAGGAGTGTCATAAATTCCTCCTCCACCCATTTGAGTCACTGATGACTTTGGCCAGATCACTCAATTTACCTGTTTATTTCACCCACCACTTTTATATTACAGTGTTAGGAATACCAGGAGCTTTTTAAAAACACTTTCTGGAATGAACAATAACACAGTCTACACTCAATCAAGTCAGCAAAAGGAAGGGATTGAAGGAAACAAAGGAACCAGCAGATATATGTCTCCTAAAAAAGAGTTGACTCCTCCCTCCTCAGAAGGTTCCATAGCTATTACCCAGAAGCAACATACACACTGTGGACTGGCTTCCTTCTCGACTCCTGAGCCTCCAAGTACGTGTACAAACACAGAAATAACCACAAGGCAAAAACAACGTTCTGCATAACACACAAACTACCCTGTAAAAGTTGTGTCACTAGAGGAAAACGCTGTTTTACTTGGTCAAATGTTAAAATGGTATCGGTTCTAAGCACCAGAGCATGGAGAAAATGCACATATGGTTTTGGCAAATACTGAACATCCAATCAAATTATGAATCATGAATAATTATTTTTGCATACAATTAAAGGAAAAACTTATGGGATATTTCTTCTAGGGAGGAAAACAGATTTCATAAAATTTAAACTTCTGTGAAATTTTAGGATATCTAAAAAAAATTAGGGGCACAGTCTCATACCAAATAAAATACAACTGCACACAAGGGAGATACTACTCTCTTTTATAAATAGATCTTCTTTGCATAATAAGGGTTCTTCAATTACACATGTGGAATTCGTAAAGGCAACACTCACTTGAGGTCACTGGCTCTATTCAAGAATCATATAACATGATAACCTTCCAGATGCCTCTGAACAAGGAAGTGGAGCCAGTCAAGGGACCATTTTATCTGCCTGCAAGCCCACCATTCCTCTAATCCTATGTGTAATTATACCTCGACTCCCCCAAGCCTCCCCTCAGGCTATGGCATAAACCCAGTTATGAGCTTCCTTAGAACATCAGAGGTTTGCTCTTTTGGTAAGATTAAAACCAGAACAGAACACACCTAGTCATTTGCTATCTCCGGTGGTAGACCACACTGGCAAAGCCCGCGAACCCTCTCCTTCAGCTCATCCCTGCGTTGTTGTCTGCTTCCTTTTCTCCTTCTCTCCAAAACCTTCTGCCCACTTCCTCCAACGGAGCAGAGTTACATAACAGATGCTAGAAGGCTGCCTCTGTTCCGAAACCTTGTCACCAGTGAATGTGTCCTCGCTTTAAATATAACTCAGAGGTGACAGTCCAAGAAAACTGTACATAAAGTTCAGTGTAACATCTAGCTCGGTTATAAATGGTTTCAATGAGAACTAGCATTTGGTGCTCTCTTCGTCTCCAGAAACTAGTTCCAAATGCCAAACCTCATTTCCCCTTTATCAGAAAGCTCTTCAGCAGGGACTCCTTTCAATTTCCCATTTCCAAAGATCTGTTCCAAATGTCCTAGAGACACTGACTTCAAAGAGCATATCAGTACATTGAGAGTGAACTTTCTAACCTATGAATTATTTGGTCAGTCACACATACATATTTCTATTATCTTTCTGCTGACTACAGTTTCTAAATATATATCCCCACATTAGTCAAATTTTCCTATTGGTAACTACATTTTTGAAAGACATAATGAAGACATTATATATTTCCTTACAAATTAAAGAACAATTATTTTTGTTTTATCTGTTATTTAGCACATCTCCATTTGCCTAGCTTTCTTCCAGATGCAACTCTGTCCACAAACATCTGAATGCTTACTGAAGACAGAGCACTGCCCTAATCAGACAGTGAAGTGCTCAATACAAGGATGTTCTCTCATTCCAAACACCTCCTAGCACTTAGTGGTGTACCTGGTATGTAGGTGCTTCAAAAATATTTGCAAAAACCTGCTAACTTTTAGTACAGAAATTTTTCTGTGATTCAAAACCTCTATCTTCTTTATAGAAATAAATTTAGAAAAATGTTACCTTTTCACTTCACTCAAATGTGAGAAATAGTTTTATGGCTTTTCCCAACAAGGACACCTCCCCTCTGTTAGGTTTTCTGTTGTCAGACAAGTCAAACCTTGATGTTGTCTCTCTTAATTATCAAATGTTGACCAAGAGAATAAACTCTCTATCAGATATATTAATTTGGACGGGTTATCTTGAGTAAATTCCTTACCAAGACTTTTCGTTAATTACCCCCATTTAAATGCATAAGCTATAATATCTCTAAAATAAAAACCACTCTGAGTAGTTACGGATCACATTTCCTTAGGTAAAGTAAGAAGCATATATAATATAAAATTTTAAAGTTTGGGGCGTCTGGGTGTCTCAATCAGTTAAGCATCCAACTCTTGATTTCGGCTCAGGTCGTGATCTCAGGGTTGTGAGGTCGAGCCCCACCCAGCTCCGTGCTGGGTGTGGAGCCTGCTTAAGATCTGCTCTCTCCCTCCCCCTCCTCCCCTCCCCCCTTCTCTAAAAAAAATTTAAAGTTTAAAAGGATTCAATATAAACATTTATGGTCACCTTAATATTTTCAAAGACTGGTAGTAAAATTAATGTAAGTTTGATTTCTAGAATTCCTGTTGTAATTTTGAATAGTGCTGAGTTAGAATACAACACAAATAGTTAACAATAAGGGCTAAGATGGGAAAGTGTGCAAGAGCAACAAGTCAGTATCAATATACCTGATAATTATAGTTTTATTATGATAGGACTCTCTTATCTAGCCTCACTGTTAGGCCCGAAGCATCCTGAGTTGTGCAAGGCTTGAATGGTCTGATGGCGGACTCCTTAGGACATTTCCCAATACCACATCAACAGCAGAATGTGTCTAGCATTTGCTGTCCTGGTTCGGCTGTTTACTATTAAGTAACGTCTCTAAATTCCTCTCCACTCCTTCATGCAGATGAGAGTGATATGTTGTTCTCTTATAGATGGACTTGGGTTCACTCCAATTTTCACCACTGTGAAAATGCTTCTGATGTAGGTCTGTATGCATATCTTCATCCCTGCTCCTTACAATTTCCTATACTCTATTTCTAGAAATAAAATCAGCAGCGTCAAGGTCTTGATACTTGTCTGGAAAGGAATTTGGCAATGCGAATCAATTTACTTTTGCACCAGCAGGCAGCATTTGTGTGCCCACCTCATGGCGGGCTAGACCGGGAGCACCGTCCTTCTGTGCCTCCGCTCCACACGACATGATCTTCCACAGAGCGGCTGCCTTTCTAACCACCACTCTTAAGGGATGTATAAGATCTCACCGATTTTATCCATCACATTATAGACATCAGTTTTTTATATTTTCCACTATGAAGAAGCTATATTCATATTTCCCCCACTTTGTAGTCTTTTTTATTCCCAAAAGGGAAGATTATTGGGAAAAGTGTTGTAATGTTTGTGGTAAGTTAATATGTTTATATTAATTAAAAAACTAGCATACAATTACATGACAGGGATTGTCACATTGTTTTTCAGAGCTGTACCAGCTTGTATTTAATGGTCATTTTGAGTATATGACATTTTGCCATAATATGCCATCATTTTGTAACATTTCGAATTATTTACCACTTTCAATTTAAGAAGAGTATCTGGTTTTTGCATAATTATTTCTTACTAATGAAGGTGAAGATTTTACTGCTTATTTCCAGTAGTATTTCTTTATTTGTGAAGTATTTGGTCACATCCTTTGTTACTGGGGTTTTCAAATGTGTATCTCACCAGTTTATTTGAAATCTAGATAATGTTTAAGTCATTTTGCTTACCGTATTTTTCTCAGAATGTTGTCAGAATATCTATTTACATATAGATATAAATCTATTTTTTCTTTTTTTTTCCCCTTCTCCATCAAAGCTTAGAACTTTAAACTCCCTCCAAAGATTTTAACTCTTCGATATTATTTTTTTAGCTTTGTATTATCTTCACCTAGGCTATTTGGTGGGCTTATAAATTCATTCTTAGCCAATTATCCCAATACAATGAACTGAGTGATTTCTCTCTTCTGCATATTTTCATATCTACTTTATCAAAAATTCCTACACATAAGAATGTATTTTGGATCTTGTTCCTATATTAATATGCACATTTATAAAGCAATCCATAATTTTTAATTACTATGCTTGGTCATGTTTGTCAAGTGTTCTAATGTTGGGACAAGCCCATTTCATAGAAATTTTTATTTTTAGAATTTTTCCTATTCTAACCTGCTTATTCTTCCATGTGAATGTTAAAACAATACTTATAAAGACAAGCCTGACTAGATTCAATATGAGTATTGGATTAAAATTATAAATCAATTGACATCTCTTACCCTATATAGAAATATACCTTATCATTTCATATCTTAAATTTTACGGCTTACCATTACATTTTCTACATCCAAGATAAAAGTCTCACACATTTCTCTAAAGAAAACAGTGTTTTTAAACCTTGTTACTATTGCTTTTAACCCCTTGGATCTCATCCAATTTTCTGACTGGTGATTGTTAGTATATAAAAAATTCTAAAGATTAAGTCTCTCATATAAGGCAATTACTCTATTTTAACTGATGTGATACCATTATATATTTGTTCTTTTTACAATATTCATTTAACTTACTTCTCAATACACTGACCACATTACGATATTTTGATTATTTCACAGCCAACACATTGTTTTCCATGTGTCTACCTGAACCCCTTTATTACACGAAAACTGACATCAGTAATAACTTCTTGTTGATCAGCTTTAATAAAATTGCTCGTATCTCATACATCTAGCATACACATTACATACTTTTATTTTTAGTAGACCATCATTCTCATTCCTGTCTCAGAGGTCCTATCAGTGAAATGCTGTATGTTCTCCTCTTAGTAATTTATATTTAGGGCAGGAAAGCCCTGTAGATGATATATGCAGGTTTATGAAACAGGATGGAAGCCACAATACAAAATACCTTCTGCAAAATTTGTAATGAGTCTCTACAATGTGACTATTATAACAGAAGTGAACTTTTAAATTGATGTTTGCTAAGCTAGCCTTCAAATAAACTGTTTTTTAAACGATGTTTTGTTATACGTAGCTATCAAATTACAGGGAAAAATTGACTATGCATCTTAAAAACAGAACATACAGACTGGCAACCACAAAATGCTAACATAAAGAGAAAGCAGTTTAAAATTTGAAAGTTGTCTTTTTATGAACTTGAACACTTGCATCTTCCTTTGAGTACTACTGAGTTGTCAAATAATATGGAAACTCCAAAGTTTATATTACTTTAAGTGAAGAAAAATCTTCTTAAGATTTTATTTATTTATTTATTTATTTATTTATTTATTTGAGAGAGGGAGAGTGAGAGAGAGCAAGTGCATACAAGCAGAGGGAAAGGGAGAGAATACTAGTCAGACTCTGAGCTGAGCAGAGCCCATCGCAGAGCTCTATCTCATGACCATGAAATCATGACCTGAGCCGAAACCAAAAGTCAGACGTTCAACTGACTGAGCCACCCAGGCGCCCCAGAAAAACCGTTTTTATTACTTATACTGCAAATGGCCCTAATACAGATGGGGATCAATTGGTGGTGTTGGCGTGCCAGAGAGATGTATGGAAATAACTGTCCTCCTCAGGAAATTCTAAACCAGAAAGAACTCTAAGAAGAAAGTCTTCATTAAAGAAGGAAGGCCCTCTGGGCTTCACATGGAACACGGCAAAGAAGCCTAAGGACCCACCGGTATCACCACCACTTGATGTGTGAAGTCTCCAACTCTAACAAAAGACAGAGCTCTCTTGCATGAATGAGAAGTGACAAAGTTCTTTACTTTGTCCTGTCTTAAAACAATCACCCAAGGATCCCATAGGAAATTAACAGGAGTTTTTAAAAATAATTTTTCTCCTTATATTGAATGCATCTTTAACAAAACATTATGTTTTGTTTATGTAGACAGCATAGTGGTCACATGGCATAACAAATTAAAACAGGATTTCTCAAATCAAATGCGTGAACATCTTGAGCCATGGGAAAGAAGGCATCGTAACAGTGTGAGAAGAGTTTTCTCAATAATTTGAGCCAAGTTCAAAAAGACATAAACTTCTGAGATGTGGCTCATATGTAAATTTCTGAGGCATGGCTGGCTGACATGGGACAGAGCAAAGACTGGCAATATTCCAGAGATGGGAAGTGTAGACTGACTAACCAGAGACACACCCAATAAAATTATCTTCAAACGTATCTTCTTACTTCATCAGGTGAATAAAGAATGTTTTCATTTTAGTATTTCTAAGATCGCTATCACAAGATGAGTAACTGTGAAATTACTAACTTCTATCACTAGCTAGGTATGCCTCAACTAAATATGTTTAGAGAAGAGACATACTTCTGCTAGAACCACAGAGTGAGAGAGATTTGGATATTTAGGTGGTGGCAAATCTCATATTTTTAAAAAATATATAGTAAGGTCCTCACGAACACTAATAAACATGCACATAGGGGACTGATTAATGAATACTATCAATAATTAACAAGGAGCTGAAGTCACCTTATGGACTCTTGTCAATCCTTTTACTAATTGGAAAAAAACCCAAAGTAGATTTTGTTCCCATCTCACTGTTTAGGAAAGCCAAGAGAGATTACATGTCTAAGGTTTACAGGGAAAGAATTACTGTAACAGACTTTGACCAGCGGAGTATTCCTTAGCCCTCAACTCAATTAGATCTGAGTCAATCAAACTAAATGATACTCAAAGGATTAACAAAAGATACCCACTTTAATAGTCAATCAGATTAAAAGACAATAAAGGCACATTATCCTCGTTATGCGGGTATGTATCTTGTCTAAAACCTCAGCGCAGAGTTTATACCCAATTTAGACTATGTGAAATGTCAGAACACTGCCAGTTGGGTGGAGGCTATAATAAGCTCACTTCCTCTAACTCTTGACTTTGATATTTCAGAATGCCAGCTCAAAAAGGATAAACTACGACTAATGGATAAACGACTGCTGCAATTAGGTAAAATAATAAGAAAACACTTTAATGATGGTAATGAACCAGGATGCCTAGATCTTGTTAATGGGCAACAGGCAGACCCTGTATTTCACACGAATCCATTTTCCTGGCCGTGAACCAAGCAGAAGTCAGCCTTTTCCTGTAAGAAAATGAATTCGGAGTTTTAAAATATCCTAATCATATTTCAGCTGAAACTTGAGATCTCTTATGGGTAAAATATTCTCAAAGACAGACGGCTTACTATATTTACCATGAATTCAAGAGTCAGGACTTTTATACCAGACTCTGAGGGGCGGATTGTGCTGTCCACATTAAGCACTAGAACTCAGGTGGCGGTGATCGAACAGTGAAGTCTGCTTAATCATTCATTTCACAGGCCAACCAGCTAGGCTGTCTGCACCACAGATTAGACCGAACAGAGTTACCTAGGCTTTTTCCCCCAACATCAGAGCTTTTAGATTCGTATGTTTCATTAACCAGTGGCACATACACTGTGATTTATAATTAAGCAAAAAAAATTTTTTAAACAAACATCACACAGGGCTTTGATGCCCCTCAGTAAACTACAACTGCCGATTACCAGAGCTTAGTACTTATGCTACTTTTGGCAAACATTCATTTAAAGAATACTGGGTACCAAACATACCGATTAGACTGAATCTGGTAATGCACAAAACCCCTGACTGGTATTATTCCAGCTAGGAAACAATCTAAGAATGAGCCTTTGGAAATTGTGAATTAAAGTGACTTTTGTTAAACCAATATATCTCTAAACATGCATCCAAATGTTTGCTGTGAAGGTAGAACTTATGTCTGTAATCTAACAGTACTGCTTGTAATCAAAACAGCTTTTCATCAACTCTGAATATCTTCACTGGTAACAATAAGCTCCTTCTCTCAGGTTGGGTATGGTTTTTACAAATCACCTCAAATCATTCAGAGACCAGGCTGGTGCATACGTTGCATTTTAAATTAAAAGCAAAAACCTAAGTGTCACGCAAGTATAGTTAATGATCTTGTTATGGAGGCAATGGATCCCTAAAAATGATGTGACAGTTCCTACTGGCAGTATATATCCACAAAGTGACTTCTTTAAAAAGATCACCTATTTGAGCTATATGCTCTCACATGTCTACAAACAACTCAGTGCTTCATAGGCACACTTCCTACCTAAGGCTTATCCTGACTTGCGGAGCTTACAGTAGAGAAAGTCATTTCTCTGCAAACCTCTACATAGTCCATACAGCTAAGGTAGGTTTCAGATCACATGCATCTTTCTAACCATCATTCCCCCCACCATCTTCCAAATGCATTAGAACACATTTAAATTCCACAGTTTTCAAATTAATATAAAGTAATTTCCTAACATTGACCAATTAGACTGACCACACGGTCTACTAGAATTAGTTTAAACGTTCTGGCAATGGCACTTCTAAATATACATCAGAAGAGGACAAAAAACTGCCCTTCAGGGGTGCCTGGGTGGCACAGCGGTTGAGCGTCTGCCTTCAGCTCAGGGCGTGATCCCGGCGTTATGGGATCGAGCCCCACATCAGGCTCCTCCTCTATGAGCCTGCTTCTTCCTCTCCCACTCCCCCTGCTTGTGTTCCCTCTCTCGCTGGCTGTCTCTCTCTGTCAAATAAATAAATAAAATCTTTAAAAAAAGAAAAAAGAAACTCCCCTTCAACTTTACTTGTGGCCCTTCTTCACGTGCTGCTCTGCTATGTATTGGGTAGAACCACATGAAATTGACATTTCTGTAGGTCACAGAGGGTTGAATATCAATAACTTCACAAGATTCAATTTAATAACATTGCTCTAAGACAAAAAAGTTTGAACATCTACCAACAGAGCTAATGAGATAGAGGTTGTTATCTACATGGCCATCTTTCTAACAACAACTTATATTTATGCAAAGATTGTTAATATAAACCTTAACAGAGATAGATAGATAGATAGATAGATAGATAGATAATTATGAAATTTTGAACCCTGTAAGTTAGATCAGATATGCTGATCTCTACTTCATGGATGAGAAATTAAGGCTCAGATGCTAGGTCAATTGTTCAAATGTCTAAAAATAATAGGGCAAGGAATCAAACCTAAGCCCTTTGACTCCTGATCTTTGCTGAAACAACCTTCCTTTAAAAGGATAATCAAAAATCATCTAAATATAAGCACATATACTCCTAATGCTTACTTGTGGACATTCCATAAATACCTATGTGATAACTGTCTAGATTGGAATCCTTAAGCCCTTTCAAAAATGTGGGTTCATACTCAAGGACATTCTTATAATTTATTTGCTCACTTCTGCAACCTGCATCCTCACCTTGGACTTCACCTTTACATCCCACAGGCCTGCCTCCGCCTTCATTCCCAAAGGTCACATACATGGCAAACTGCACTATGCATCCACTGGGGAACAAAATAGTGGAATAGACACATGATGTAGGTCTCATACCATCAATCGTGCCACCAGACGAGTTTACTTATGATGACCAAAACCTGGGATATGATTTTCAATAATATATTAATTGAATGAATGGCCCATGGGCCATTGACTCAAATGACTGTGGCAATGTAATGACTCCACTTAGAGCTTAAAAGAAAAATTTGCTACTGCCTCAATATGTTCTACAAGCATCACTATTTACTGATGAAGAAAAAAGTTTTATATTAACTTCTAAACCAGGCAATTCCATATGTTAGAATATTCAGAGGGAGAGCTGGTGCAATGTAATAAGGCTTCCTCCTCAATCACCCACCCCTACTGGCCCATTAAGCAATAACAGAATCTTTCTTGTTTACTAATTTAAAATAATATATATTTCACCAATGCTACCTTTCGATGCAGAGACTGATAAACCTGTCCTACTGTCTGGTACTGTAGGGGTGTCAATTTGCAGAGATCAAATCTCTTGTTAGCAAGAAAACAGATCTGTGACTACGGTGGCCATGGAGGGGGGAGTGAAGGCAACTCACAACACACATACACACCTTTGCTTTTGAATTATTTTTTCACTGCTTTAAATACTTACTCACACAACAGAACACCATTCTCTAGAGAAGCTCGAAAATCCTTTGTTTCAAAATTCTTCTCTGTTACTGCCTGAAAAACAGATTTGCATATTAATTTTCTCTTATCAGGGTTAGTACACAAGTCAAATTTCGCATTAGATTAATTAATATGCATCTAACGTTATCCTTGAAGGATGTGAATATATCAACAAAAGTTGTCCCATATAGGAAGTTACATGTGGTTCTATGTTACAGAGATTAACCATTTTAGTATGCACAGAAAAAAAAACCACGATGAGAGTTTTCTGTAACGGAACCATTTTATGGGCAATCAACAAAAGTTAGAAGCTACGTTTCCAACATATTTCTATAAAAATCCTGTGGGCAATCTAGCCTACCAAGAGTAAATAAAAACAGATTAAGATATAAACTTGAAATATCAACTCTTGATGCACATCATTAATTTCAATTCCATCCTTCAATTCCTGAAGTTTCATGACAAAGCTAAATTGCAGAGGGCATGAGTCTCCTTAAATGGATTCATGAAATGGCCCAGATTTGTGTAATGAGCTATATTTACTGAAACATCCTAGAGAGGGGACTATGAAATCCTGATGGAGAGAGACAAAAAACAAAGCATGAAGACGGTACATACTTTAAACAGACAATTCCCCACTTAAGGCTATAACATATGAACAGACCACCTACAGTTACCCCAACCATTGTTCCTTAGAGAAACCACTGGAAAAATATCTACAGATCCTGTCTCTCGAGGGCGGAGTAGCTGGGAGGAAAGGGCATGACAGGGTAGCAGAGAAAATGGAGTGGCTCATGGATTATCCCAGGTAACCAGGTGCTCATGGTCTGTGCCCCACAAACTCTTGAATTTTCCCCTCAAGACAAGCATTGTGAGGCACCTGGGTCAGTCAGTTAAGGGTCGAATCTTGATTTCAGCTCAGGTCATGATCTCAGAGTCCTGGGATCGAGCCCTGTGTCAGGCTCCATGCTAAGTGGGGAGTCTGATTGAGGATTCTCTCTCTCCCACTGCCTACCTGTCCCCAGTCACACTCTCTCTCTCTCAAAAATAAATAAATATTTAAAAAAGAAAAAAAGATGAGCATTGATCCCAACTAGTGATAACACAGTAACATCTCGTATCTGGGAACTCCTATCCAAGCCAAAAAGGCATGAAAAAGAGCCAGGAATATCCAAAACAGATGTCAAAGTCCATTCTCTCTAGTCATAGGACAGCCCCCTCAGAGCCCCCAATACTGAATTATTCCCCACTGACACAATCTGGTGATCAAGTTCCCACGTTAACCCAGACTAGAAGCAGTGAGTTAGAAGGAAGAAGACTTGTACCTACTCACATGGAGAGCAGTGAAGAGTGACAGTCAATGGCCCTGGATGGGGCCAATCAAGAGGGCAGGGCAGCAAATGGCAACACGGACAGAGAAAGGGCTCACGTCAGACAAAAGTATATTCATATCCCACTTTCATTACCTAAGAGCTGTGTGACCTTAAGCAAGTTAAATAACCTCTCTGAACCCATCTACTCATCTGAACAAGGGAAGTATCACCTACTTATTAACTTGCAATGGCCAAGATGCTATGCAATCAAATACCTGAGGGTAACTAACAGCTGTAGAGCTTAACCTCATTACAGGCACTGACCTTCAAGTTAGCATTCTGAAAACACACTGATAATTAACCCTCAAAGGAACACCTGTGCACCATAGATAAAGCCAGGTTACATTCCAAATATTAAGTAGAAATAATGAAATTTACAGAGATATTCAGAAAACCCAAGTATCCAGAATGGTTTATTTCTCCAAAGAGGCTATAGAAAGGCAAAAATCATAGTACATAGATTTTGGACCACCCCCATCCATGTCAAAATATCAACATGCTCCTGTGTGTGTGTGTGTATACATTCTTGTATTTAATAAATATATATTAATCTAAAGAGTGATAAAATTAAAATGATACAAAAATCTAAATAAATCTAAAAAATTATATAAAACGAGACTCCTTTTATACTGTATTTATAAAGAAGACAGAATATAAAAGCTGAACAAAGATTTTTAAATAGTCCATACTTTAAGGACATGGGAGTCTGGCAAACTCTGTACATCACTGAAGATATTATAAAATGATACCATCTTTCTAGAATACAATTTGTGTTATGTGTTCAAAGTCTTAAATTTGCATACTCTGAAGCACACCATGTGTAGATTCAGGAATTTATACTAAGACAACAGGACAAGAACGCAAAGACATGACCCAAGAATTGTTTCACAGTGTTATGCGTAATAGCAACAATTATAAACATCCTGAATGCCCAATAAGAAATTGGTTAAACTATGATACAACCATAAAACAAAAAGCTACATGAAATTTAAACTCGTGTCATAAAAGTAGTTTACTTGTAAAGAATACTTAATGTAGGGGCACCTGGGTGGCTCAGTCGGTCAAACGTCTGGCTCTGGTTCAGGTCATGATCCCAGGGTCCTCGGATGGAGCCCCGAGTCGAGCCCCACATCAGGGCTCCCTGCTGAGCAGGGAGCCTGCTTCTCCTTCTCCCTCTGCCACTCTCCCTGCTTGTGCTCTCTCGCTCTCTTTCTCTCAAATAAATAAATAAAATCTTTAAAAAATAAGAAAACTTAATGTATTAAGTATTTTATGGAATACATGAAGTATACCAATTACTATAACTCTACAGTGGGTGTTATATAAATAAAAACGGACTATATTAACAGTAATTGTTTCTAAGTGGTAGAATTATACCTTATTTCAATATATTTTTGCTTATAATCTGTAACAACCACAGGTGTTTCTTGTGCAATAGATATACAAATTAACATTTTAAAAAATTCAAAAATGCCAGAAACCAACAGATTTGAGTCAATTTCCTGTATCTCCCACGTTTAAAGGATGAAGGAAATTTTTATGCTGCGTAATTTTTCTCATCATCTATGAAATCCCCATAATCCTTAAATTTAATAATCCTTAATTTTCCTCTTTTGCAAGTGAGAAGATTAAGGCTCAGAAAGTTTAACTTTCTAGAAAGTTACAGAACCATCCACATGCAACTGACACCAAAAACCTACAGCATTTTACATGCACTCAGTAAGAGAGTATCTCAACTGCTTCACACACTAAATGTTTCTCAACTAAAAAAGTTGTCTTCAATCTGTATGTAGAATTTTTAAAATCTAAATTAGTATATTAGACCATGCAATATGTCTTCTAAAATAATCCTCCACTGTTCTGGGTATAAAACGTAACTTGGTAAATTAAAAATGTTCCAATAACTTTTTTACAATGTTCCTGGACAAAAGAAAATCTGTGTCTTAATACATAATGATTGTGTGTGTGTGTGTGTGTAAAAGAGACAGAAAGAGTGAATATGGCACTCTATTAATAAAATGAAAAATTGACTAAGTGGGTTAAGAGTTTCCCTGGGCATCTTCATGTACAAAATGCTCATACTGTATATGCTAGCTAACTCAACCTCAGTAACTCAAAACATCTGATTACTGTAAAGTAAAAATTTTTAATTAGCACATTATATAACCATGTAAATATAAACTCATCTAAGACCCATCCTAAGGAACTAAAACAAAAAAGTTTTTCCCAGTTTTAAATCAAAAAAAGAAAGCATAAATTTATTTATTTTTAAATATTTTATTTATTTATTTGAGAGAGAGAGAGGGAGAGCAAGGGGGAGAGAGAGAGAGAATCTCAGGCAGACTCCACACTGAGCACAAGGCCCAACTCGGGGCTCCATCTCACAACCCTGAGATCATGACCTGAACCAAAACCAAGAGTTGCACACTCAACCGACTGAGCCACTCGGGTGCCCCCTAGAAAGCATAAATTAACAGCAGGGATTTTCGGTCTACAGTGGCTACCTGGCCACATTCACTAAGAAACCTACAACAGGGCACGTACCATTGCCACATGAGGCCATGTCAGTCTCAGAGCCCCTGCTATTTCCTACCTGTAACTCTAGAGAAGCCCGCTTAACTTCTTAGCGTTCTGATCTGTGCATGGAGATACGAAGTACCTACCTCACCGGGTTACTGAGAATTAAATGAGATAAAGTATATGAGGCACTCGACAACTTGCCTGACTCCGGAGGAGCACTGAAAAATGTCAGCTAGTGTAATTAGCTGTTGCTATCTATCTGTAGAATGAAGTAAAAACTTTCATCTTATCAAACAAAAATCTGTTTTGCCAGATATAACATCCTCTAATTAAAGGAAGTAACTGATTTACTGCATTATAAAAATCCACGAGACTATTTTCTGTATCCTGGAAAGTGTAAAAATTACAGAGTTCTGTAAAGGACCTCAAAATATAGTGAAGGCAGCTTGTTCAAAAAAAAATTAAATCATACTTTAAAATATAAACCCATCCTCATTTTAAAAAGAATTCAGTGTGCTGAAAGAAATCCCAGACTCGTGAAAGAACAAACTGCCTAGGAGTTCTAATCTAACAATTACTATTGCGTTCAATAATTTTGGAACCTTACTCATTGGCAAGTTATTTGAGGTGTGATACATTTTACGTAATGAGGTGTGATTCATAGGAACTAAATACATAAAGACTATGTGTTTCCCTCTTGAGTTATCAGAAGTCAACACAAACAAGAGTCATAATCACTGTGTAGTCAAACAGCCACACCTTGCCTTCTATAAAAACTTGGCTTTTCCCTATTTTGTGCCCCTTTCCATGTTTCCTTCATGCAGTTAAAGAAAACCTCGACCTCAACTAACCTGAGAGGAACATCGGACAAAAAGACCTGGGGTTGAATCCTGGACCCATCTCACTCTATACACTTTTGACAAGCCACTGCTCAGTCCCCTAATTAAAACAAACAAAAACAAAACAAAAACAAAAACCCCCAGGTATTTGCCTTATCTACTTCACAGTACACAGATATGTAAAAATAGTTGACTCCCCTAAAAAACAAACAAAAATCAACTACACCCGAGAGGAAAGGCCAGTGTCTCTTCCAGCCTGTGTCCTGTGTGCTGACTGGCTCTGCTATTGGAAACACGCTAACAAGCGACAGGACCCGACGTGAGGCTCTGGGGTGAGAAGCTTCCCCCAGAGTTAATTAGTCTCTCCGAGTATTCAGGGTGGAGCAGCGGGCCCAAAGCATACTCCCCACAAACACCGCTGTCAAACCTGTCTCACCACCTGTAGCCTCCAGAGAAGCCCATGATAGGAAGTTTTCAAAGGGCATATTTTGAGGAAGAAAATCATCAGCTAAGTATGCAAGTTCACAAATTCCCCAAAAGCCATTTCTTTGGCTATGAGATGAATTATTTTAATAAACAAATGGGAGTTACCTTCATACCCTCTACTGCTTTGTTTATGGTTTTATTTTAATCCTCTGGCTGGATGAGATTCCCACCAATATAAGCAACATGTGTCTCTAACGTTGCATCTCTCCATTCCAATTCTGACCACATAATCCGCATGACTTAAATCCCAAACATTCTGGGAACTTCTCAAAGACCACTCCATACCAGACTGGTTATCAGCAAAACACCCACTAGTGCAAGTCAGCAGACACTCATCTTGTTTAAATTTTTCAATTCCTTTTAAGTAGCCATGTAAAAGATGTTTAGAATCCAAAAAGCACTCTCGATCATATTTTTGTGTCAAATCACAGTATAAAAACACAGCGCCCATTTGAGCTTGTTTTAAGAGAGAGAAAGTGATGTTTGCAACAAAAACTAGGCTATGAGCTTCAGCTGGTCTCACAACGGATTCCAAATTAAGTTACAATCTCCCTGATCTACTATTAGGTCATGTTTAAGATACATACATATGATCACCATCATGCCAATCACATCAACCTAAGTACTGCAAGAAAACCCAACAAAACAAAACTCAAGGTACATTTACCAGCAGAAGCCACTGTGGAACACAGGACCCACATCATGAAACACTTCACGAAAGATGGTTCGGCCTTAATTTTTCCATCCTGGGAGATGACTGAGTGTTGGCCTTTGAATGAGGGGGGTCTTACAGGGCGTTGTTTCCACAGTTGGAAGCCCCAGGCCGGCACATCAAGGAGCTGCCATGCTTTTCAGTCAATCTCTAAAGCTGTCAAAGAATTTAAAACACCTCTCTCTCCTTTCTTCCATTAAAATTCATTTTGGAGATGCCAGGAAGGGTCAGTCAGTGAAGCATCCTACTCTTGATTTTGGCTTAGGTCATGATTTCAGGGTCGTGGGATTGAGCCCCACATCAGTCTCCATGCTAGGTGTGGAGCCTACTTGGGATTCATTCTCCCTCTCCCTCAACCCCTCCCCCACTCTCTCTCCACCCCCCCCAAATTTTTTTTTTCATTTTTGAAGCAACCACCATATGATCCCCATAACTCCACAATACAGGTCCATTTTTTATATTCCATGAGTTGTTCCGTTATTACTTATGATACAGTAACTCTGACCGAGCTTATTTATCACACATGCCAGAAACTTATAAACACAGGGACATTAGGTAAAAACTAAACATAATTTAAACAGAACAAATGTCTGCCTCTTAGCTCCTTTCCTTGAGTAAAATTATTGAAAAGGCTATTCACAATGTTAGAGAAGCTGGTTCTTCCCAAAAGGATGGGCTCTGTTCTTTTTAAACTACCCTCCTACTGTGTCCCAAATAAAAAAGAACTTGAAGACAGAGAAGCTGAGATGGGAGGTTCACACTTCCTTCCTTGGGTAATTAAGTCTCTGATCTTCTCCACTATGAATCAGGTACCCAAATTATGACAGCCAACACTTACTCTGCTTACTATGTGCACAATCTCCCTTAATCCCACAGCAACCGTATGTGGTAGAGTCTCTTACCCCATTTTTCCATGAGGAAACTGAGTTACAGTATGGTTGTTTGAGTTGAGATTGAGATCAGTAAGTAGCTCCCTACCTAACAGGCAGTGAGTATCAGGTAAGAGGGTCTATCATAGCATGGAGTGAACTCTACAATGTAATTAGGAACCTATGCCCTGGCCATGCCAGTCTACACTGCATACTCTCAAGGACGCAACTGTCTTGCCCATCTTCTCATTGGTTGAAATACAACTTACACATACTAGTCACTCATGTTAAATTTACTTATTACTCTTTCCATGAATATTTACGCTATGAATATTTTAAGCAAAGAACAAGACCAAAATGAAACAAAACAAAAAAACCCAAACCGATGGTTTCATTTCAGGTAGGGCAGGAGGTGATGGGGAGTATGTTTTAGAGGAAGAACCTGCCTCAGTTCCTGAAATCGCTTTATTAAAGTAGCCTTCTACTGCATAAAAATGAGTCCATTTTAGTTTTGTCAATAGTTTAGGAACAAACACAAGAGTCCAATCCATGGAAGCATATCACTGTAGTGATACGCCTTTTCAAAGGGAATATTCTTGGACGAAATGTTCCAAGTAGAGAGCTTGTTACCACTATGGATTTGCTACCTGAAATTTTTTCCAGGCTAAACAATATCTTGGAACTTAACTTCCCCATTTAAATTAACTTTCTTAATTTTTATCTAAGATACTAAGAAGGTACCCAGTTATTCATTCATTCAAAACTCATGTAATCACAATTACTATGCACATATTTGAGATGGTGCTTGGAATTTAAAAAGGAATTTAAAAAGTAAGATGAAGCAATTCTTGGAAATTCCTCTTTAAAAGTCTAACCCTGTTTTGAAATGTGTAGTCAAAATGGTATTTTAAGACTGGGCATCTCTTTAAAATGTGGTTAGCCCTCTGAATTACAGCATGTTCTTGGTTAACTTATATTGTATATTCAGCAAATAACATTGCTCTAAGCAACCTAATTCTCAAGTCACTGGCCTCTTTGAAGATTTGGCATCGTACTACATAATATCCTGGACTATACTAGGACTGTTTTTGCCAATGCTAATATCACTTGATAGCAAATCCAAAGCCAGCTTTCCATCTTCCAAAATAACGACAATGAGAATTGCACAGATCCCTGAATTCTAAATGGAATCCAAAAGTCTCATAATGGTCAAAAATCTAAACATGTTTCCTGCCCCACTGCCCCCTTAAATCCTCAGTCTCACTGGCTCATGTAAGTAACACTTCCCACTTCGCCTTCTCTTGGGAAAGACTCCCAGGTCCTCATAAAGCCAGGAAGGGAAGAAAGAGCAAAATGTGAAGCTCCCAACTGAATCCCCAGATAATTAAAAGCCAACTGTCTTTATAAACACTCAAAATTCTCAGTCATCATTAGGCCAAATGTCAGCTACACTCAGATTTAAGGGTGCAAAAAAAAAAAAAAAAAAAGAATGAGTTTAAACGTACTTTCTGCTCCATAAGTGGCCATTTCCCTATACAATTACCAACTTTTAGTGTACAGACCCAAATTATTTTGGCTAAAACATAATCATTTATAAGCCAAAAATGAACAACTGGAAAGAACTAAATAAAACTGAGGAAAAAGGAAGATTCTCTCCACAGCTGACAACTTAGGTGGCAGGTTTCATCTAGATATGAAATCCAAGACAACCTAATAGCAGCTAGTTAAGTTCACTGAAAACATCACACACACAAATGCGCTCAGATTTTATAGATCCACTTTGTGTTTTGTTAGCAATCACAAAAACTACTTTTAAAGGGTAAAGTATAAAGTACATTTTGTCTATAAATACACGTTCATATTCCAATTTATGCTGTTGCCGATAATAGGAAAAAATATTCCGAGGGAAAAAAAGTCTACCAAAAGACTAGTCTAGTGCATAAATTATTAGTTTTTTTCTAGATCAAGGAGTTTTTCAATAACTAGCACACATAGATGTGAACACCCATTATCAGGATATTTTAAGTACAGTTCAAATGCTTAATATAATCATGGGTTCTCAAGAGTCAAGAGACAACCTTCTTTTTTGCAGAAATGTCTCACACACACATTAGCAAGTCTCAACAATTATCTGCTTATCTCCCTGTGAATTACTAGGAGAGTCATCACTGTGGGAAACATTCATTTGGGGAAACAGTGTGTCTATTACAGGTGAGAGCCACTACTTATTTTATATGAACTTCAAATTGATAGCTATACCCCCGGCACAAATGATATGCTTTGTCTCCAGTGTATGTTTGGTAGTAAGGAATGGAGCTGAGGTGACCACTAACACAAGAGTTCCCTAAATAATTCTTAATCGATTCCTATTGCAAGCTAACGACACAGTCCTTCTGGTACCCGTTTGTCAACCTTCCTTCCATTCAACAATTTCTAGGAAGCAAGGAGATAGTTACAATATATTCCTAATCACATACCCAAGAGAAATAAAAACATGCTCACACAAAAACTTGTCTCTGAATGTTCACAGCAGCATTACTCATATTAGCCAAAGCATGAAAACCCAAATGTCCATCAGCTACAATGGAGTATCATTCAGCCATAAAACAGAATGAAGTACTAATATGTGATACAACATGGATGAACCCTGAAAATATGTATAGCTAAGGGAAGAGAGCCAGACACACAAAGAATCACATACTGTGTGATTCCATTTATGTGAAATGTCCAGAACAGGCAAATCCATAGAGACAGAAAGTAGATTAGTGGTTGCCAAGGGTTAGGGGAAGAGAAGAATGGGGACTGACTGCTAATGGGTATAAGGTTTTTTTTGGAATGACGAAAATGTTCTGAAATGAAGCAGCGGTGATGGTTGCACAACTCTGTGAATACACCAAAAAGCAGTGAATTGTATACTTTAAAAGAGTGGATGTATGGTATGTGAATTCTATCTCAATAAATACGTTCTAAAAAATTCAAATTGTACACCTAGAAACTTGTGCGTTTTATTGAAACTTAATAAAGATGATTTTTTAAAAAGATACTTCCAAAAAGCCTTAGATGGTATCCATACCCCAAACGCAAAAGACATTCAACAGGCGCTAAGCCAATAAAGTAATTTCTGTACTCTATATGCCTACCTCCCCTAAAAAGCTATATGTAATTTCACAGGAATAGGACTAAATTTCCAAAATGGAATTTCCAGCCCCTCTTACACACAGAAATGTCTGAATATTAAATTATGATATTTCCTTTCATATTTTTGTATCTATCTTTCCATTTTTTAATGTGTGATCTTTGCATTGTATCTAAACAATTCCACAACCCTAAGTTTTCTTACGTGCATTTACGGTCTTATTTGATAATTCACTTAACTTACATTGTTTCAAAGCAGAAAACACACTTACGGTGTAAAAAGGAGGACCACAGCAAATGGACTTATACCCTGCCACATTAACTGCTGTTTTGAGTTAATTACGATCCCAACAACAGAATGGTTAGGAAATCAGTTTTCCTCAAACAACCTGTAGGCGCGTTTTCCCCTACATTCTCTCCATGGCCTTAACAGATCTCAACAAAGTTTCCAGTTTGTTCATCTCAAAAGTAGATATCCTGATGACTCCATAACATACTAATTAGTTTAAAAATCCTTTAATATTTTATTTATTTATTTGAGAGAAAGAGTATGAGCAGGAGTGGGGGAGGGGCAGAGGAAGAGAGACAAGCAGACTCCATGCTGAGCGTGGAGCCTGACCCGGGGCTCAATCCCAGGACCTCGAGAAAATGACCTGAGCCGAGGTCAGAAGCCTAACTGACCGAGCCACCCAGGTGCCCCAGTTTAAAACATCCTTGACTAAATAATAATTTTATTTCTCTGTATTTGAATCATTTGTTTGAAGGCCATAAAAATTGAAGCACTGAGAATCTTTTTTTAACACTCTTCTGGTATATTGAGACATAATAAGATTGGTATGTGTGTTCCCTCTTAGGGCCACAAGGGGAAGACTCTGCCCAAAATAATAAATGAGATTGTTTTACTAAAAAAATATATCAGTGACCTTGAGAACTTGACTTCAGGAAAGCGTCCTGACCTCCCTGAAAGAGTGTGGATGGTTCCTTCTGCTCCCCCCCCACCACCTTTCACTCCTGTCTACCCCCTGCCGTTCTCAGCACTGTACGGTAAATGTGTATTCGCATTCATGACTCTCCTACTGGCCTAAATTCCTAAAGGAGATATCTTAGCCCACAGGCTGACTCCAACCTGTAGACATGTTTTGTTTGGCCCACACAACATGTTGACATTGGGAAATATGAACCAAAGTTCTGGAATGCTGACTTCTCTTTTAAAAAGAAACGTCCGGCAACACTGGGCATGCATTACTTCATAGCCCCAACAGGTTGCCCCTGAGTCAATAACAGGCCACTCTGGAGAGAACGCACTCTCCAGTGACAACCCTATGCTCCCATATTGGCCAACACCCAACCTTCCTCATTCATGAACTCCACTTGGCAGGTCCCTGCAGGCACATCCCTTTGAAACTATATAGGGTTTTTTTCATTTTATCCTCAAGGCCTAGCACAACTCCTAACCTGTAGGAAGGGCTCTTGCTTGAGGACTCAGAATTTAAGGTGTATAAGAATCACCTGTGGTGCTTGTAGTTTAATCCAGGCCTTTCTCTAAGAAGTCCTGATTCAAACAGCCTGGACTGACACCTGGAAGTCCCCCTTTTTCAGAAGCACCCTCAGAGTCTTGCTAAGAATGGTCTCTAATAAACATGGTTTTAGTGTTAGGCGAGTCTTGATTTCCTTATAAGAAAAAGAATCTGGACTAAATCACCACATCTCCTCCTGACTCCCAATGCTTTGGCTCTTTACTGGAAGTCTAAGGAAAGCAAGCGAGAAATTAGTTCCTGTTCTCTGCTACCCCCTGCTGGCACATTCTTTGTACTGCAAAGGAATAAACTTGAGCCCTGGAAACACTGTCTAATTTTAACGGCTAGATCCAAGTACATAAAAAATACTACAAAATTGTTTAAAAACACAAAACCAAGTTACATTTGACAAAAAGGAAAAAGAAAGATCTTACAATTTTTTGTGTCAATTATACCTCAATAAAGCTGATTTTTTATATTAATACCACTAGTCTGTTTCCTCTGTTAATTCTACAAGAGCTTCTGGATGTGTTTCTATAAAACTGATTTTGGAACACACAAATAGATTTTGAGACTTTTAGTGGAAAAATATGCACATTAAAGTATACAATCTGTGCAATGTAGATTTGGGACCTACTACATGGAACAACTTTCTACCATAATAAAAGTTCCAGAAGGGAATGATCTGCATTTTAGGAAAAAGCAAACACTGATACAGAAAATGTTCTAGGCCAAACATATGTAATTCATCTTGAGTGGGTGAGATTTCTAAGATTCCTCTCGATGGTCAGGATGGCTTCTCTTTCATCTGATAGACCACCAAGAAGCTCATGAATCTGGGTCCCCTGCGGCTTCTGGATTTAGTTTATAGATGGAGTCTGCTCTCCAAGCCTAGAACTACTCTCCAGAAGGGAGATAATATGGGCTGATGGCCAATCGTAACAAACTGAAGATCTCTGCCTAGATGTTCAGGCAAAACCCAGAAGGATCCACAGCAGAGAACAGTTGGGTGTGACAGGATGTGTAGGAGGCAGGCAAGCATGGGTTAATCTGGAAGCTTTCTCATGATTACTTCACCCTCCTCGAAACTGTGAAGCTTGACCTGTCAACTACTCCCTTCTTCAAATTCCTCAGCTCACCTGCTCAGAGTTCTTCCTCCACCTTCTAAACCTCGTTCATTCCAGCATAAACTCCAAGCAGGTCATCCTACATTGAAACTCTGGTCCTTCCCTGGGACATCCCTTCATGGATCCCAGTTGAGCATTTCCTCTCGAGCACCCTTGTATCACCACAAAACCAGCATGTAAAATCGACCTCACCCTCTCACCAGACTGAACTGCCCCACCTCACTTCACTACTGAAATCACAAAACCAACATTCTCCCCGATGACCAGACTCAAAACATCAGAATGCACCTTCCTTGTGGCTCCAAGTCCGCGTACTTCTGTGCACCAAGGTCTCAGCTTCTCTTCTGGCAGAGGTAACACTTCAGTACCTCCGTTGCTCTGCCTTAATCCCCTATATAGCTACTCTGCTTCCATGCCTGCCTATTGCTCCTTAAAAATCAAAAAAGCTTTTGTCACCAAAAAAAAAGACAAAACAAAACAAAAACAAAACACTGCTCAAAATCTTCCCAAGGTCCATTTGGTCTGCAGAGGAAGGCCTTCCTACCTGCCTGCGGGCCTTTCTTCCCCGGATTCTCACACATAAACCCCAGATTCTGCCTACACACAAGAATTCAGTGTCCTTTAATACCTTCATCCATCTCAACAACTCAAATGTCTTCCTCAAATACTACTGCTCCAAAAAGATTCCTTCTCCCTTACATTTTTATGATGCTGATTTTTAGCCACTAATTCAGTAGTTGAGCCATTTTGTCTTGCGTCACCATAATTTAGTCATCTTCTCTTCTGTACTAGACAGAAATTTTATTGAAATCAGGAACCTCCACCAAGGTTCTACACATCTTCTCCCTCCCTCCCCACTGAGTAACATGCAGAAGGACTTGTAAGTAATAAGAAATCATTAACCTCAAAAGGCAAAAGGCTGAAAGAGAAGAGAAACTGCTGCTTGAGGCATTGCAGAAAAGGGAGAACACAGCTCAGGAAAAACACTCTGACTTCCTGAAACCAAACAAACATGGGTGTGATGAGACAGGTTCCCGCCTACCATCCACAGAAGGTGCCATGAAAAGTAGGAGAAACTGGGTCGGCAAAACAGCCTCACTGTCTCTCAGGCCACAATTCAGAAACAAGAGTCCCAGATCAGACAAATGGCACCAACAAGGAGGAAAAACACTCTCTGTGCTTCTGGCAGCACATGAGAAACCTAACCAACATCTTGAGGGGAAAGACAGAACCCAAAAACCAGCATCAACGAACATTTTCCTCCCCTAACAGAGGAAGACAGTGGCTCCACATCCTGGAACAGAGAATGGAGTCAGAAGATGGAAAAGTTGGAGGAGAAGGAAAAGATTCAGAAAAGGTAGAGACGAGGACTGGCAGTGCTACATGAAAGAATTATCACCCCCGTCAAAAGCAGAGCCAGATGGCAGCCACGGATAATGGGGACCCACACAGGCGATATGAAATTATGATGAATTCCTTAATGGCCACACAATGAAAGCCTGTATTCCACAAACAGGCTAAGAATAGAACAAATATCAGTACTACGCAAAAAAGCTTAAAATTGCCTTCATTATTTACTCAGCTGTATTTGTACATATTTCAAAATGTGGTTGTTTAATAAGTGCTTTTGTTGATGAGAAGGATCACGGTCTACGTCATGAAAACTAACGTTACTGTTTTGAACCCTAAGCTGACACTCTAGGACACTGGATTAAGCGTAGTACCACAAAGGGCTAGGTGATTCAGCTACCCACCCACCTGACCCGAAGTGATAGCTCTGGTCGTGAATGAGGGAGAACCACACACACCACTTCCCGACATCTCGACGTGAGACATGAAGCAAAGTTACAGCTTCTGCAACCCTTAGAAGGAGCAGACCAGAGTTCACGAGAGTGTGCCTAGTGCCTTATTAACTCTAGCTTGTCTAGAAGAAATGCTCTGAACTATTTCGCATTTGCCTAAAAGGCCCTCTTCCATCATCTAATCAAAGTCTAAAGTCAAAACAAGACGGAAGGTCACCAGTGCTATCCGCCTTCCATAGAAACCTGACAAAAAGGAGTTCGATCTCCTGGAAAGAGGTTATCCTCCAGGAAGACATCATTTGAAAAGGCACAGCCATTTGATAGCTGGTATGATGTGAAGCTCGGGGTTGAAAGAGCCGAAGTTTACTGGTAACCAGAGGGAACATGAGTAGTTATTTGCAAGCATGCAGGATCCTAAAGCAACTAGAAAAGAATGAGGTCATAGAACTCCTGCAGGTCATGGGTAAATCACCTCTTCAGTAAGAGACAGTAGGTGGACTAATGGCCCTGCAACCAGCTGGTGTCTGCTGGCTAAGGACCCACGCCACAGGACAAGGGTCCGGCAGGTGTACAGCTAGTACAGACCACGCACACCTATGCAGACTGTCAACAGCTGGGTCTTCCCAGGTAGAAGTGAGAGGACCAGGGAGCACATCTGAAGGCAGCGTCAAGACAATGACTTAGTATTAGACTGTACAAACCATGCTAAGCAGGCGAGGGGGGGAAGACAGAAGGCTGGTAAGAAGGAAGAAAGTGAAGAGGTTTTGACTAAGCAGGTTTGGCTGAAGCTGCAGGGAAGATGCTGAGCTGGCTGAAGCGGGAGATGCTGGGACTTAATGCAAAAGTGAAGCCCTCCCACGAAAGAATGACAGCCAGGATTAGGACGTCAAAGAAAGAGGCTGGAGTAGCAGTGGAAGTCATGGGTTCGGAGGTGAGAGGACTTGATGGGCCCTCCTGCTCAAGACTGTAGTCCCCCAGATGACAGCAGGGCTAGTTAGGGTGGAAGGGAAACTGAGGCAGGTGTGCGAGGCCACACCAAATAAAGAGGAACATCAGAGAGGTCAGCATAGGACTGAGGAGGAGGGTGCTGGGTAGGTAATCCCCATGGTATAAGGCTTAGGTATTTCTACGTAAACTTTCCTGTTTCTCTGGAAGTGGCCACTGCCTCCGGCCTGGGGGTATGCAGGGTGTGGGAACCAGCAAACTGCACTGGGGAAGGCTCCAAGAGAAAGCGAGGACTTGGTTTCTCGTATGGGAAAGAGGCAAAGGGAAGGCTTAGAAGTTGAAAACACAGAATCATTCCAGAGGGCAGAGAGGAAAGATCTGGGAGGAAGTAGGGGCACCAGGCCAGGAGGCCAAGTTTTGAGCACTGTGACCAAAACTCCTCCATCTTGGGTAGTTACCGAGGCTGACAGGAAGGGTGTAGGGGTCAGTCAGAGGCAAAGACGACCTCTACATGATATCAAACATTTCTGTTACATTTAACAGTAAGTCAGATCAAGACCGTACAAATCCTGTATTTTTTCTTATGATAAACCATTCTGCATTTTGAAACGACACTGAACAAATATCCTTTACCCAACACACACCCAGGAGATTGATGGGATGAATAATACTTCAAACATTAGGTCGCGGGTCTAGAAACAGTGAGATATTTTGGCTACATTCACATTACCTGAAGCAAAACTAATTTTTTAAAGCTTTCTGAAAACAGTCTTCTCAGTCACAGTTTGGCTTAGAAAAACCTTTCAGTTTGGGGGCAGCTGGGTGGCTCAATCGGTTAAGTGTCTGTTCAGCTCAGGTCATGATCCCAGGGTTCTGGGATTGAGCCCTGCATTGGGGAGTCTGCTTCTCCCTCTCACTCTACCCCTCCACCCGGCTCAGCTTGTGCTCTCTCTCTCTCGTGCTCTCTCTCTCTCAAATAAATAAAATCTTAAGAAAAAAAAAAAGGAAAGAAAGAAAGAAAAAGAAAAACCTTCCAGTTTTGCTTAAAGAGTACAATTCAAATGGACTTACCAAAATTTTTCATTTACTTAAACCTCCGGTTTTAACAATAATTTAAAATACTTTCAAATACAATATATAAATGATCCCTTACATATTCTATTGAAACTTCCATGAAATATTGCCAGAAAAAGAAGTTATAATTATTATTCAGTCATTAGAAACAATTGTTTAGCTATCCATTCAACAAAATCAATGTACTTTATGCATTTTCTTAGTTCTCTGTTAAAGCAATATAGGAGACAAAATAACTTATAAATCTAATTTTATGGAAAAATACATCTTAAATGAAGGATAGGCAAACTAGAACCTCGGAGCCAAACCCAGACCTGCCATTCCGTTTTTATAAAGTTTTATTGAAACACAGATACTAACTAATGGCAATGAGATTTCTCATTACAATGGACAGAGAGAATGGAGTAGTCCTAACAGTGACATATGACCCATAAAGCCCAAAATATTTACTATATGGCCCCTTACAGAATAAGTTTGCCAACTATTGTTATTGACAAATTATCAAGGTTTTTCATTTATTCACTCAAATACATTAGTGCCAAATGTTGGGACAGATAAAAATGTACGTAAAACACAGCATGCCCCAGAGGATCTTTCAAATACAGGAGAAAATAAACAATAAAACATGGGCTTAGGCTACGGGTGACAGTTTCAGAAGGCCTGCCAAGAGGCCCTGTGTAGGCAGAGTGGGCCAGGGAAGACCCCAGGCAGGCCCACACTTTCCTCAGAAAGGGCAGCTCAGCAACTTCCCAGGGCTTTGATGGCAAGGGGTTTCTCTGTCCCAACCCAACCAAAATGAGAAGGGTAAGGACGCTCCTTACTGGGAAAATGGACATGTTTACAATCGTTGTATTCTGAGAAACACCTACAGCTCACGGAAATGTCAACAAGCTAGAAATCCTATCCGGGAACTGGGTATTTTGTCCTGTCCCTGGAGGAAATTCTTCCCACGGTGGGACTGAAGTGAAGCTCTGCCCTGGAGTCATAGACTTCTGGGTATATAGCCAGGCAGGGAAAGAATACCTTTCCAAAGCTATCCTCTTGAAGACTTAACCTTAAGATGTGGAATGGGCTGCTTCCTCTTGGCCTAAGTGAAATGATGTTGTGTTGAACTCTGAAGAGGAAGCCTAAACTTACAGGAAGAGAAAGATTAGATAATTAGAAAAACAAATCCCAGATTTCTTTACAGACAGAGAAAAACTGAAACAGAGGAAAATGTAAATGCATATGAAGCATGCCTTTCTGGAGTTTCCTTAAATATGTGGAATCGATTTCAAGAATTGCATAAAAAAACATTCCAAATGTAAAACCCCAACCTCAAGATTGGGGGGAGGGGCAGAAAAGACAAGTTGAAGACTGAAGGGGAATCTCACGCAGAACCACCTTTAAGCCAGTGGAAGAAACATATTCAATATTGTGGAGTCAGTGATAGGTTTCTTCTTTTTAAGAAAAAGAAGAAAAAAAATTGGTAAGTCAGGCCTTCAAGAGCATAGGGCAGGTTGTGGACAAGTAGAACATGGAGAAGACTGAGGAAATCCACAACCAGCTAGTTACCAGAGAGCTTGGTGTAAAAACTGTCAGCTGTTGTTAGCTCCACAACTGTGTACAAGCCGAAAGGGATGCTTAACATTCACCGGTTGTTTGAGAAGAGAATAAATGTATATGGGGATTTGAAGCAAAGAATAGATAGGAAACCAAAACAATATGGGATAGTGATATTCTTCAATCCATCTACGAGCCCCAAGTGCTTGATTTACTGAAAAGATTTTCCTGCTTAAGTGTGTCAGGAAATTGACAGATGTAGAAAAAAAAATAAGCATAAAATTTGGGAACTAATTATGGAAACTTTTCAATCCTTTTCTAAGAAGTTTATCCTAGTGAAATGAATGAAATGGAGCTTTCTGTTATTTGCACAAGAAATCTAAGCATACATGAGGATTTTTAACACTTACATAGACCTACAGTACAAAATCCATTTCAGTTTTCATCCATTTAGTATAGCATAGCCCATGAGCTTCCAATACTTTAATTCACCTTAACAGTACTATCCTGGAATTTTGTTTTTAAGATTGCTATTTGTTTTTTGATGAATCAGTCATAAGTGCCAAGAGGGTCTCAATTGATACTGTCTTTACAAATGACTTAATTATTTTAATGTTACAAAAGTAACTATTAAATCTTTATTGGGAGGTAGGAATTAATATTTCACAGTCACATGGTAAAATCAATTAAGTTTTATGTTCCTTCACATATATTTCAATAAAAAAAAAGAAAAGAAAATATAATAAGTGCCATCAGAGATATGTACTGAAAGCTGGGGAATAACTCACTTGGGGAGAAAGAAAAAGTTCGAGAGAAAAAAATGACATTTTGTCAGAGTTAGGCTGGTAGAGAAAAGGTGGCAAGAGTATAAAACCAGTACAAAGCTGTCTTCACTCGGGAGGCAATGCTCCTTTCCCACAATCCTCAGTGGTTCTCTGAAACAGGGAGTTCAACAAATACTTGAATACTGCCCTCTGGTGGCCCAGAAGCACTGTCCCCCACTAGGGCTTTCTCCCAAATTACTCAGACTGTTCTAGAATCTTCCCAAGTCCTTTTCCTTCAAAACTTACCCCTCCTTTAATCCCACCACTTAAGGCTGACAATAACAATGTGACCAAATATTTCTGACAAAACAGATCCTAATAATAGTCAAGTTTTAGCCCTCCCATAAAACCAGCAGTCACTTTACACAGATATATCCTATAAAGAGTCACTAATAATAAATCCAGAATGGGGATAATAACTTTCATGCTGGCAGAACCTGTGGTGTGTCCCCCATTTCCCCACAGGATAACGAATTGCACATGTACTGCCTTCTCCTAAATGTTCTTCCAGTTCTTCCTCCATAAGGATTTGTTTTTTGATATTCTTTCCACAAACTTTGCCTAGACCCTTCTGTACACATGCTATTAGTCTGTCACATCTAAAACCCCCTCACACAAAGCCAATTTCAATGTATTTTATCCCTTGGGGTAGGAGCAGAAGAAGTTGGGACATGAGAGAGAAATCTTGGTCTGATGAAGCCTCATTTCCCAGTGAACTGACAGAACTGAGTAGCCATTTTTCACTCTATTTTTTACCTCTTATATACATAATTATGGCTGATAGGGGCGCCTGGGTGGCTCAGTTAAGCGTCCGACTGTTGATTTCGGTTCAGGTTATGATCTCAGGGTCCGAGCTGGACATGGAGCCTGCTTGAGATTCTGCCTCTCCCTCTGCCCCTCCCCCACCCCACCCCACTCACTAGCTTGCTCTCTCTTAAAAAAAAAAAATTAGGGCTGATAAAGTTAACTGCTATATCAGGACCTACAAAATGGAGGCCATCCCAGTGGCCCTGCCCTGTCACAAATCTAAGCCTAAGAAAGCCTGCACTCAGGAGACACTGGTCAAGGAAACCTAACATACACCAGTCACAACCCTCTGACTCAGCTTTAGCTAGTTCACTTTACCCTAGAAAACAAGACCTGCTAGCCTTGCCAGGAAATCCTTGACCTCCAAGCCAATCGTGCCCTCTTTCCATGTTGCCGCTTCTAATGCGCCATTAAACTCAGTTCTGCCCCAAATCCCTCAGGAACAGAGTCCCCCGCTGCTTGTTAGGCAAGGTGTTCCCCCAATGCCTGGGCTGTTTCCGCTTGAATAAAAGGCAAACTCATTACTAAACTGCATTATTTTTTTGCCATTTGACATGGCCCACATATACTTTCTCTACATCCAGGCTATTAAAGAGCTTCATCCGTCTCTTCTCATTCTTAAGTGTTTGGATCTGTCAGCCACCACCGCAGCCCTCACAGAGCTATACATTCAAAGGTAAGCCTGAAAACATGGCTTTCATTTGGACATGTTCTTCATGAGTCACTTTGGTACAAACCAGGAACAGCTGAGACCTGAGTTAGTTTCCATAAGACAAATCCAAGTAAATATTCCACAGGCTCTTTGGCTTCCTCTCCCTGACAGGGCCTGGAGGAGAAGATTAAAATGCACTGCAGCCTTTCATCTTTTAATTGGTTTCTCTTGGGCATTCTTTCGGAAGACAATAGTGTGGGATGAGGCTTCAGTTTCCTCCCACTTTGCACAAACAGGAGTCAACTCTAGCCAGAAGGGGGAAAGGCACTCAAATATGTGGTGTGGTGGCCTCCTTCCCGGAGGCCAGCAGGGTTCACAGAAACTGCAAACCCAGGTTACTCAAAGATCATATCTGCCTTTTACAGGATGTTTACCAAGTCTACGCAAAATGAAAATAAAGGCAAATTCCATGGAAAATCTACACCCAAGGATACTCAGAGGCAAAACATTTTCTCCTTATCTAACAAATTCTGGGGAAATTACCTGTAGGATAAAGGGCTGGAAAGTTATGGAAAACATGCTTAAAATTTCCACTATTACTGCTGTTACACAATAATTTACAAATAGCAGAAGATAGGTGGAATTTACTAGAGTTAATCTAATAAATCCCCATGTCTCAGAAGATCAAATCTTGAAGGGGCCTCTAAGATTACCTAATAGATGACATCCAAAGCCCCTTGTAAACTGTAAATCACTATATATGAGAAATTGAAGGCTCTTCACTGAAAGAGATAGGTTAGTGAAGAAAAGACAGTAAGTACATGGTCGTGAGCGCAAGCTTCAGGTCTGACTCACCTGCTGTCCACCTCAGGCTCTGCCACCCTCTAGCTATGTTAGAGAATTTCTAATCCTCTATTTTTCTCTCTTACTGAACCACATTTTCATAAGATCAGCTAATCGGATGCCCTTCCCACAAGACGTTCTGCCTTCAATGGTAAAAATTTTATTTTTTTTTTAAATTTTACTTATTTATTTGAGAGAGAGAAAGAGAGAGCAAGCATGAGCAGGGGAGGGGCAGTGGCTGAGGGAGAAACAGACTGCCCACTGAGCAGGGAGCCCAACCGAGCCAAAGGCAGGCACTTAAACGACTGAGCCACCCAGGTGCCCCTCCATGGAAAAAAATTTTAAAAGGAATAAAAAATGACCAAGAATTTCAAAGTGATAAAGTTTGGATACATGAAAAATATTCTTTTCCACTACGCCATACTGCCACTGGATATATTTAAGATATTGCCCATGGGTTTAAAAGTACCAGAAAAGAGCTGAAAAGGAATCTGTTAAGAAAAATAAAATTATATGATTGCACTAAACGACAGTTAGTACTAAGACACAACTTCCATTTTTTGAAAGACACTGTTAAGAGAGTTAAAAAAAAAAAAATCAAGCCACTGAAATCTTTTGCAAAACATAACTGATAAAGGACTTACTTCTAGAACATACAACTCTAGAAAACAAACAATCCAATTTAAAAGATGGGCAAATAATCTCAACACTTCATCAGAGAGGATGTATGGGTGACAAGCACACAAAAAGGTGCTCAACGTCATCAGGGAGTAAAGAGAAAGACTCTAGTTTTGATGTTTGATTTCTGCAGCTTTCAAGCCGCCAGCCCTCCTCTTTCTCTTCACCACACAACTGGAAAGCGTGATAAGAAAACCCAGTGCACCATCTGTCCACTGGCACCAATGGAAATTTCAAACCTCGCAGAGAAATACAAGCCTGGCTAAAAAAAAGAGCTCATCCAGTCTCCAACCCTTAAACACAGTAAAAATCCCAAACCACTAATCCCTTCCCCATGTTTCACTCCCAAAGAAACGTAAGCTCTTCTCCTCAGTAAATCCCCTTGCTCTTTACTATATGAGTGATAAAATTGATTTTACACCCATTGGTAGCTGTGTGTCATTTGTCCTGACATCCACAAATTCCTGGGGGAGAGGGGAGCTACTGCTCAGTGTCCCGCAGAGGATGCTAGGTGCTCAAATAAAACCATCAGTCATTAGGAAAACGCAGATTAAAACTAGTGTAAGGTATGATGCATAGCTACAAACATACCACTACTATATTGCAGAATGGCTAAAATTTTAAGAACTCACATTAACAAAGGTTGACAGGGGAATGAAAGAACTGGAACTCTCCCACACTGCTGGTGGGAATGAAAAATGGTGCAGAGCCAAGGTGGAAAACAGTTTGTTAGTGTCTGATAAAGTTAAACATACACTTATGATAATGATGTGGTTTTGGAATATAGGTAAGGTTTGGTAGGGTAGAGTCCGGAGCCCATGACCAAGAAGGAATTCTTAAGAAGTCTTTGGTGCAAAGGGGTGGTTTATTAAAGCACGGGGACAGGACCCGTTGGCAGAAAGGTTGTGAGGGGTGTGAGGGGTGGCTGATTATATACTATGGGGTTGGGGACAGTAAGGAAAAAGGGAGGTTTCAAAAGGATTTTTATATGTTAAAGACTCACAGGATAGCGGAGGCCTTGCCATTGTCAAGTTAAGGTTGTTTTTCCCTCTAGCGAGGCATTAACATGAAGATAGTTGGGAACTTCCTGGAGGAACATTATACTCTGCCTGCTTCAAATATCTGTCAATGGGCTACAGATTATAAGGACATTTAATTGTATCTACATTTCCTTCTGGAAGCTAGGTTATTGATAGAAATGTTTTGTTCTTGTAGATTGCTAAAACATTTGTAAACTGAGGGAGACTCATGTCTTACAGGATTGTGATCTCTATAAATTAACTATTTGTTTTTCATTTCCTTAGCTTTAGGGCAGCCAGGAGTGCCTGAGGAATGTCACATATATCCCATTTGGGGGGAGGGGGGGTGTCAGCTTCTGCTTTGTCCTCAGTTTGCCTTCTGTTCCCTCATCAGTAAGACCCATCAATCCCACTTCTCAGCATTTACTCAGGGGAAATAAAAAGCCTGTCATGAATATTCATAGGTACTTGATAATTGCCAAAAACCAGAAACACCCCAAATGTCCTTCAGATGGAAATCAATGAACTGCGGTATTCCAGGAATACTACTCAGCTATAAAAAGGAATCAAGTACTGATACAAACAACGTTGATGAGTCTTGAATGTGTTATGCTAAGTAGAAAAACGCTAGACTCAAAAGACTACAAATAGGATAATTCCATGTATAGGACATTGTCAAGATGCAAAACCACAATGACCAACAAGGACAGAAAACAGATCGGCAGTTGCCAGGGACAAGGGATGAGGAGGCAAGGGACTACAAAAGGTACACAAGGAAATTTTGGGGGATGATGAGACGCTGAATCTTGACTGAGGCGGCAGTCAGACAGCTATATGCATTTCTCAGAACTCGGTACCTAAAAAGGATGAATTTCATTGTCAGTTATACCGCAGTAAAAAAAGAGAGAGAGAGAGAGAGTCAACAATGTGAAACAGCTATCAGAAATGTTGCCATTATCCAAACTGATATACAACCATTCTTTTTTTTTTTAATAATAATTTTTTATTATGTTATGTTAGTCACTATACAGCGATATACAACCATTCTTAACTTGTCCTGAGAATTAGGAACCACCAGGACTGTTGGCTGATACTTCAGATTCCCAGCTCTGCCTCCACTCCTGAGTCGGTGGGTGGAAGCCGGGAATCTGCAGCATTAAACATTCCAGATTACTTCCATGCACGTGGTCCAAAGACACTTTGAGGTTGTTACACAGCATTATCATGGCAAAAGTTGATACAAATACCCTTCCATCATTTCTTCATCTGAACAAGCCTTGTTCCTCTCCAAAGCCCAGCAACCAGCTGTTCTGCATATGACTCAGTATGTCACAAAGACAGAACAGCTATAAATAGAGAGAACAAGGGCTTTCTCACTGGAGGGAGTGTGCACAATAAACATGATCAAATACCAGATGCTGTATGTAAGGTCTTTTCCAAACTTCCAATTCCCAGAGAGATATGGATTTCAGATAATCACCTGTTTAGTGTCCTTGAACAGTTTTACCAAGCTGGAAAGACAAGAAAGAAACGAAATTCACAGGCAAACATGCAATATGACCACAAAGGTTAATCAAACAACATCTAAACCGTCAATTTGTCTGTTTAAGGCAAACTTCAAATGGAGAAAATAATTCTCCATTTTCTAACATTCATTTACTCCATTCATAACTTCAAGTGAACATTTGTTTTTAGAGGGATACTATGCGGAATTCCCCTGTGTAAACTGATAGGCATAGAGCTGGTCTAATAAAGTGGGGAGGGGGGTGCAAGGGGATTGTGTAGTGGAAGATTCTGAGCATCACCAAAAAGCCACATAGTCCGTAAATCCCATCCCCACACGTCATGTCCCCAAAGTCATCATGTAGAGCTCTGCTCTGTGGAACCACATTAGACAACATCCGCAAAAAATAAGGTTGCAGGAATAAATACACAGCCTTTCATGAGGACATACAAGAAATCTAGCTAATTTCCACCAAAAGATTTTCAGCAAATTGAGTAAACTTGGCTGAACTACATAATAACTTAACACTTACTATTCTATGTTTGTCTGGTTTCTTCACTGAGATATCCCAGACATCTAGAAAAGTCACTGACTCATAGTAGGTACTCAAATAGTTTTGAATGACCATCTAAACATAAAGTAGCTTATAAACATCAATATAAAACATACCCCCGTATATTCAAAATATGATTACACATACTGGTAAGAACTGAGTGACAATGATTAAATCTCCCAAAGAATACTTGCAATTTTTAAAAATCATTCAGTAAATGAATCTCTAATTAGTCAGAGGTATTAGAGTAGATTTCTGTAGAGAGAACTTCCCATGGTCTGTATCTCCCACCCGTGGCCATGCTGTCACTCGGACTGTGTACCTTTTTAGTGTTTGGTGTATATATTCTTAGCTATGTCTCTTCTGAATTAAAGAAAATCTTGAAAAACAAATCCAGGGGAAAAAAATATACTTGGGCTCATTCTATACCATAAATAAGGTTTTAAAATTTTCTTCTAAGAAAGGTAAGGTATTCTTATCTCTGGCACAAAAATAAAAGTTGTATTACCAGAATTTGATCCAGAAGCAAAACTTCACCACTTTTATATTAAAAGCTTCAATTACAGACTTAAAGTTATAAGTCCAAGTTACAATTTTAAACATGTAGTAAGTAAAAAGCCTTTTAAGAAAGACTTCTATGTAACCAGCAAAGAACTGCCACCTTATTACAGGAAAGTACTGCCCCTGAATAGTTGTTTTTCTTTGAAAAACAACGGGGGGGGGGGGGGGGAGCCNGGGGGGAGTAGCCTCAGCTTATTTACCGAGCACCCCTCTAAGTGGCTGAAAGCTTTAATAATGCAATGGCTTCTCATCTTTGTTAGCTAGTGAAACAAGGTTTGAGTTTCACATTCAATCGGTAGCTCTGTGGAATGCATTAAATAAGGAATGTTTTATCCAGAGCAGAACAAACCTAACCTTCAGGTGTGGATTGATACAAAGAGAGGAACATTCACAGAACTCAAAAGAGAATCAACACCTAACAAATTCTTGCTCCCCCACCTGGGTGTTGCATTACCTGCCACATTTCCTCCAGCTTCATTTCCCTCTGTAGGCAAAAGCACTTAGAAAGTATTCATATGAATGCAAAGAAGCCAGCTTGGAATGCTTGGTTTCTTTGTGTATAATTCAGATACAAAAGGGCAAGATCTGAAAAAAAAATTTTTTTTGGTAACTGTAATCGCATTTATAATCATAAAGATTAATGAGTAGCAACAGTCACTGTTTCATGAAGTCAGTCAATTATTCAGTCTAGAGAAAGTCACATACTTAAAAATCCTATACTTGACAGCATAATTTGATTTATCCATTCCACTGTTTACTGATCATTTACCATGCCCCAGGCAGGGTGCCAAGGACACTTTCAACAGGAATGTGACTACATCTATCAGTGCATATCTATTAGTAGCCTGATTTTGTACGCGCAGTCTTTCACAAATGTGTGCAGTTTTAGGGAAAATTTTGTAAATTTCCCCCCATGTATTTTAATTATGACTTTGCTTCTTCTAAGAAACACTGTGTAAATGATACCCACCTGTGTGTGTGTATATATGTGTGTGCATGTGTTCGTGTTTTTACAGGGAGACATTTAGAAACAGGAAGCCAATTTATAAAATGCTCTCCAGTTTTGTGTGTTACAAGCTTCCTGTCTCATTGAACCACCTTCTTCAACTAAGTTAATAACTCATTCTTTGTTTAAAGAATAGCATTCCAGCAGTGAAGGGCAGGGTAACATTCAGATACAGAGCTCTCTCTCAGAGGGCTCACCCACCACCTCAGAGCGTGCCTCTAACCACAAAGATGTCTTAGGATACATCTTGCTGGTTCAGGCTCCAAAAGCGTAGAAGAGAGAATATCCTCCAAAATAGAGTATTTAGCTTATTTTTGGAACAAAAAGAAAATGCTAACAGTAGGATTGGGGGCAGGATTAGAAAAGATGTGTCAATCTGAAAAAAATAAAGCCCAATTTCCTAAACCAGCTGTTTCATGTAAGTATTTATTTTACAATCATGGACCTAACTCCAAATTGGCTTACAAAATATTTTATACTGCAAGGAAATAAAGGGTACAAATATGTTGAACATATTTCCATTACAATTTAAGATGATGATAAAATTATAAATAACAGGGAGGAGTTGAAATCAACTTAGAAACCATCTACTCACTATGAACAATTTACTGTTGTTGGCAGATTTAATCCAGTAGTGTCAATGAATTCTTACTTAATCTTTGCAATAAAATCTCTGTTCTCTAGAGATTGCATACTACTTAGTCCACTACTCTAATCATGATACGGTCCTCCCAAAAAACATACATACATACATACATACATACATACAGATAAAGATATTGCCCTTATGTTGAAACCAAGCAGGTTATTTCCCATGAACGGGTTTTCTCTGCTTTTCAAAATCTAGGCTAAAACCCAGTGAAAAAACCAACATACTTGGTCTGAGATGCCATGGTATTTCAGAGTAGGGTTTTTTGTTGTTGTTTTTTGTTTTCTTTTACTTGAGAGAGAGAGAGAGAGCACAAGCAGGGGGAGCTGCAGAAGGATAGAGAGAAGCAGGCTTCCATCCCAGAACCCTGGGATTGTGACCCTAGCCAAAGGCAGCCGCTTACCGACTGAGACACCCAGGCACCCCCAGAGTAGTTTTTTCTACGCCCCAATTCTCAGGTTGAATTTGGGGAAGGCCAACATATTAGGAATAAAAACTAAGAATTCAATTCTTTCTTCTGTGTAGTTCCTTTCTTCCACTGTTCTTCACCCTCTGCTTTGAGCTTGCCAAACTGCTCATGCACAGAAGCACTCTGACCTCTGCTGCCAGGGATGGGAACTTTCTCCACAAATGTTTTAACTTCCATTACTTTTCTGTCATGTTCACAGGATTGTTTCTCAAAGTGTAATTCGCAGTCATTTCCTTCATGGCCCACAAATGCTGGACATCTGCACTTTATACCTTCATTCAAACAGGCAAAGAGGGAGAGGGTAAGACCAATGAGGCCATCAGTCTGTCCCTCCTGTCTGCAAGGTAATAGCTCCCCTGGAAGCTCCTCCACATCGTCCTCCATGACACATGGCCACCCTCAGCACAAAGATATCCAACAAGAGCAAATCTTTTCATCAGGGTTTACTGACATTTTCACAAACATCGGTGTTCAGACGGTGAAGAGGGAGGAATGGATATCAGGTAGATAACTGGTAATGTCTGCCTTAGGTAAAGGTTTTAAAAAATGTGAAGTCACCTGGGTAGCCATTAGAGGGAGAAATAAAGTTAGATGCATAGCTCCTGTCTTTCATGGAAGTTAATTCCAGGTAAATCAGTGATTTTAAAGCATACAAGATGAACCCACAAATAACCTAAATAGAACAGGGAGGGGGCGTCTGGGTGGCACAGTCGTTGGGCGTCTGCCTTCGGCTCAGGGCTTGATCCCGGCGTTCTGGGATTGAGCCCCACGTCAGGCTCCTGGCTGGGAGCCTGCTTCTTCCTCTCCCACTCCCCCTGCTTGTGTTCCCTCTCTCGCTGGCTGTCTCTCTCTGTCAAATAAATAAATAAAATATTAAAAAAAAAAGAAAAGAATAGGTGGACAGACCTTCTTGTTTACGGTTGGCGGCAACAGAAACTGGAAGACCGTCCAGGAAGGAAACCCAAAAATTCAACAGCTGGGAGCAATCCTACAATTATGCAAAATGACCTATGCCCAATTTTATTCACTGAAACACTGCTTACTATTACAAATATCAAAAAAAAAAAAGTATCTATCAAAAGAGTACAGGCTAAATAAGTTCTAATTTATCCACTGAATGAAATACAGTAATTACACATATTAGATTTTGCAACTGCAAAGAGTTTTTTTTAACCTTTTATGTCTCAATACCTAAGTGTAGTCAAGCTATATGGTTAAGTACTAAAACCAAGGAATAGAATAGTGTATACGTGCTGTTTCCATTCATACTCTTAAAAGTAATATATGAAATAGGGAGGCTCCATAAAGCACTCTTATTTCTCAGAAGTCATTTATTTTTCACTCTCTACACACAGTTGAACTGCATTTTCCCCACCAAACAGCAGCAACCGAAGGTGACAGAGCCTTCACAGAGGTGAGGAGAGCAAGAGGCTAGCTATGGAACTGGACTTCCAAAGCTGATTTGATATATTTTACTCCTTAGCAAAGCAGCTAAAAAGCATGAGGTCCAAAATGTCTTTACCACAAATGGAGCCAACTACAGATTTTTTTTTTAAACAATTTTCTACTATAATTGAAGGTTGGTGGGGGAGTGGCTTTCATTTAATCTCTGATGAAATATGTTCTTCCTTATTTGATAGGAGAAGCACAATGACACCTGGGAGCTTCATTAGGGCTAGAAGGAACAAGAAGAATTCATGATGAATCGGGTGAGGACGGGACACTGGGAAGCAGCATAGTGGCAGAAAATGAAAGCAGCAAGAGAAATGAGCCACAGTAGCTCTTTTACAAACTGCCTTTTAACGTAAGGACAGCAGGATGAGCTCAGAAAGTTACAAAACCTCCATTTCCCTACCTCAGGCTCCCTTTCTGGTTCCCATGTTAGCTCAGCCAAGTGTCTCCCCATCTAACCACACGTCTCTCCTATTAAGAAATGAGCCCACAAAGGGGTGGAGGGTGTGTATCCCATACTTCCCTACTTCACTTAGTCAAAGGTCTAAGGTCTTTCCCTGTTCCAAGGGCCTCTAATGGGTCAACCTTAGGAAGTCAAGCCTACATGGTGTAGGGCAGCCTGCAGCCCTCCAGGGACCCGAGAACACTCAGGCACGGCTGTAAGACAAACCCTGCACCAGAGCCGTTTTCTCCACCCTTGGCACAGATGTCTGTTTCCACCAGCTCGTGGCCCTATCCCCTGTCCCAAGAGCTCTGCCAGTGAGCCACAGTAAGTCCTTCCTAGCAGCAGAGTATAATAAAAAGTGCTATAGGGAAAGAACACTCAAATACAAGGAAAAAAGAAGTCCTTGTTGTCATGGAGCTCATAACCTCTTTGGGATCCGAGGCTGTGAACGCGTGCCTGCCAGCCCACACAGGCAGCCCCTGGCTTCTCACCACACAGCAGCTTTCACAGACTACAAGACTCAGTGCCTGAGCACAATGGGGCTAGTATGGCCTGTGATAGGGGAGGCCAGGCAGGGCAGAGCTACTCTTTTCTTAATCTTACTCCCCTCTATCGAGCAATCTCTCCTCACCTTATCATCCAGACTTCCTGAAAGCAGATTCGACACTGCCTATCACTACCCCTGCATCTCCGATTTACTTTGCAGTGAACACCAGTTGGTTTTCCACCTTCACCCCGAATTGCTCTAGCAAAGCCTCCAGTGACTCTCATTCATTTTTCTGAACTTTGAAACTATTCAACATTTAACTCTTTGTGGGTCATAGACCTGTTTGGAAAGCTGATGCATGCTATAAACCCGCTCCCCAGCAAACTCATACACACGTACACTGTACAGAGAGTCCAGAAACCTCCTGAAACTGAATCCTAAGCCAGCTGGGTCAGCAGATCCCAGGTTAAGAACTACTGACCACTTGTTTAGTTTCTGTACCAACTTTTCTTTACAGATTACTCCACTTACATTTTTAATCTCCTTCCTGGGCTCCTCTTCCTATGCCTACCCCTTAAACATGGTTATGAATTCAGGGTTATGACTTCAGGTCAAACCTCTTATTCAAAACACTCCCCCCTCGCTCATCCATTCTCATGACCTCGGTCAGCATCGGGACGCTTACAAGTTCTAATTCTGTATCTGCAGCCCATGCTACACATCTAAGAGTCCTACCTCCATAACCACCACTTGGTGGAGAACTCCACTCTGGCCAACATCATACTCAACATGGCCAAAATTAAATTCAGTGAATTATATTGTCTTTCTATAATCTCTCTGTCTCTCCGTTAATAATGTCAACACAATATGATTCCATTTCTGGGATGGCCAAGTAGCTCCTATCAGACCAACTCTCCCACAGATAAGAGCTATAAATCCAGGGGGCACCTGGGTGGCTCAGGTCATGATTTCAGGGTCCTGGGATCAAGGCCTGTGTTGGTCTCTCGGCTCAGCAGGGAGTCTGCTTCTCCCTCTCCCTCTGCCCCTGTGCTCTCTCTTTCCCACAAATAAATAAATAAAATCTTTTAAAAAACAACAACTATAAATTCAGGATTAACATACATTTTTTAAAAAAACAGTATCTGAAGGCACTGGAGAGCAGATGAAAGCAGGCAATCACTGGAGGGGAGTTGATATGTGGAAGAAGGAATTGCACGAGATGAGTTTTCCATTGTTAGCAGTGATAGCCTGATGAAAAGCCCCAGTCTGTACCAGGCACATGCCGAAAATTCTGGTACAGAACCCACAGTCTCATTGGGCTTTTGACTAGAGAACAGGGTCCAGGGCAACCACAGTAACTGGAAAATGAAAGAAGGATGCCAGGCAAGAGAGGACTAGTGAGAGGAAATAATCAAAACTCCTCCCAAATATCTACATGGCCCCGAAGCACAGATGTGCAGGCAGGCTCCAAGCACCACAGCTAAGGCAAGACCAGCTGAAGTGAGATTTAAGCTGCCATCACTGCAGGAAAAAACAGAATTTGCAGCCAAATTAAGTGCCTGGTTTAACCAAAAAAATAAAATAAAATAAAAAATGGTTTTTTTGCAAAATGTAACAGAATTGAGACATTATTTATAAAGTCCAGGATATGATCCAAATTACTTGACATAAAAAAACCATGAAACAGGGGCTTATTCACAAGGGAAAAGACAATGAGACTCCAAGGTGTTCCAGATGTTCTAATTAGTAAGCATTTTGAAGCAGCTCTCATTCCAACACTTGGGTATAGAAAGCAAAATGCTCATAATACTGAAAGAAAATCTCAGCAGAGAAATATAAACTATGAAACTGAGTAACAATGACAATAAATGAGACAAATGAAAATTCAGGAACTGAAAAATAAAGTGTCGGAAATAAAAATTTCACTGGGTGGGATTAACAGCAGAACGGAGAAGACAAAGAAAAATCAGTGAATTCGTTGAAGATATTGAAGACATATTAAAAATGGATCAATATCAATTATTTGATCTAAAGAACAGAAGGACGAAAGATTGCAAAGTGAATTCTAGGCACCTGTGGAAGAACAACACTAAAATGCCTAACATAGCTGGATAACAATTGCAACGGATGTCCCAGAAAAAAAGGAGACTGAGAATGGAGCAGAAAAAACGTTTGGCCAAGTATTGGCCAAAATTCCTCAAAAATTGGGAAAGGTGTTTGGTGACTGTTGAGAAGTGTCATCAAAAAGATGTAACTGCCATGTGCCCCATAAGCTGGACCTGGGCACTGGGAGGCCCCTCACCCCCTCCCTGTCCTTGGAATGGGGCCTTTGCTTGCCTTTCCTGCTCCCAGGACACAGTCTTGAGATTGCGATGTGACTGAACAGTGTATGTGACTGAACCCAGTTAAGGCCTCTTTATAAACTTTTAAGATTTGGCAGGTGGGTACGGGGATCTCCTCGTCTTGCTGCTATCCAATACAAGACTCATATGTAAGTTCCCTCTGCTTATTAAAACTGCCACCTGCCCAGCTGAAGTGCCTGCCTCTTTCTTTGGTCTCTTCCTGCCCTCTGGGGCCAAATTCACATTACACCAGGGAAACTCCCAGAAGGGTTACAAACCAGGAAGGATTCAAGAAGATGAGCAAATCCTACTAAGCAGGGTGTGTACAAAGAACGTAACACATGGGCACATTAGAGTCCAACTGCTAAAAACTAACTAGAACCAGAAAATCTTGAAAGCAGAGAAAAATGACACATGGCATGGAAGAGCGCACTGATTTGAATTACAAGTTACTTCTCATTTGGGCAATGAAAGCCACAAAACAATGGAAAATTCATTTATTCATTCATTCATTCATTTATCCGTTTATCTTTGCAGGGTGGGAGGGGTGGGCAGACACACACACGTTACCTTTAAAATGCTGAAAGAAAATAACATGTCCACTCAGCTTATAACAGCACTGCCTACCAACATCCCACATCAGAAACCCGGGAGTGAGCTGGACATCTTCCTCCCAATCAACCCCTCCCAGGACGACTGATTGTACCTCCTTTAGTTCTATACGCACCACCACATCTACCCCAACAAAAAGTATCTTGAGCCCTCACGTATCTCCTGAATTACAGAATAGCTGTTTAACTAGTCTCTCTGGCCCCCATACACTTCATGTTTCACATCACAAGCCATGCTAGGAATACTGAGTATGTCAACCTCTTGCAAAAGTCATTCAGTGACCCCTTACTGCACTCAGGATAAAATCCACACTCTTTAGAACAGCATTCTCAGAGTTTTGGGTCTCAGGACCCCTTTATACTCTTATTGAAGGCCCCCCAAAGCTCTCATTTATATGGGCTGACCTATCAGTATTTGCCGTTTCAGAAATTTAAAGTGAGGGATGCATGGCTGGCTCAGTCAGTGAAGCGTCCGGCTCTTGATCGTGGGGTTGTGAGTTCGAGCCGTAAGTTGGGTGGAGAGATTGCTTAAAAAATAAAATCTTTAAAAAAAACCTTTAAAAAATCAATTTAAAGTTAGAAATTTTTCAAATACAAGAACCCATAAATGCATATCCCATTAAACATGAGAGCAATGATGTCATCACACATCATGTAGCCTCTGGAAAATTCTCTGCGTACACTTGAAAGACTGAGGAGGAAAAGGCAAATAAAATCTTAGTATTGTTTTAAAAATAGTTTTGAACTTGTAGTTTCCTCCCAAAAAAGTGGTCTCAGAGCCCACATCTGCTTTACATGATTCCCTCTGGTGCCCAGCTGCCCCTATAAGGTTCAGCTATTCCAAACTTGGGGGAATTCCCTCAGCACACCACTCTCTCTGTGCTCTGAAGCTCTTCTTAGAAGAAAAAAGCCTTTCATTTCCAGATTTCCCAGCTAACAACGACTCATCCCCAAGACTTTGACTGAGTATTGCTTCTTCAGAAAGGATTTCCTACTCTTTTGGTACAGTCTAATTTTGATGTCCCTTCTCTCCTTTCCCATAACTCCCTCTGCCTCTCTGCATCATGGCATTTGTCAGACGACTGAACCAAGAAATACAATGTGGGTTATTCATCTCCGTGTCCCCAAAGTAAGTCCCAGAATTTTGTTCATGCATTAAAGATACACACACATAATCTTTAATGGACACTGATCTAATGAAGAAATAAAGTCAGTCAGTCATTCCCCCAAATTGTAAATACAGAAGTTAACAACCTGGCCTGTTAGGCTACGAGCAAGCTATTCAACTTATTTCTCCGCATCAAATTATTAGGGTCTCTTTTATTTTATTTTACTTTTTTTTAAAGATTTTATTTATTTATTTGACAGAGAGAGAGAGAGCACAAGCAGGGGGAGCAGGAGAGGGAGAAGCTGGCTCCCCACTGAGCAGGGAGCCTGACACAGGACTCAATCCCAGGACCCTGGGGTCATGACCTGAGCTGAAGGCAGATGCCCAACCGATGGAGCCACTCAGGCGCCCCAGGAGGGTCTCCTTTAAAATAGAATTTCAGTTCCTTAAGAATGAGCATTTTGGACCTCTTGGGGTTCACATAAAGTAGAGAAAAGGATTTGAGGATGAAAGTGATGAGTGAGAGAAATCATTTCTGATGGTGAAGAAACAGCTATCAAAATACCTACTAACCACGTTGGGTCACCAGGAACAGATCTAGGATGATATGTGAGGAGCTAAGATGGCCTAAAGCCCACAGAGAAATAAAAGAGTGCTTCGATTGGCTGTGTTTTCACGTAAGTTACAAAATAATGAAAAATATTGAAGAGGGAAAAAAATTCAAGAAATCTGCAGTAGCCTGATAAATATTACACACTTGATTTTGAGGAGGGCAGCTACAGAAAGATAAAATCCCCAGGTCTGGTAAGTAAAATATCCTACATGCGTGTCCCCTCTTGACAACTTCAGACTATTCACTGATTGAAATGGAAGAGGATAGAATAACGCAAGTGTACTTCCTTTCCATCACTGTGGGAATGTTGCAGTGGCCACAGAGACATAGTGAGGTCAGGGCAACATCAACAACTTTAACTACACCCTCTTGGGTCATCAAGAATATCAAATGCCTCATTCTAGAATTAAGAGCAGAAAGGAGAACACTTTAGGAAGGTTTCTACTTTTTGAAGTTTCTAAATCCTGACATATAAAAGAATTAAGACATTAGGGAAATCTCATTTTGAAAAATAAAAATTACCAATTATCCATAGTAATATCCAACTTCCAAATATAAACCAGTCTGTTATCAATTTTTAAATTTATTTCATTGTAAATTGTACGCATGCTCTATATCAATAACAAAAATAAATTACCAACTTAAAAAAATATTTAAATTTTGACTCCAAATTAAGAGAGAAACACATTAGAATACTCTTACAACAAACATTGGGAAAAAAACCTAATACTTTATGATTTTTCTAATCTAAATGCCCTCTAACACTTTTCATGACCTAGAAATTAGAATCTTAAATCAAAAGTATACATTTAGTTGAGTAACTATCAACACTTGTAGAAATTCCTACCATACAGACTTCTGGTTCCTAACCTCAAACATTGAATAGCTACAGAACATATAAAATATAGGCCAAGTAGATAAAAATTGCTTCTGAGTTAGAACTCTATTAAATTATTTAATACATTAAGAATAAAACTTTATTTAATAAAGTAATAAAAATAAAGTAAATAAAACTAATTTACAAAATAACAATCCAAAGTAAATCTGATCATATAAAGTTTACAAATATCTAAATGACTACGTGCAAATACCCAAAATATAAACTTTTTTTTTTAAGATTTTACGCATTTATTAGAGAGAGACAGAGCACGAGCAGGGTGGGGGGAGATAGAGGGAGAGGGAGAAACAGACACCCTGCTGAGCAGGGAGCCAGATGCAGGGCTCCATCCCAGGACCCTGGGGTCATTACCTGAGCCGAAGGCAGATGCTTAACCAACTGAGCGATGCAGGCACCCCAAAAATATCCAAAATATATAAGGAAAAATTACTAAACTATGGAAAAGAAATCATAGTCTTTAAAACAGGAAAAGAAACTATCAGAACAAATTTGTTTCTGAACTTTAGCTCTAAAATTTACACTAAAAAATTTGAGGGCACCCAGGTGGCTCACTCGGTTAAGCGTCCAACTCTTGATTTTGGCTCAAGTTATGATCTCAGGGTTGTTAGATTGAGCCCCATGTGGGCCTCCCTGCTAAGCATGAAATCTGCTTGATATTCTCTCTCTGCCTCTCTCCCTCTCCTCTTCTGTCTCTCTTTCTCTCAAAATAAATAAACTCTTTAAGAAATTTTTTTGAAAAATTTAAGAAAGCTTTCAATTTCTAAAGAAATTACTAAAAAAATCTACTAGTATATTCTACCCAAGAATAACAGCACAAAAACAAATTTAAAACTATGAAGCATTTATTACAACTCATAATAACCACTCTATTTCCTCAAAAACAAAACACTATTTAAAAATTTTCATTCTACACACATATCTGACCTTCATATCATTGTGCTAATTTAAATGGGGGTAATACCAGCTTTAGGGCCCCTCAGGTATGGTCATACAAATAAGGCGTGGGATGCCTGGGTGGCTCAGTCAGTTAGGCGGCCTGCTCTTAATTTCAGCTCAGGTTCTGATCTCAGGGTCCCGGAATCAAGCCCCACATTGGGCTCCGTGCTCAGCAGGGAGTCTGCTAGAGGATTCTCTCTCTCCCTTCCCACTGCCCCTCTCTCCACTCACATGCACACATGCTTCTCTTGCTCTCTCTCTAAAATAAATTTTAAAATCCTTAAAAATAATAAGACTTTCCAAGTTGGCTACAGAAAAATTATCTCACACTAATTTTGTACTATAAACACAGAATGTATAAAAGATGGGGATTATGAGATCAATAAGTATATAATCCACTCTAAATGTTTAACTATATTAAGGTGGATTTAATGGGTTAGAAAACATTTCCTTGTAACTCTATAGCAAGCAAGAACCCCAATGTGGTAAGAGGTCACATTCTTATGTTCTCTTAGCCAATCTGGATAGTAAAATTAAAATCAAGGCAACATTTTAGATTAAAAAACAACATTTAAGAATTCATTGACAGACTTCTCACATTCATCTTTTTCTATCCCCAAACCCATTTATCAAATATAAAAATCAACAACAAAAAAATCTGAGGTACTACTGGAGAGAACAAATATCACAGAAAACAGCACTAGAAAAAGAATCTTGGTACAGGGAAGAGTATCAGGAGAATTTCTGGAAAGAAACTAGCTAAAAAAAAAAAAGTCTAGGAAATAGTCAATCCTAAAAAACATATTTTCAAAGTAAATAAACTTATTTTACTCTAGTATTATATCTAATTTGGAGCACTTATTTTATACCCCATGCTGAATTCAAAAAGAATTAAGTCATAAATTAGTTTTAAATTTTCATACTCACTAAACCTAAATGAGCCATGTAATTTTTTTTCTAGTTGGAAATATTTTTCAGCTATCAATTTCAACCACGAAACAAATTTTTCCCCAAAATTTATGAGTAGAAACACATATAATATATCTATTGTTGCCTTATGAAGATATTTAGAAAGATCCTTTCAAGGACCAGAAGTTATCTAAATTAAAATCAACCCTGTTCGGGAGCCCGCGCGGGGCGGCTGGCGACTGGCGGCTGGCGGGGTTGGAAACACAAAGGACAGAGACTCGCCGGCCCTGGAAGTGAGGGCTGGGACGCCGGGTGTGGGGCGCACAGCCCGGGTTGCTGCAGGGTTGAGCAGCACCAACAGAAACAGAGTTAAAGTGGCCAGAACATCAGTGGAGAACGATCCGCGATCCCTCTGTTCTGAGACAGAGGCTGAATTTCAGCCGCTGCTGCTCTCTCAGAAGAGGCATAGCAAACCGCCAGGGAAAGCCGCCAGAGAACAAAAGCCCGGAAATACCGGCTCACAGGGTGCCCATCCCCATCCCCCCTCGCAAGGGACACAGAGACTCTACCCAAACAGGGTTTTCTGAGTACCTGCAGGCAGGCCCCTCCCCCAGAAGGCAGGCTGAAAAATCAAGAAGCCCACAACCCGGAGCGCCTGAGTGGCGCAGTCACCAAGCACCTGTCTTCGGATTAGGGTGTGATCACAACGCTCCGTAAGGAGTCCTTCATCGGGCTTCTCCACCGGGAACCTGCTTCTTCCTCTCCCACTCCTCTGCTTGGGTTCCCTTTCTTGCTGACTGTCTCTCTCTCTCTCAAATAAATAAATAAACTCTTTAAGGAAGAAGCCCACATCCCTAAGATCTCTATAAAACAAGGGCGCACGGCCTGGGTCCCAGTCAACACTTGGGCTCTGGACAACCCTGCAATCTCTCTTCATCAGAATGACGAGAAGGAGAAGTCCCCCCCAGCAAAGAAAAGATAATGAGTCTGTGGCCTCTGCCACAGAATTGGCCTCGGCCACAGAATTAATACATATGGATGTATCCCAATTATCAGAAATGGAATTCAGAGCAACAATGGTCAAGATGATGAGTAAACTTGAAAAAAGCATCAGAGAAAGCGTTGCTGAGAATATAGAATCCCTAAGGGCAGAAATGAGAGCGAATCTGACAGAAATTAAAAAT